>NW_028327178.1:104862907-105164574 GCF_987537825.1 Furipterus horrens
AAATAAGAGCTGGTGAGATAAAGGAACAAACCCTCAATAAGACAGTTTTAAAGGTTGTTTGTACATGTCTCCAGCAAAACAGAATTGTCCCTTGAATTTCATTTTCTGCACATTATTTTGGGAACCTCTGGAAATGGAAAGTGCATTTGGCTCTGATACAGAACACTTCTATTTTGCATATTGACGTGCATTTTAACAAGATAAAGGTCAGTGATGGGGACAGCGCTGCTTGTTGGTGTGACAGTCGACATTTACCGGAGCCTTCTCAATACACTGCAGTTTAAAATAATTTAGTAAAAGAATCGTCACGATTGATTTTTATTTTCTTTCTGGACCCAGAGTTCATCCACATGGCTCTGGGGCTAGGTACCTTTCAGAAGCTTAAATTTCCTTTTGATGGGAATTTATTTCTTAAGTTCCGGGTAGATGACAAACTTTGATTAAAATCACAGCCTTTTATGATCTGTTGGCAAAAGCTGGTGAACCCGATTGCTGTGGACATAGTCTTTGACCAGCGTCTTTTCACTGAGGACGTTATGAGAAGGGCAGAGACTGGGAGTTGTTGAGCGCCACCTTCATATTTATAAGTCACGTGTCTTCTGGGGATATTGGTGGGGACCCTGAGGGGAAGGTGGGCATTTAAACATTGTCATCGCGGCAGTAACCAGTCATGTACCTTGACCTAATAATTCTTTGTCCCCCGAGAGTATGATCAGACTTACAAAAAGAGAGGAAAAAGCAGTTTATATTTAGCGTGGTTTCCTGCTGTCACTGATGAGAGGAAAGGGACGTGCGCGAAGAGCACGGGTGGCACTTTGACCGAAAGGAAGGGATGCCCACGGAGGTCCATGAAAGCCACAGAAAAAGGAGGCCCAGGTTCAAGTTGCAGAACAGTTATTGATCACCTCCTGTGTGCCATGTGCTCTGCCCGCCTGGTTTTGTTTCTCACAGAATCAGACAGGACGGCATCCGTGTTTCACATCTCAATAAAAAAGAAATTAAACCGTAATTTCAGAGAGTAATAGGAATAGGAAGTCAATAAACAGGGTGACAGGATAAAAGAGGGATCGAAGTGGAGTGAAGGCTCTATTTTTTGGGGTGGGCGACCTTGGAGCTGAAACCCGGATGAGAAGGATGAGCCATCGGGGGAGGGGCGGGGGCCTGCCCAGGTATTTCAGGCAAAGGTGAATTAGCAGGCCAGGGTGATTGGAGCATGGAGAGAAACGAGGAGAGGTGATGTCGGATGGTGCCGGACCAAGAGAAGGAAGTTAACCTTTATTCTGGAGTCTGCGGGAAGCCACTGGGGGCTTCTAAGGGGAAGTCATTGTCTCCAGCATGCATTTGAAAGAGATCTCTCTGGATAGTGCTATCTTAAGCACGTGAAAAGCCGACCCACCAGATGGCATGGTCCAATTCTGTCATGCCAGCTCTCACGGGTGCCTCCTGGGGCCTTCAAAATTATATTACAGCTGACTACTAACGTTCATGTGAATTATGATCCAGGACACCAGAGTGAGGTTGCTTTTGTGTGTGTGTGTGTGTGTGTGTGTGTGTGTGTGTATGTGTGGTTTCTACATCAGAAACAGCTTTCTATGAGGCTGATAAATATAAGTGCTTGGAAGTATTTTATGGATCAATGAAATATTAATGGACCTGGAGGTGCTTTAAGTTTATTTATAAAGGTAGGTCATCTATAGGTCAAATACCATTATAGCAAATGCAATTGTAATGAATATCTTTAATAAATGTGGTTTTTAAGCTCCAACCCAGGTCCTACTTATTTCAAACAATATATGCTCTAGGCCCACCAGTTCTGATATGCAATTTTGAAGTCTAAAACCACCTGAACACCACAGTTAGTGTCTTTTAAAAATTTTTAAATAATATACTTAATGGCCAAAATTGAATTAAACTGACATGAATATCTATATCTATATCTAGATAGATATAAATGTATTCTGGTGAGTGGGAGTGTTCATGTTTTACTGCAGAAACGTTGGCTTTGATCACGGGGATGTGTCCAATCCCGCTGGGAGTGTTACTTAGATTTGCACCAAATTACTTGAGACCCAAATAATGCTTGAATCCCAAAATATATTGGGCCTAAAGAGTTCCAGATGGAGGATTATGGGCCCCCACAACCACACATGACCGTTTCTAATCAGAACGCAAAAGAAAGGTATTTGAATTGTATTTATTAATATTAGGAAGTTGGGGGTCACATTTAAGAGATTACAGATAGAAAAGTCTCCCCAATACTGACAAAGCTTACTTTTGCCTGTCCCACTAAGTTAACAAACATTTTATATCACAAACATCTTTATTTCACTTGTGGGTGGAGATGGAGAATTTTATCCTCCTGTGAGCTCCGTGAGGTCAGGGACTAGGACATGCATTTTTATCACTGTCTCCTCGACATAGAACTGAGCCTGAAAAATAGTAGATGCTCAATAAATATGTACAGGATGCAATTCATCTAATCATTTGGGACTCCCGGAGATCAGATTTTAGGCGACTCATCGCCCGGGATCGGGGGTGGATGCATTGGAACGTGGGTCTTTGGCTCTCACTCTGTGCCATAGCTTCCCTGACCCGTAGTTCTGCCTCCCCCAGTTTCAGTGACCCTCCGTCCACCATGGTCCAGAAACAGCACATGGAACATCCCAGAAGTAAACAGCTCGTACGTTTTAAATTGCACGCTGTGCTGAGTAGCTTGATGAAACCTTGTGTGTCCTGCTCTGGGATCTGCACGCTCTCTACACCCCTGTTAGTCAGTGAGGAGCCATCTCTGTTCTCAGAGAGACTTTGTGCTTGTGTTCAATCACCTTTATTTTACCTAATAATGACCCCAAGGGCAAGACTAGGGATGCTGGCGATTTGGCTGTGCCAAAGAGAAGCCATGAAGTGCTTCCTTTCAGTGAAAGGGGGAGCGTTCTTGACTTAAGGAAGACATTTTATCATCTTCCGTTATCACAAGAAGAGTAAGAGTGACTGTAGTACAGTAAGGTATTTTGAGAGAGACTACATTAACATAACTTTTATTGTAGTATGTTATAATTGTCTTATCTTATTATTAATTATCATTGCTAATATCTTACTGTGCCTAATTCATAAATTAAACCTGATACTAGGTGTGCATGTAGAGGAAAAAAACATAGTATCTATAGGGTTGGTCCTATCCACAGTTTCAGGCATTCGCCGGACATCTTGGAACGTAATTCCTGTGGATAAGTAGGGACTACTTGACATTCCTTGGCTTTTAAAGTGAAAAGAAATGCAAGCCTTTCCTGAGAGCATCAGAAGGTTAGCACATGAAGAAGGAAGAAGAACATAAGGGGTCTTTGTCTTTGTTTCCATTGGACAAAGCCTGCCCGTCCGTGTAAATGGCCAAGACCCTTGTGTCTAGATCAGAGAAGACTGATGGGATCTAACCCAAGAACGTCCTTGGCAGTGGGACATTATAAAAGCAAAATATTCACTTTGAACAATAAAACCTATTAAATCCAAGGCATGGTATTGTCCCTCTGGGAGACTGTGGTACCAGCAATTCCGTTTTTTTTCATTTTTCTTGTTTTTTTTTTTTTTTCGTGCGTCTCCAGCCCTTGTTGCCAGCAATGTTCCGTGTTTTTAACTGAGGTTCTAAAAATTCCAGCTCTCCATAGCTTCAGTGCTGTTCTGGTCGCTGTGCGAAACAATTTGCATACATCTAAGGATTTGCCCTTAATTTTGTTTCTTTTCCTTATTCCCTGTATCCTACTTAGAAGCTGGCCCTGTGGATGACACCCCCAAATAGACTCTGTGTGGGTTCACTTCTCTGCTGGTGTGGTGCCCATCGGGTCAGCTCTGGTGGCTTCTGAGCTGACCCGTGCACTCTCCATTCTGGACTTGTCAGGCAAATTGCTCTCCTAAAATCTGGAAGCTGTCTTAGGTTGTGCAGAGCCTGAGGTGAGGATTTGTGTGGACTTAATTTATTAAGAAGTGTTCCTAGGAAAGCCCAGAAACAGAGTAGGGAAATGAGGCCAGAAGGGGAAAGAGGCAGAGAAAGCGTGCTATCTCAGTGGGTCCCAGGGAACGGACCTGGAGTTAGCCTACAGGAGAGCTTTGGAGTGTAGTCCACACCTCAGACTGCCCCCGTCAGGGCCACTGGCGCTGGTGTGTTGATATGCCTTTTAGCTACCAGTCGTTTGTAAGGCCTACAGCCAGGGGCCATCCATGCCCAGACTACTCAGCTCTGAGGATCCATGAAGAATCACATTCTCACAAATAAGAGTGATGGCTACTTTCATTCCACAGGCAAGGAAACTGAGGCACAGGCTGGTCCAACCAATTGCCCACGACCACACCATCAGGGGTGGTGGAGATGGAATGTGACCCTGGAAGTCTGTCTCAGAGTCTGTCTTCTTACCCACAGCGGCAGACGATGCCCGGCTCTCTCACATACAGGGTGGGCACCAGCACGAGGGCCAGAGGAAGTCTACAGAATTACCAGCTTATGATTCTCCAGACTGTCAAGGTCGTGAAAGTCAAGGAAAGGCTAAGGGACTATTCCAGATGCAAGAGGTTAGACGTATGGGAGCTAAATGCATCAGGTGATTCTGAATGTGATATACTTTTAACTACAAAAGGCAGGAAGGGGATCTGAGGATTTAGGGGATAGGCATATTTCATGTTAGTTTCCTGACTTTGGTGGTTGATTGTGGTTATATAAAAGAATGTCCCTGTCTGTAGGAATACACAGAAGGGTGTTTGTGGCCTCAGGTACCAAATTACTCTTACATTTTGGGGTTTAAGTTTTCTGCAATTTTGAAGTGGCCCCAAGATAAAAAAAAAAATCTTCAAGTAACACTTACTGAATAATCATCTTAAATATAATTCTTAGCTCTGAGTTGCAAAACAGATATTTAGTAAGGCTATAGTCTTGAAAGCCAGACTTTTACAGGAAAACACTGTGATTCTGGGTATTTCCCGAAATGGCCTTTTATATCTCAGGTAGACTACAGTGGGAAATGTAGACTGGGAAAGGCGAGGTCAGGAATTCAGAGAAATTTCTCATCATACAGAACAGGAAAGCCTTTGGGGGCCAGAAGTAGGAGCCGAGAAATGTGGCCAGGATAGGGGAGAGCTTAATTCTGAGGGGAGTGTTCTGATTCTACATGTGAGATCATCTAGATCTTTAGTTTGAAGGCTGGGGAGAATGTAAGCCATTCAGGTAAGCATTATATCGGGAAAAGGGCACCTCTGATTGGCTTGGGGCGGGAGAATGCCATTGGTCAGCCTGGGCAGCTTCACAGGGAACATACATGGTGCAGTGGGGTATAGTCAACCCCTTTATGGAAGGGGTTATGGGAGTGTTGTATGAACCGTTTTCCTAGAAGAAGACTGGGTTCAAGCAAAGGAAGTTTAGGTGAGTGGGACTTCATGGTCAGAGGAAATGATGAGATCCTTCGTCATTAACACCAGATGCCAGTACAGAGACCAAGAGTTGGTGGGTTCAGCTGCACATCAGAGGACACCGGCCTGGAATGCCCATCAGGCACGGAGCCTACACTACAGGACGGTACTTGCAGTAGGATGGAGGCGGACGCTCGGAGACCATGAACAGAAGGAACTGATGTGGAAGTGGAGCTCGTGGGCCAGACGTTCCTTCCCGGGACTACGAGGACATAATCGTTCCCTGATGCCCCACTGCATCTTGGGAAGGGGGCAGAAACCCTGAAACTGAAGAGAAGCTCCAGAAGGTTGGAAAATTACCTGAAAGAAAAGTTAGCAAAAAATGTAGCAGTGCCCTTCACTGATGAATGAAGGGATTTCTGCTCTCAGTCGAAATGAAATTTAAGAACAAAAGGATTATATGTTAGAGAAATGATTTATATAATCTGCTTTCCCTCATCCCCATTTTATACCCTGGAGCCATACTTATAAATGTCAACTTCTTTATAGAAATGATGTACATAAATGACAATAATTAGAATGTATGAGGGTGAGGTCATGGGCATCCTTTGATAACATGTTCAGACAAGGCTCTTCTAGAACTGAGACCTGGCTAAAGAGAAGAAACCAGTGACAGAAAACGTTGAAAGAAAAGTGTGCCAGGAAGAAGAAAAAGCCCAGGCAAAGGCCTTGAAGTGTTATTTAACTTGGCATGATTTAGGTCTCAGAAGACAGCCAATGGGGCTAGAGCTTAGAAAGGTAGGAAGGACCGAGGATGAGTTGAAGAAGGAGGAGTAGGCAGGGACCAGAACATGTAGGTCCCGGCAGACCACGGTGAGGAGGTCTGGGTTTTATAATAAGTACAGTGGGCACCCATGAAAGGGCTTTCATGGTGAGTACCGTGTGATTTAACATGTGATTTAAAGTGATCATTATAGCCTCTTGGGTAGAAAAGGGAAATTGGGAGGACAGGAAGGAGGCCATGGCGATGCAAGACCAGAGACGGAGTCAAGGGTGGTTTCAGGATACAACTGGGATGTAAAACTCCAGAACTTGCTGATGGAAAAAAAAAAAAATGAAAATAATGATCATTCCTAAAGTTTTAGCTTGTCAGTGGTGGAAGGGGTGCTTGAGGCATTGACTAAAATGGGAAGCCTGGAGCAGAAAAGTTGGGGGTGGGGTAGGGCTGTTATAACATCAGTAAATTTGGCTACATGCTGACCTCTCAGCTGCTGCTAAAGAAGACAGTCTGTCAAACCATAACCTCCCCTCCCACCAAAAAGGAATGACGACAGGGTACGCCATGTGACCAATATAAGACCGTTGCTAAGGCCAGGTATTTTCAGTGTGAGGTTTTTATTTACTTAGCAATCTACTAATGGAACTGTTTACATCTGAACTTGGAGGCCTTGCTATAATTAAAATAACTCCTGAATTTATCAACTGAGCCCTAAATTAAAGACCTGCTAAAGGCTTTACATGATTAAGTCTTCATATTCTCTTCAATATGAACAATCATCTAAAATTTTCGACACATGTAATGTTTGGCATCCATCAAGAAAAAAAGTACAACAGAAATATTCCATGTTTAAAGCAGGGCTGGAAAAAAAAGACGAGAAATTCCATATTGCATAAAAGAAAGAGTTAGGTTGCCACCGCAGTGAAAGGAAATCAATGGGACGACTTTGGAGACCCATTTCAATCTGTTGTTGACATTGTTTTCTGGTAGTAATTTTCTCAAAATGTTAACAGTATTGAGTTTGCCTATTGATTCTATTATTTTTGACCTTGCATTAGTGTGGGCTAATCTTACATGCCATAAAATTTCCTTTCACAGCTGAAATTATTGTACGACTCTGGAGGAAACCTGCCGTCGGGTCAGGCACGCCTCCGGAGTTTGATGAGCATATAAGCGGCCGTAATGAGTTATGTTGACTTCCAATACACTTTCGTGTTGTTTACATTTTATTAAATGGTTTAAGCAGGGTCATCATAGAAATGATCAACATATTGACTGGAACACTCAAGCCTGAATGAATTGAAGGCCACAGACAGCGAACCAGATTGGTCAGCTTGAATTCGAGTCGATAGTGTAAATATATATTTGGCTACAGAATCGAAGCCAACTTTATATGCATTATTCTGAAAACCTTGCTAAATAAATAGCTACGCAGCGCCTCCCTGGAAGATGCCCTTTCTATTTACCCAGTAGCTCCCCAGTTGCCCCCCACCCCCCCAAAACCAAATAATCTAAACTGAATGAGTACAGCCGAATTGAGGAGAGGCCATAAGGGGAGAGTAAATGGGAGAACAGAAGCTTTTGAATGGTTTTCCTGGGAAAAGAATAGATTTATTGTTGGTTCCAGGTAGGGGAAAGCTGGCAGCTGTGTTTTCAAAGGGTTTATGAAGTACAGTCACAACATGTCATTAGCGTCCCATCTGCTCCCCACCCTGCCCCTCCCACATGTCTCCGTAGGAGGTCAAACCACCTGTACGCCACACACCTCTTGCCTTTGATGCTGAAGTTGCTCGGGCTGCCCGAGAAGAAATTTCAGGATTTGCTGGCACGATGCTAATGGGTTGGTCCACAAATACTTACACTATTGCTGGAGAAGTTAATTTGCCTCTTAATGATTTAATTATATGCTACCGCTCCGCTGTACAAGAATAATAATGTTCCTTCCTTTCCTCCTACTGCTGGGGCTGCTGACTTTGGAAACTTTTGGAAAAGAATTTTTCATTTTTTTTTTTTTTTACATTCTTACACTATTTCCTTACATTTGCTCTCCTTTAGAGAGAGGGGGATTGAGTCCTTGGGGGAGAAATGGCATTCCCCGTAACGGAGCGAGGGGCTGTCAGGATAACAGGGAAGACCACCATACAATATGCCATGACGTTTCTTCTCATTGTCTTGATTGGTCCCGTCTAGTAAGGCTGGATTTTTATTTTCATGTGAAGTTCAGTTAGATGACCTGGTGTGCCCACCACAGAGGTAGAAAGTGGATGAGTTAGGGGTCCCATGGAGGCCTTTTGACTCCAAAACCCAGCTTTTGTTCTGTATGCCCTACATTTCTCGCTTAAATAAGACTTAATTTTGTAGTGCAGAATGGGTTTTTTTTGGAAGGAAACCATGAGACAGAATCAGAGGTTCAAGATACCCTTTGGCATCATTGCCTGTAAGCAGAAGGGGAGGCGGCAGGATTGGGCAATGCCTGTCACAGTGCCACACTGGGCAGAACCGGTTGGACCTTCATGCCGCCCCCTGGCTGTGCCACTATTCTAGCTGCTCCAAGGGCGAGACCTGGGGCTAGGTGGCATGTCGCAGCTGTGGCATCCCCTGAATTCAAGAAGACACAGCTGGGCAGCGCACCTCTGTGTATACAATATACTGTTTTCAGATCTATCTGTAGAAACACTACTCATTCAAGAGAGGCCCAGAAGAGGAAGCAGAAAGAATGTGGGGTTCTGGACTGGGACATCTGATTTCTTATCCCAAACCTACCTCTTCCTGGCTAGGGCATTGTGGTAGGTTAGTTGAACCCTGAGATGAATCCAATCTATAAAATGCGCATTTGGGCAGCATTTCATTGATTTATGATCAGGACTAGGAATAGTCTCTGCAACATATCTTTGGGCCCATGGGAGATATTATTCAGAACCTCTGGAGAAACAGGCCGTGTTTTGGGCCACCCATGGACCTCCCAAATGCTGACCTAAAAATGCCTTTTTCTCTCTTTCTGCACAGGGCTCCCTCAAAGCACCATGGGAAGCCCTGAACCCACAGCTGGATTGTCCTCTAGGCTCTTCCCCGTAGCATCTCACCTCAGAGGGGCTTGGATTAGGAGAGGGGCTTCCCCTGGCCTTGGAGTCCTGTGAGTGGCCCAGCCATTCATACGAGAGTCCCTGCCCAGAACTCAATGTGGATGGAGAGTTTCTCTCCTGTGCTTGGGGCTGCAAGGGAAGCCAAGCCCCAAGGCAGCGGGGTAGAGCTTGAGGCCAGAGGCGACTGTACACCTGCCTCGCATGCTGGGGATTCAGAGGAAGGCAGAGGGATGCTCCTAAGTGTTTAACGAGTTGCTGATTATGGGCTGGCCACTGAGCCATGCCTTTTGCATGCATTTCTCACTCCATCTTTTGTTTTTATTTTTTATTGTTATTCTATTACCGTTGTCCTAATTTTCCCCCCTTTGCCCTCCATTCGATCTTAACAACAGTAGCAGCGTTGGAGCTCAGAGTTGCACCAGGGCAGTCTGACACCGGTGTGAAGCCGGTGAGGACCGCGAGGAGCATCAATCACGTGCACTTCTCTGAGAGCCAGAGGCTCGCAGTCCGGTGTTGGCTCCACTGCCCTGGGGCGCGGGTCCCTTTCTTTAGTGAGAGAAGGTCCTGGTCCTATCCAATTCAATCACATGTGGCTTTATTTTCCTCTCCCTACAGACTGGAGTCCCCCAAGATTCTGTTATAGGCGCATGCACAGGTAACATACATGTGAGAAACGCAGTTTACAAATGCAGGGTCGTAGATGGAAAGCTTCGTGGGCCATCTGCCAACGCTGGCCTGTCTGTCAGTCTGTTCCCTTTGGTCACCGTCAGTTATTGTAGGTTCCCAGTCCACATGCCTGTTGTCCCGGAGAATAATGATCAGCTTTACTCGGGTGATGTTTATCAGTTAAATTGTACTTAAGTCTCACATAAGGTAATTGCTGTAGGCTTCTAATGTCGGACTCTCCTAGGTTAAAAATCCAAGCTCTACTATTTTTGAGTTATGTGACCTTGGCCATTTTTGTAAAGCTTTACTTTGCAAACTTTCCATCTGTAAAATGCAATAATGTTACTTATGGGGCTGTTCACTGAGGTAAGGGATATAAATGCCTAGAATACAGTAAATGCTCAACAAATTCTTATTACTATTATTACGTAGTTTTCTGTGAAAGATAAGAGAACAGATTGGAAGTTGCATTTTAATTATACAGCAGGATGGGTTTGGTTATTGTTTTTTATTTTTTTCTTCAGCTCGTGAGGAAAGGGCTTAGGGAACAGTAGTGATTACTAATATGCTCTCTGCTTTCAACTTCTGAAGGGTTATTTTCAGAATATCTGCAGTCTTTCGGGGCGGAGGCAAGAGAGAGCTGAGGAACTCCGAAACCCTCAAGGAGGTCCAGGGGGGTTGACTTCTCTGTAGAATCAAAGGGACTTCCTTCCTTGGCAGAAAGACACACCAAGTGATAAAACAAGCACCTTCTTTGAAAATTTCCCCATCTATTTGTCCCTAGAGGGGTGCGCCTCAGGGAGGTGTATTGTTTGAAGGTTTTTGCCTTGAGCTTAATTTTTAAAAGAATGTATTTCCCTACAAAGAGAGTCACTCCCTTTAACAGTCACAGGTGCCCCAAGCTATGCCCGGGAGATTCCCCCAAGTTCCCTTTCATTCCAGGCTCAGAGCAGGAGGCCTGTTGTTTATTCCATCCCTCTGAGTACAGATTGCTTTTCTATGTCCCATTTCAGTGCCTGCCATCTTGTGGACGGGCACCTGTGGCTGAGAACTGCAGCTTGAGCAGGACTCATGCCTGAGCCCTACTAATATGCAGAAAGATTTAAGGCAGGGACGTCACCTTCCTGGTAACCTGATCCATCCTGCTTGTCTGCTCTGTCCAAGTTCTGCCAGGAGGCAGCTCTGTGGCCGGGACTGGAGGGTAGTGGTTTATGGGCTCGTGAAGCCAAGAAACACTGGGAAGAGATGGAAACAGAAGACATAGTTGGGTTGGGATGTGATGTCGGGCGTTCCCGCTGTGGACACCTGGCGCTTTCTCCTGCCGGGGAACCCGTGAGACAGAGTGGGACACACGCCTCTGAGTTATTCACGCCGGGGGTGAGGGAGCTGGGTGATGGTACACCAGTGTGCGCCGGCCCCTGGTGGAGGGCTGCTCCCTAGGGCCGTTGGTTCTCTGGCACTCTTGTCCTGCCATGTTCTGGGCAGGGTGGACTTGGAGGTCAGAGAACACCCTCAGGCACAAAGGACATCAGGCCAGAGTGTCTTGAGGTGGGAAGGGCTCAACAGATATGGGTGTGTGCCAGTGATAATGGCTACAGGTGCCATCAGTGGGTTGAATCTTTGGTTTCTGATTTGTCTGTTTAGGCCCCGTGCTTAGGGCTGAGGTGACACAGATGACGACGGTCAAGTTTTGCCCTTAGTATGCTCACCATTTAGTGAGGGTGTCAATGGAGACAGGCAGGTAAAAAATCATTTCGAGCCAGTAATATTATTATATATCTATATATAACACATTGAACATATTATATTAATAATTTATACAACATATATTTAATATGATACTAATAATTATATTAATGGACACATCTGGTAGTAAACTAAAATTAATATATTAATATATTTCAGATAGACTTACGATATATTTAACAATATGTGTATGATTTCTGCTGGGCTGTACTCCAACCACCAGATTAATTTATTTGATCCCCACGGGAACTCTCCAAGGTGGGAGTTTTCTTATGTCAGGGATGAGGAAATACATTTGAAGGTTTTCAGCCAATGTGTGGCAGGATCAAATTTTAAAAAGAGACCACGTGGTTCCAGGACCCCCACCCTCATCTGCTGCACTCTATTAAGTCAGGTGTCTCAACTCTGTCACTATTGACCTTCTGAGCTGGATCATTCATTGGCATGGGGGATGTCCTGTGCATTGTAAGGTGTTAAACGGCATCCCTGGCCTCTATCTGCTAGAAGCCAGGAACAGCTCCCATTCCTCTGTCCCCACCTTCTGATTCATGACGACCGGAAGTGTCTCCGGACCAGCGATAGTCAACCTTTTCCATCTAACGGCACACATAAACCAATTACTAAAATTCTGCTGCACGCCAAAAAGGAATATTTTTGCCAAGCTGACAAAAACAGGTATAATTTTGATTGATTTACAAAAAAAATATATATATATATATATAGTACTTACCTACCCTTTTTCCTCCAAAATGAATTTAAAAAAAATCAGGTGCCTACACTTGTATATAAGGATTTCTGGTACCAAGAATTAACCAATCAGATGCGAACTTATTATGCAATGTGGCCAATAAGATGCAACTCTACTTTGTGGCCTACATATTTATAGTGCAGAGAAGAGGTCAGTGCCCCTGACTAAATAGTCAGGTAGTGCAGGTTTCAAAAATTCTTATGGGACACAGGTTGAAAACCACTGCTCTAGACTCTGCCAGATGTCCACTGAGGTGCAAAGAGCCCCAGCTAAGAACCACTGTCATTATAAAGCGATCAGTATTGCCTGGCAAATGTTTATAGAATGCAGATAAAAATTCCTTCTTTCTCTATTGCTTAATTTTCCTTCCTACAAAATAAGAAGCAATGTAGTAGTTTGGAACTGACTGCCTCTGTCAAGCAAGAACCAAAGACCTTTCAGTGCAGAGAACAGGAGAGTAGGAATAAAGTGACTGAAAAGTTAAGGTTTTGAGGAGGCGTCTGAGTTGTGAGCAAGGCAGCCTGGTCTCAGCTTTGCCACTGAACTTTGTTACATGCCCTTTGGACAGGCTGTTTGCCTGGCTGTTTAGTTTAAATCTTATCTTTCAATTTGATTAACTGAAAAAGAAGTGAAAAGACTCTTAGATGAGGAAGGACAGTATTCCTATTGCGCAATTTATTTTATTCTTTGCCATTTTCCTGGGGTATTTTATTTGTGAATTCTTTTTTAGCATTCTGCTTTGAACCCCCTCACCCCAGTAAATAAATCCCTCTTCTTTCTGTCACAGCCTGGAGATTCCAAGCTTTACGTTTCAAATCCCCCAAACCCCGTTTTATCCATGTGGCTTCTTAGAACCGGTCAAGTTTGAAAACTGATCCTTGAGATTTTTGGATGTTTTGTGTGAGGACAATAGCTAGAACTTTGGTATTAACATGTCTTTATTTGTCTCCTGTCTTTTGTCTGGCCAGAACACTCTTTAATTCAGTCTCTTCCAAATCTGGCTGTATAGCTAATCTATGTGGTCAGAGAAGCTTCATTGTCATGTTGGAAGCCTGGAGAATTCTCTTTTTCAATTGATCATGAGAGTGTGATCCCATGATGTAGAAGCATTCCTTATAACAAAGCATTTCCATGTGCTTTTGGGTAACTTATTGAACAGTGTTACGTTAGTATGTTTACAACTCCGTAGGACCAATGCTTTTGCTGGTCCCTGGCCGTGCTCATAAAATAATCACCGATGACTTAAATTCTGTTCGTGTGCTATTTGTGAGAGGTGAAATGTTACCATGGGTCAGAGGGCAGGCTCTGGGGTCAGATGGAACTGGATTTGAATCCAGGCACCGCCACTACTGTCTTTGTGAGATTAAACAAGTGTAGCAGGTGAAGTAATGGCCGCCCAAAGGTGCCAGGGTCCTAATTCCTGACACCTGTGAATGTGTTATGTCATTGGGAAAAAGGGACATAGCAGATGTGTTTAAATTAAGAATCTTGAGGTAGACCGTTATCCTGGATTATCCGGATGGGCTTGATATCCCAGGGGGTCAAAAGGAGATGAGAGAGAGAGAGAGAGAGAGAGAGAGAGAGAGAGAGAGAGAGAGAGAGAGAGAGAGAGAGAGAAAGAGAGAGAGAGAGAAATATGCTATGCTATTGGCTCTGAATATGGAGGAAGAGGCCACGAGCCAAAGACTGTAGGCGACCCCTAAAAGCTGGAAAAGGAAAGGAAATGTATTTCCCCCTGGAATCTCCAAAGGAATACAGTCCTGCTGGTTCCTTGATTCTAGCCCAGTATGACTCATTTCGGACTTTGACCTCTGAACTGTAAGATAATGGATTTGTGTAGTTTTAAGCCACTCAGTTTGTACTGATTTGTTACAGAGAACTAGTACAGCAAGCAACCTAATCTCTGGAAACCATTGCTTGGTCATTTAAAAAGTAGAATAATAACCGTATCTATCCCATTTGGGCTATTGTGTAATGAGAGGTGTGTTTGGCAGTGGGTCTGGGCCAGAGTAAATGCTTGAAGACACAGAGTTAGTTATGGGCTTTTGATCTTGCTACACAGTAGCATCTCTATCATCCTGCCTACTATTTGTGATGGTTAATTTTAAGTGTCAACTTGTCCACACTCTGGTGCCCGGTTGTTTGGTCAAATACTAGTCTAGATGTTGCTGTGAGTTCCTAGCTCCTGCTTTTGTGGCTGTGATTAACATTTATGAATAGTTGACTTTAAGTAAAGCAGATTACCCTCCAGAATGTGGGTGGTCCTCAGTCAATGAGTGGAAGGCTTTAAGAGTGAAGACTGAGATTTCAGGGAAGAAGTCATTCTGTCTCAAGACTGAAATATGGAAACCCTGCCCAAGCTTTTTGCCCACTGTCATGCCCTGCAGATTCAGACTCCAGACTGCAACATCAATTCTTTCCTGAATTTCCTTCGGGCCTCCTCTACAAGTTTTGGAATTTCCAGTTCCCATAATCATGTGAACACATTTGTTACAATAAATTTCTCTCTCTCTATCCCATTAATTCTGTTTATCTTATGAACCCTGATTAATACATCACCCAAACCAAAAGATTTAAGAGCTTGAAAAAGGAAAAGGCGGGTACTGACAAATAGGTAATATTAAAATTTCTAGTTTGCTAAGAACTCTGTATTTCCTCATTGACATTAAAAAGACTGCACCTCAGTTCTTTCCTTTCTTTCACCTTTAAACCAGACATGTGCAATTAGGACCATGGTAATAACAGACTTGTGTAAGACAAAATGTCACAGCAAAAGAATCGGGATGGCCCTGTGACATCCTGTATAGTGGGGTTTGACCTTGAACTTAGAGTTGATAGTCAACAAACATGATTGGTATTCCCATACCAGTTTGTATACGACCACTTCCCCAAGCCATTCTGAATACCCCCTGCCCTATGCTGGTCGCCTAAGCACCAACCCTAGTGGGAAAGAGGCTGAAAGGTTTATGCCCGCACAAGGGGCTGCCTGTTCTGATTGGTCGGTGTAGTGCTGCGTAGGTCGTTGATTGTTTTGGTATTGCTTCTGCCTAAAATTAATAGTTCATGGACAAAATGCAATGAAGCATGGTCCAATTGTTTAGGTTAAAATTGTCTCTAAGAGTGCAATTTCAACAGATGTTATCAATTTAAAGAAGATAAAATAGGTAAAAATATTCATATTTCTTTTATTTTCTTATGGGAAATTTTAAAGCTTCATTTCCAATTCATTCTTCTTAGGATGAATGCGCTGGTTCTTTTGTTTAATTTTTTCTTTAATGGACAGGAGACAAGTGTGACTATTTCAATTGGACAAACATTTAGATTTTCTCCTCTGAAGATAAGTCTCATGGCCTCACATGTTGATTCACATATAATTCTGTGTAAATTATTTTGTTATTGGCCTTGGAAGCAAAGACTAACTTATTCCTGCTGTTGGACTTTCTTTCCCCAATTTCATAGAGAAAGTCATTTGCCAAACACAAGGATTTGATCACTAAACAATTTGCAATTCCTAGGAGGCCTTTCAAAGGATTTGGCTTGTCAAACACTGACTTAAAATTTGTTTTGGTAGTTGTTAAAAATTACATAAACATAAGCTTTTTTTTAAAACTTCCACCACCCGAAGACTAGGTAGTGGGAGAGGAGACGCTAACCCCTGTTATTGATTAGTTGTTATAGTTACTCCTCTAAATAAAGTTCATCAACGAGGTGCCGATTATATCAGCAATGTCTTGCATCCGTCTTGGAAATAGTTGCTTACAGCGGTGGGGTTCTTCCACACTACCCTTTCCTGCTAGGAGACAACAGAGGTGAGCTTGTCTGCTCCACACCGACTTTTCTAGGAGCCTGTGGACCATTCCTGTCCCCAAACTAAGTGCCACAGTGCAAGGAGGCAGGGCCGCTAGGCCGGGAGAGGGAAGGTATTCCTGAAAACACAGCATACTCACCTTCCTGATGGTAAAGGCCATGCCTGTCTTGTTAACCCAAATTTCTACCTCCTGTGACAGTACTGGCCTAGCGTGCTCTGTAAATACATATAGGCAATTTCAGTGTATGCCACAGTTACAGTCTAGAACAGTATGCAGGGAGGGATTTGGTCTCTCTTGTAAGCGAAAGTTACATCACAGGAAAATGCAATTTATACAAAAGAGAAAAGTTGTCAATGGGAACTGTTTAGTTTTGATCCATGCTGAGGATAAATACATAAGAAGCAAACAACTTGTCAAGAAGAGATTCATACATGGAAGTTATTTTCAGGGGAATTTAATGTAAAATAAAAGGACATGAGCCACATCCCCAAATCTTGAACATGTAACACATCAAGCCCTGATGACTGTCCCCCATACCTGCTAAATAACACTTAAGCTAAATTATATAAATGATAAAAGAAAAGATTTTATAGAATCATTTCTCCTTTAAAAAGAGAACTCTGGACTCCTTGTTGGGGGGGGCCATAGGAGCCCTTACGTTATACATCAAAGGCAGAAACCGTGCAAGGAGAGCCCCAAGAAGAAGGAAGTCATGTAGATGGACAAGGGGGAGCGGGAGGGAAACCCACAGCCAGCCCCCTCAAGTCCTTATCGACATTTGTGAGACCAGACACAGAAGGACAGAGAGCAACTCTCGGCCCTTGGAAGGCTGAGCATCTGTTGGCCTCATCATTATTCTTCAAGTCCGCAAGGAAGAAATCAAGTATGGATGCTTTATATTCAGACTTTATATGTATATAAATGATAACATATATAATGTATTCCATTATGAGTCTTGACATCTGGTCTTTTTATGACACCATGTCATTCATATTCTTTAGCCAAAGATGTCACTTATCAATACATCTTAAACATATTAGTTCTGTATGTGTACAATGAGAAGCAAGTAATATTTAATGTGATTCTCCAGTATGTACTGCATTCATTAACCGGGAATTGATAATTTTTCCAGCTCATCCTCACAAACCCACCCCTTTGAAGACTCCTCCTAATTTTACTTTGGCGAGTCTTTGAAAGTTGTTCTTTCTCTTAGTCCTTTCCTTATCCTCAGACATTCCCGTCTCGGCCCCCTCTGTCATTCTTCAGGTTTTTAGTGTCCCAATCATGTTCACAAGCAGGCCGACTCATTATTAACCGTTTCACGCTCCCACCCTTCCATGCCCGGACAGTGATGCCTCTTTCAGCTTCATGCTCCGGTCCCCTCAGTCACCTCCCCCGAGGCCAGGCCCTGGATTGTGTTGTGCCAGCCACAGGCAGGAAGAGGGAGGGCCACTTAACCAAGTAAGCAAGGGCCACATGACTGTTTATTGCAATGAAATGAGAAGGTAAGTATTTTAACCTAATGGGTCTCTATTTCCTGAGATAAACGATTAATATTTCCTATTAAAAAATTAAAAACAATTTTAATTTGCTCTCTGTTGAAATGTGGGCAGTATATGTGGCACAAAAGGTGTAAATCTATCTACTATTGAAGGGATCAGGCAAAGCAATTTTTAAAAACTAAAACCTGTGGGGAAAAACGGGCAAAAGACCATTCCTACAAGAGGACAGACAGATGGCTAACAAACATTTGAAAGTGTTTAACCCCAGTAAGGAAGAAATTTATATTAAAACAACACATATAAGTTTTAAAAAATGCCCAGTGCTGGGGGAAGGCATGGTCAGTATGCCCCATCTCGCCGGATGGAAACACAGGCTGCTTTTATCTCCCTCCCGATTCAGCCCCTGTGGGGACTAGTTTACCAACATTAATTGATAGGACTTCATTTTAATTTTTCTTTTTAGGGTCTTTTTGCCCTTTCTTGCCCCCCGTGCCTCGGAGGCCAGCAGGTCCTCCCGACCCTGACTTTGACCTTGAAGCAGAGGCAGCTCCTGCTGATTCCAACTGACCTGCTTCCCTCAGTCGAGCTCAGGGAGGAGGCTGCCATAGACAGGGACTGATTCATCCCTCTCCCTGGACTTCACTTGCTTTAGCGCCGAAAATCCCTGCTGAGATCCCTCACTCCCAGGCGAACCGAGAAAACTGGTACAATTAGCCAACAAACACAGAATCTCGTTGTACCGTTTCCCTAGTGCATTCATTTTTGAGGGCTTCTGTAACAATGGATCACAAACTGGGGACATTAAGACAACGAAGTCCCGTCGCCGTCCTGGAGGCTGTAAGGGGGAGACTGTGGAGCTAGCAGGGCTATGATCTCTCTGGTGGCTCCGGGCTAAGCCCTTCCTTCCCCCTTCGAGCTGCTGCGGGTGGCTGACTGGTGCTCCATGGTGTGTTTTAGCTTGGTAGATACATCGGTCCAGTCTATGCCTTGGTATCACGTGGCCATCTTCTCTCTGTGTCTTCACATGGTCTTCCCTCGGTACCACATCTGTGTCTGAATTTCCCCTTTTTAAAAAAACACAAAGACACCAGTTCTACTGGGTTGGAGCCTCATCTTAACTTGGTTAAATCTGCAAAGACCCTATTTCCAAGTGAGGTCACATTTTGAGGTTCCAAGGGTTAGGGCTTCAGCATATCTTTGGGGGGAGGGGGACACACTTGAACTTATAATGCTCAGCCTTGCGTTCTTTGGTTCTTGTTCCATAAACTCTTTAGTGTAAATCATTGGCGATTGTCAGCACAGGCTGAGACGTTTGTACTTCATCCAGGAGGCATCAGTGAGTCACTGATGGCTTCTGAGCAAAGAAGTGACATGCTCTAAGTGTCATTTTAATACCATTAACGTGGAAACAGGGTGCGTGATGGATTGGCTTATGACGAGAGCTGGTTATTAGGACCCCGGGAAATCCCCTGGGCCTAGTGCCCGGCTACATCACCGACTTCTACTGCGATCAGTCTTTTGCTCAGGAGACTTCACACACCTTCTCCCAGCAAAAAAGGCAGGCACGGGGAAGGCAGTGTGCAGGCATCCTCTGCCGTGGCCCACGTTAGGTCCTAGAGGAGAAGGAGGGAGGGAGAAAGCATCAAGGCAAGGTCAGGGGCCAGCCTGGGTGGGCCCTGGGGTCATGGCAAGGGGCAGAGATTTTATTCGAAGCCTGATGACAGCCATGGAAAAGCATGATGTGATTTATGTTTTCAAGGAATCACCTGCTGCTCTGTGGAGGGCACATGATAGGGAAGGGGGTTAAAATGGAAAGAAGGAGGGGGAGAGGGAAGGAAAAGCTCAACCCTTTGTACATCCCATCAGTCCTGAGAGTCTTCCCTGTTTCCACTGGTCTGAGAAATTCTGAATACGTGTTATCATTATTCTTTTCCCGCTTACCTCTGAATTACAGTCACGTATTTGACAAATATTTATTGAGCATCTGTTATATCGCAGACACTCTTCTGTTTCTTGGGACGCAACTGAGAACAAAATAGCAAAACTTCTTGACCTCCTGGAGATGACAGTCTAACCAGCAAGGCCGACAATAAACCAGATGCTTGGCTAAAATAGTTGTATGCTAAGAAGCAAGTAAAGGAGGGAAGGAAGGAAGAACGGTGTATGGGAAGAGGATTGTAATTTCAGACTGGGAAGGCTGGGAGCAAGGGAGAGACCCTTCTGAGGTTGCCCAAGAGAAGCAAATTCCAGAAGGATGGCAAATGGATGTCAGTGTCCTGAGAAGGGACCATGGCTTGTGTTTTTGGAAACTATGTCTGGCTGATGTGCCTGGAGCAAGTGAAGCACAGACAGGGACTGGGAGACCCAGCCATGCAGGTGCCATAGGTTGTCACATGGGGACGTTGGCTTTTATGAAGCAGTGAAACAGATGCCAGCGGAGACTCTGATGGGAGGGGTGCCTCCACGTGACTTGTGCTCTAGCAGGGTTATTCGGGCTGCTGTGAGGGTCACACGCTGTGGGGAGCAGGCACGTGAATGGTTCACGGTCCTAATTCAGGACCCGGTTGTTGTTGGCTTGGACTAGGGAGGCAGACGCGGATGCGGCCGTTCCCTGACAGCGCGCTTTCCTTGGTTGACTCTCGTTTCTTCATCTCTAGCAATAGTTACTCATCCTTGATTACCATCAACATTTCCTGCACTTCCATGAGTTTCATGGGCCCCGTCTGTCCCGCCCCCCACCACACCCCCGTTTCATTAATATCAAACAGCTTGGCTATGATAGACCGCTGATCTCCGTGGTCGTATTGATTAGTTTCATTTCTGCGCCCCTTGCCCACATCTCCAGCATCTTCGTCACAGTGTTCACACGACGAGTCGTTGGCGAGTGACAGATATGTATTATAGGCGTCATCTTCGTGGGGAGCACGTGCTGGCCTGGGCTCAGGTAGAATGTGTGCTTGACTCTGTTAGCGCTCTCTCTCATTAAACAGGCTTTGATGGGTTTCTTGGAGTCCGACCACTGTCGAAATAATTACCAAGCTGTTTTCTCTTATTTATTTGCTGACCGACTGGGAGTTGTGTTATTGTTTTACAAGGGGAATGTAATTCCAGCAGTCACTCCTTTTAAATGAAACAAGAAATGTGCTACATTGTGATTACATAGCATGCGCGTTATAGACTGAGGACCTTGTCCCGTGAGCCTGGGGTCCAGGCAGGATGGGGAGGGGGGAACCTCGTCTCAGGTGTTCTGAATTGGTACTAAGAGAGCTCTTGTTTATGGCGGGGGTTGCAAATCCAAACACCTCCCTGGGCCAGTCAGCCGACGTGAGTGAGTCAGGCAGCTGTCAGAAAACAGAGGGCCAAGCTGGGGTGTACGATGAGGAATCAGAGGAAGCAAAATTACTGATTGTCCCGTTGGAATGTGGCCCCAGTATGGACAGAGCTCCTTCAAAGAAGCAGGAGATCTTGGTTATTAGGGGCATTCTGATTTTTCATTTCTTTGCACTTTCTGAGCAACAAAATAGGTCTTTGCACCGAACCAAGTCCACGTTCTCTAGTTTGTACCTCCGGGTTCAGGAGGACACCTTTGGACTTCCTGTGTTTGTTACGCTGCCTTTACAATGCTCTCGAGGATGAGCAGGCAGGATTCTGTAGAGTTAGGCAGGTCATAACTCACCTTAAGGAATCTTACTTACTTAGGGAGGGTCACTAACCTGCCCGTTTTTGAACAGGGGACCTCCGAGTGGACTTGGCATTGAACCCTGGCTTGCATGGACTCTTCAACTCCTGGTTCTGTGCCACGCTGCCCGCCAGCGAGTAGATGCTGTCCGTAGAACTTGAACTCAGTTGTTGGACCCCCAAATCCTGTGCTCTTTCTAGTGAACTCCCCGATGTCTCCATGTAAGAAAACCTTCATAAGCAAAAAAAGATATGGGTCTAGACTTGGACCAATGTTGACTTACTGCCTGTCAGTGTAGGCAATTTGTTTAGTCTCTGTGAATTCAAGTCTCTGTGAATTCAAGTCTCCCATCTGTATAATGTGTTAATAATAAGACTGCTATGACTAATGAGTTAATAATAAGACTAAGAGCGTAATGACAAGGATTGCTTTGAAGATTAAATGAGACAATATATACAGGGGCAGGACATAAAATTAGTGCTCACAAGTTCATCTGTTGGCTTTAGCAGTCACTGCCCAGTGTCCACACCGAGCACACCAAGGACATAATTTGCCTCCACAACTAGAATCCATGACAGTGAACATCTGCCCTGGATTCTTCTCACCTGTGAGACCTGCAGGTGATATTGACCGAAGAACTCAAATAGTAGACTTTTCTTTAAAACCCAGTAAAAATAATGCAGCTGAGTCAGCCCTGGAGTGTCACCTGGCTCTCTTAACCTGGCATGTGATACTCTTTTGGGATATCAGCTCCATAGTCTTATTAAAAATATTTAGGTAACTCATTAATTATTTAAACTTGACCTTCTGTTTTACTGTTGCTTGCTTCCCACTTTTTCTTGTACGTCATCTTCCTCTAGCATAGACTCTTTGATACTTTCCCTCTGGTGTATCCTCAAGGCAATCTGAGAGAATCTGTAGATGGTACAGATTTTTTTGTTTTCTTAATTGCAGAAAAGATCTGAGTGCTAATTTAATTAGGCACGAGGTTCTAAATTAGTAATCATTTTCCTTCTAGACCTACTCTCTTCTAGTCCTCAATGTCATCAATGAAATCTAATAAGGCTCAGAATTTTAATCTTTTCAGGTAAACTATTTTAGCCTTATGGAATATTTTCAGATTATTATGTCTTTGTCTTCTGTTCTGAAATGTCACCATTCAATTTAAAGATATTTTTCTTTCTTCAGCTCTGCGAGATTTTTATTATTGTTGTTGTCATTATTAGTACTGCCTTCTCTCCTTCTAGAATTCCTTCTTGAGGAATATTAGAAATTCTGGATCCACATTCTCCAGGCTCCGCCTCTGTGGCCTCCTTGTCTTCTCCTGTCATGTGTTGAATCTCCCTCTGCCTCTTAGGAGGACACTTGTCATGGCGTTTAGGGCTCCAACAATACCAAGGAAAGCCCCATGACAAGTTCCTTAACCAGTTCTGCAAACCTGCATACCTTCCAATTCTCCCAACTGCCAGTTCTTCCCCCTCGCTCCTGCCTCTGCTTCTCCGCTGCCCTTCAGCCCCTCTTCTCGTCCCCCAAACTCACCTTCTCCCTTTCTCCTGCCCTTACACCATTTTCTCCTTCTCTAAGGGTTTCTTCAGTCTACTGTCACCTCAGCTCCAATGAGATCTTCTCATCCCCAGCGCATCAGGACCTTGCCAACATTTCTGGTCTGCTGACATCTTCTTCTCCTTGCTTTCTAGTATCAGGACTCATTTAAGTGTCAACAGATGAATTTCATTACGTTTTTGGAGGGAGGAAGAATACGCTTTACCATTTTAGTCCCTGCAAATACCTCTTTACCTACCGTACCTCTTTAGACTGTGAGCTCCCAGTGACAAAGACTCTGTCTTATTTGTTTTTATTTACTTAACGTTCAACACACGGTGTTGCTCTTACCAGTTTATTAAATGAATGTCATCGCGGATTTTGTAAAATGAATTGCGTACGGTGGTTTTAACTGATTACCCAAATTGATTAGACTGTCATTTCCCACACGCAAAGAGGGCTCTCAGAAACCCCGTGAGTGCCCGGGTAATGCTTTGCAAACGATCTGAGTTTCTATGACTCCTAGTGGGTTGAACTTGAGAGTGTCATTAACCCTTTCTCACAGGGCAGGCTGGAGGCGGGCAGCAGCTTTGTGGCTTTTTAGTAAGCGGTTGTTGCCGCTCCCAACTTAATTTAAAAACAATAAAAAAATGTACCCTGACATCGTTTCCTCTCCGTATTTATTGCATACGATTTATTCCAAATGCATTTCCCATCAGCATAATGTATCAGAGCTCAGCCACCACCTGTTATTTTGAAGGGGAAATAAACAAGACCTCTCTCATCAGATGAGTTAATTACCCTGGGATTTCACTCCTCCCCAGAGATACTGTAAACTCAAATGTTTCAAAGCTTGAAGTCCAACGAGCAGGCTGGCAACAAAAGCTAGGCTGTGGTACGTGTTCTCTGGAAGAATCAAGAGCTCCATACAGACTTGGTCTTGGAGGGCAAGGTGGCTTGAATATATCAAAGAGCGTCCTACCCACGGTCGCATAACGCGTCTGTAGGTGAGTGGCGCCTGAAACCAGTTTCTCAATATTTTGGCATTATTTTCCGACGTTGGTGCTTCTGAGCATCAGGTGGTCGTTTTCTTTACCTGCTCCAGCCTGTGATTGCTCCGCCTGCCCGGGATCTGCCCGGCGATGGCTGTGCCTTCAGAAGCCCCTTGGGCGGTGCAGAGCTGGGCGGGGCATTGTGTGGTTTGCCTTCTGTCATGGGGATGGCGGCCGCTGTGAGCAGGGGTGGCCCCAGTGGCTTTCGCCTCCTGGGGAACTTAGGCGGACGTGTGGCAGGGAGGCTGTGTTGGGTGTCTGAGGCCGGATTCCCCAGCTGCAGAACCTGAGATGAGGATCGTGTGTGAGGAATTTGTTACTGGGAATGTGCTCCCAGAAGAATCGAATAAGGGGGCAGGGGAAGCAGGACAGGGAAGGAAAGAAACCCGGTAAGGTGGGGCATCAGGCAAAGCCCAGGCCTGAACCTGTGCGGAGCTCTGGAGTCTAAATCCCACCTCAGGGCTTTGTCCAACTGGTGGCAGAGAATTGGGATCTCATGTTCCCCCTCCAGTGGGTCACAGGCTAAAAGCCATCTGGGTGGGGTATAACCAACCCCCTACCCCGAGCTTCTGGTTCGCTCCCATTTGGCAAAGTAGTCCCCATTCGCACGGCAGCCCCCCTGAAAGGAATTACAGGTTTGGGCAAAGCTCACAGACTGGGGGGAGGTGGGAGGTGTAGGGTGCAGAGAGACTGGGGAAGGGATTCAGGGGGACCCGGGGGGAGCACAGACAGTGTGCACTGTCTTGGTTAGGAGCACCAAGGGTGCTGTGTCTGCAGGGTGGGAACGGGGGGGAGAACCCCTCTCACTCACTCGGCTTGGTGTGCGTTAGGCACTGTGTGCAGAGCCGGCCGCTGATACACCTGTTAAGGACCTCTAAACTATTTGAAACCTTAAAAAAAAAAAAATCAGTTTTACATATAGAGAAAAAATTAACTTGAAGTGATTAATTTATTAACTCAGTGAGTATTTACTGAGCACATACTACTTCCCTTCTGTTCCGGGTGCAGGAGCTATTACAGGACCCCAGGCCCAGCAGCCCCTGTGATGGAAGTAGAAGGACAAGGACTAAATAAAGAAGATAGAGGAAGTCCTGTGTCTACAGCCCCATGAAGGAAGTCAGGCAGGGAAGGCGGACTAGGGCTCGTGGTAGTGCTGACCGGGGCGGAAGGGTGATTGTATTGCTAAATAGAGCGGGCATTCAGGGAAGGCTTCCAAGAGACGGTGGCGTCTGAACAAAGGCCTGAAGGAGGTGAGGGAATTTGCCATGAAGTTTCATGGGGAACGAGAAGCCCAGTGTGGCTGAGTGAATGTGTGTGTGATGGGCAGAGGAAGGAGAAATGAGGTCAGAGAGAAGCGTGAGGCCAGACAGTGTAGGGCCGGTAGAGAGCTGAAAGGATGCTGGCTTTCTTTACTAATCATAAAAAGTATAGCCCTTATATTTTCTATCATGTATAATTTGATTTTCTCACTTCACTACAATCCCTGCTATTAGTTGGGGTCTAGGACACGCCTGTGTAATTGAGAGACCTCCCCCCCAAATAAAACTCCAAACAACATAGTAGTTTATTTCTCTCTCAAGCAACAGAGGGGGGGGCTACTGTACCCCACACTGTCATCCAGGGGCCCAGGTCCCTTCTGTCTGGGTACTCTGCTAACCTCCGGAGCATTGTCCTTGTCTGCGTCCTTGACTTTGACCAGCTCTAGCTCAAAGCAAGAAGGAATGAAGGACAGGAAATCCAGTCTCTTTACGCAGAAGGAATGGGATCTGAAAATCACACAGCCCTTGCCTACTCAAATCCAATTGACGAGACTTAAAACATGGCCACATTTAGAGGGACACAAAAGTCTCCAACTTAAAACTTACGTGAGTGGGGAATGAGGTCCTATTACTAAAATGAAGAAGTGGGAGAAAATTAGTATTCTCTGCCGCACCCAACGATCGGGGGGAACTTACGGCCCAGAGTAAGTCAAACGAGTGACTAAGAGCTAAAGAAGCAATTCTATAAAAATTATTTCTATTTATTTTTAACAAGAAGTATTCTATTTGATTCCGAGAGGAGGTAGGGTCACTTCCTGCGCAATTCCAGGGAGCTCCGTTCGCACCTGGTGTATGCACTACGGCCGCCTGGGAGTGGGTGTATCTGAAGCTCCTGGGTCTGACATGGGGTCGTGACAACTGCAGTAAGCGTGCCCAAGGTTATGGAAGTCTGAAAGCAGCCTGTCAGCTAAACCAGACAATAAGTGTTCCGCTTTGGCCTTAGATAGTTTGGTTTTTCTGTAACATGCAAGTGAAGGAGTGCTGATGAACATATCACGCTCTTCGTGCTGTTTAGAAAATTAAGTTCTGAATTTTATCTACCTACCACATTTCTTTACTGGTAGAATGCCCGGAGCAGATCACAGGTCTGGTCCCGCAGTGGAGGGTGAACAGCGACTTGTCCCCAACCCTCCTCAACCTGGTCGTGACCGCAGATAGGCTCAGGGCTTTGGTTTGGGTGCTGAAGGGGAGAAGAGAAGAAACAGTGTGGTGGTAGCGCCTTCCAACCCCACGGACCGTCTCTGGCTCGAGGGATGTGGAGCAGAAGCCACACGACCTATGTCTGTGAGACAACATGGCAGGTCATGGGCTCCTGGCCCTGCCTTCGTGCCCGAGGAGCATAACATGGGACAGATTTGGAGAGGCAACGAGACTTCCCTTCTTTGCACAGGAGCCAGGCTGGCTCAGCGAGCATTCACTCTGTCATCACGCGCCCCGCTCCCCCCATCCGCTTGATTAATGCTGGGCTGTTGAAGTCCTAAAATTGTAATTAAGTTTGATGCAGGGACCTCACATTTTCATTTTGCATGGACCCCACAAATTATGTAGCCAGTTCTGATAGAACCCACCACGCTGAGAGGAAAGTATGGGTTTTTAGTTGCGTGTTTTTCCGAGCTTTTTGAGATGCATGTTCTAGCGATGAGGGGGAAAAATAAGGGAAATTGACCTAAAGTGAGACGGACTAAAGAATAAAAAGAAAGATCAAAAAGAGGAAATTACCTCTGATGAAAGATTACCATTGATCCGTGAGATTAAGGTATCTTCTGAGACACAGCCAGAACATGGCTCACTTAAAATGGCACTGATGTAAAATATGAGTTAGATTTAAAAAAAAAAAACCCAAAACCAAAACAGGTAATATGATAATTACAAGGGTAAACAGAAAGCCTGGGATGATCATCTTGGGTCAACATCAGAGTTCAAGGCGCAGGTGCTGAGGGCTGAGCCTGGTTCTCAGGAGCAGGGCGTTCCTTTCTCTTGCAGTGCGATTTATCAGGACTTACCCAAGCCTGTGAGTGCAATCCCTTAAGACCATCCAATTTCCTTTCTTTCTAATTCCATACTTAGCAGAGCAACCTCCTGGTAATTAATTTGGTTTCTCAGGTAAGTCAATACGGGGAGAGAGACTGGTTGAGTTATTGTGCTGGCTCTGTGGCCCGGCTGTAAATGAATAAATTGGTTTGTGGATTTATCAGGCCCCCTCCCAAGAGTTCAGTGCGCAAACACCACTTTTCCTGGGGGCTGTTGACATTTGACCGGTAGACCTGCAACGCTACGTGACCCCAGTGAGCGGAGCTGTCTTAAGACTTCCATGACTCTGGGGATGTAGTTTGAGAATCTGTGTGGTTTATTAGGAAATGGCATCAGGGGAGTGCTGATGCTTATATCTCAGCAGGATTAGGGAAGCCAGAAAAAGAAAGTACCCAGCTAGCCTTTGAAAGACACATACGCTAATCCAAAGGATCGTGCTCATATGTTTTAGGGTTGGCAGGGGGAAGGGGGTCCTGCTTGATCAGTGCCAGGGTGTGATAAGACAGTTTCTATGTCCAAACTCACAATTTCAGAATAAATTTCTACCAGGATACAAACAAACCAGGACCTGGGAATTCTAGCAGTCTATTGCACGATTCATTTATTGGATAGACACATTTCATGAAAAAAAGCAAATAGGCCCGCGAGTGAGGGAAGTGGGCCTTCCTCCCTGGACTGGTGACCTGCAATAATGAACCCAGTTAGGAATTCACATACATCTATGTCTGTCTGTCCTTTGTTTTGTACCCACGGTAGTGTCTTTGCAAGGAGCTGATATTTGTTCTCCCAATGCCCCACATGAAGGGAGCAGATCAAACAGGATCCTGGGGTACGGAGGGGGTCACATTCTTCAGGGTGAATGGAACCAAGGAGATGTCTGATTTGCTGTGGTTCAGTGATTTCTTAAAATTCTTTGCAAGGCTGACCTATTTCTAATTCCTGAGCCTACAGTCTGAAAGGTCATTAATCTGGGCTCAGCTTATGACGCAGAGGCTTAAGACTTCTATTTCTTAAATGCCAAAGGTGTGTCATGTTGCCTTTTGAAATGCTGGCATCTCTATCCAGGCGTGCAGTGGTTAGGAGACAGGCACCGGAGTGATTTCTTTTCTCATGGAAACATTCACCTAAGCAAAAGGGCCACCTGTGTGGGGTGTTTTCTTTGGGGGTGGCGGTGGGCAGAGGGCTTTGGATCTTTGCCGTGGATGAAAAAGCCCAGCCAGTCTCCCACACACTCTTTTGTCAAGGACAGGGACAAACGGGTGTGTTTGCTGGAAGGCTGGCAGCATGAAATGCACTTCCTGGGAGTCAAGTCGGAGGGAACCACGGAAGTGGCACTGTGTTCCTGTCCCCTGTAGTCTTTCGGGTGAAGTCTGAGGTCTCTGCGGTCGCTTGCAAGGTTCTCCTCGGTCCTCTCTCTGTTTGCTTCACCGGTCTGACTTCTTTTTTCTCCCCAGACTTACCTGTGGCCTCTAAGAAGCTCAGTGCCCTTTGGGGCCTTTGTAAACGCCATTCTCCTCCACCTCTTACCTGGCTGCGTCCTACCAGCCCGTCAGGTTCCAACTCAGATGCTCCTTCCTCGGGAGGCCTTTCCCGACTCCCCGACTGGGGTCGGGATGCCTCTTGGTGTTGCCATAGCAACTGGTGCGTGGTGCAAGGACACACTTCCTCCGGATTTAATCAGCTGTTTGCTTGCCTTTCTTCATCTGTTTCTGCCTTTTCTTGCTTCTTTCTTTCTCTCTCTTATCTCTTTCCTGTTCTCCTCTCCACCTGAATGCATGCTCCTGGTACAAAATGAGAACATCGCAGAGAAGGAATGGAGCCCTTCTTTGGACCACATGTCTGATTTCTCCTATTTGCTCCTCTAGACCCACATCCCGGCACCCTGCTCGGTTTCACGGGGATTGAGCGTGGGGTCTGCTCCCATTGGCTCTTTTCCCTCCAGTTTCCTGTTGGGCTTGGCCCATAAGGGCAGCAAAGATCGGGGTGAGGGGGGAGAATCTGAGGTGGCATTCTTTTCCTTCCCTCCCTGCTGCATGTCCCTGGGTTGTCACTCTAAAAAAGGCCACAGGTCCTTTCAGTGTCCCTCTTCATGTAGCCACACCTCTGGGCTCTGGTGGCGCTTTGCCTTCTTGTCCCTTCAGGCCCGGGGTTGTTAATGGTCCCCACGGTCACATTCCAGGTGCACAGCTCTGGACCTTGCCGCTTCCCTTAAACGCCGCCTCCACCTGGGCGTGCAGTCCCTTTGTCCGCTGCTCTGGGGTTAGGGGGTGTGCCTCTTTCCTGCCGAGACGCTGGCTGACTCAGACCATCGCTCCCGATCCTGGTCCCCGTCCGCTTCCCCGAGGTTGCCCCAGGTGTCCCTCTTATTCTATGTCACCGCAACTGTGGATTCTAGCCCAGCATGTCCCACCCCCAGGAGGGCCTCAGCAAATGTTGCCTAAGTGCTATTGTTGACTCTCAAGCTCCCAGGAGACGATGGGTCAGAAGTTGCTAATTCCAGGCCAATGCTTGTTCCCCATGCATGTCATAAAGATGAGACAGATCCCAGTTGTTGGAGTGGAAAATCCCTCCATGGTGGCGGCAGCAGGTAGCCCATTCTGCGTTCCAAGGAGAAGCTCGGGAATGGGTATGAGAAGAATCCACTCTACGCCATCAAAACTGGAAAGCACATCCTTTTCCTTTGGAGCGAGATTGGCTTTGGAAGCTTTCACTCCAACACCCATCCGTCTGAGCTTTCCCTCCAAGGACACAGTAAGATGCACTTTGTTTCATAATAAGCCTCAGGAGTTTACTTTACAGACGCGATTATCCGGAAGGCAATGAGAGCTGTCTACAGATTCTTCTGTTTCAAGAATATTTCTATCCTAAAGAAAGTCAGGATAAGCTCCAGAGTTTCACTGGAAATTCTGACCGGTGAATTAGACAGAAAAATAGAAAGTCTGCCTATCTGGGATTTATCCTGCATTGGACCTCGTTCACCCAATTAGAGTTCAAAGACAGAGCGAACTGGAAACCCACGCATCGGTCAGACCCGTAGTAACGTGGTAAGCTGCCAGGCTTTATTCTGTTGTGGTTTCGGGGCCAAGGTGTGAGAAGACAGTTTAGTGGCTGTTTGAAAGCTGAGCCGGGACTTTGCACACCAAGCCATCGTCATGGCTACCATGGGTGGTGCCCTTACTGTGCCCTTTGCATGTCCTGTCTGACCCACTGCCCTGCCAGCACCCTGCAGGGCATGCCCTTAGCATCTCCATTTGCGAGGCGCAGAGACGGAGGCTTTGTGGGAGAATGCCCTCCCCACTGAGAGCTGGGCCAGCCCTTCCTTCGCAGGTCAGGTTCTTCGCCACCGTCCCCACTGCCTTCCCGGCCTGTCCGCTAGCCTGGGTACAGGAAATAAAGCTCTGGGCCGCCCCTCCGCCTTGGCACCTGCTTCTGCTTTTGTCTGTCTCTCATTGTGTTGTGCCAATTCGCACTCTGAGGTCATACATTTGGGTGTGAGCCCCGCTGGGCCCACAGACTCCCACTTCTCTTTTAAAAAGTTCCGTAACAACTGTGAAGTTTTACCAAATCGCACTTCAGGATTCCTCATGAACGTTTCCGATGACATCCAACCCCCTGTGGCTGAGGTCCTTGTCCCTGGCCCCACTGAAGGGAACGCCTCGCGGCCAGTCTGCCGGCGGGACTCCCACCGGTTGCTCTGTAGCCTCGGGGAAGAGACACTGGGGTTGGCAGAGGTCCTCCTCCAAGCCCCGCTTCCTGCGTCTCACCCAGCTTTCCCACGTCTCAGCTTCTTTCCCTTCGTTTAAAATGTCCCTGTTGTTCCCACTGGCTGACAACACAGTGCCCTGACTTGGAAAGGGTAGGGACGTCCTCCCTGGTGCAGGTCACCTGTGCCGCAGCACGGGCGCCCCTGATGATGTCCTGGCCCAGGCAGTCCGCGGTGGCGGAGGTGTCCTGCGCGTGGAGGCTGTTCAGCAGCGCCCCCGGCCTCCGCCAGCTGCTGCCAGTCGCGCATCCCTCCCAATTACGACAAACAAAAATGGCTCCGGACATTCTCAAATGTCCCCTGGGGCCACTGTCATTCCTCTTGGAGAGAAACCAGTGTAGTGAATGACAGGTGGGGCCTGCATAAATCCAGGAGCGTGGTCGCGGCTGTATGTTCCTGCCCGAGGCTCCCCGGAGGATCCTCCGCGGCGACCGCGCTTCTTTCCCGGGAATAAGGCAGTTTGGAGGCCCCAAGCAAAGGACCCATGGGAGCTTACGGTCGTGGCCCGTTCGTTTTTATAGGGCTGGCATTTCAGGCTGCAGTAACATCATGTAGGGGGACTTGTCTCTGGTTCTCGGGTGATCATGGCTCAGTGCATTGTCACATTCGGTCTTCATAGTAACTCCACTAGAAGGCTAACATCGTGACCCTGTTTTATAGGTGAAGAAACTTTGAAGAAAGTCACGTGTCAAGGTCATACAGATAGCCAGTAACAGGGCCAAGACTTGAGGTTAGGTTGTTTTGATTCCGGCCACCAATTGGTTGATCATGACTGCTTCTTAGGCAAGGAGGGAGGGTTCTGTGACTCTCCTGCCTGAGGAAGAACCATGCTAAGCACAATGAGTGTGAAACTCAGATCCTCGACAGCACGCTCACGGGGCTGGGTCCTCTCCAACCAAGCAACCGAACGCAGTTACCCTGAGTGTCACTCCCGGAAAACTGCCTGAAGGAGGGCAGATAATGATCCCTCCTTCTGCACAGCGATCTGCCAGTCATTTCTCCGTCCCGCGCGGTCCACTGAAGGAGGAGGGCTTTCCCACGGTTTTCCCGCTGCTCTTAGACAGATGCTGCCATCTCGTTTGTAGGGGGGCAGGACCACATCTGCATTGCTTCCCACTTCGTTCTCAGCACTCTGGGCTTTCTGTGAGTGCGCACCGAACAAATCCATGGATTCTGATCAATGAATCAGTGGATAGACCCATCCTGAAGAAGAGTAGATTACTTTTGACTTTTATTGCTTTTCTCACACTTTTAGTCTGTGAGTGGAAATTAGCAGTGGGCTCCAAGAGGAACAAACTTAACGTAGTCTATAGGGAATTGACGAAGGATCCTAAAAATGCCCAGGAGGGTAGGTCTGTGTTCCCAGTATACAGTATTCCCTCACTTACCACGGGCATTACGTTCTAGACCCTCCCCAATAGGTGAAAATCCGTGAAGTAGGAACCTTACATTTATTTTAGTATTTATATATATTTTAAGGCTTTATAAACCCTTCCCACACACTTATAAACCATTCCCAGTCCCTTATTAACCTTTCCCACTCCCTTATTAACCTTTTCCACACTTTTATAAACACTACTTATGTTCTTAAACATATTCTACACTCTTAAACCTACGTAACTTTAACAACATACATATCGTCGTCGTCGTCGGCGGCGGCGGCAGCCGTCCGTCTCGAGAGACGATGGTGTAGCTTCTTAAGAGTCTATCTGCACCGCCGAGAATGGCTGTGCAGTCCGACTCGGGAGTGACATGGTATCTGTCTCCTCCCGTGTTGAATCGACATCTTGTGATGACGCTGAAGCTACAGAGCCTGGGCAGGGTGATATGGAGGGTCTGCTGTTGCCCATGCAGCAGACCCCCCCTCTCTTCGCAGCTGAAGGATCCAAGGGAAAGACGGAGTCGATACAGCTTGGGTTCAGGTGCGCCGCAGGAGTTGCCGGTGTTGACTACAACGTCAAACCGCCTTAGGGACTCCGGCTCCGGATTTTCTGTCGGGGTTTACTCCCTTAGCCTTTCCCCTGAAGAGGTATGCCGCAAGGCAGCGGAGGTTTTTTGGAGTCAGAGTTTTCCTTCTCTGAACAACATACATATACAGTACTGCAAAATCCCATGATATAGCAAAAAATCCATGATAAATAATTAAATATAATATTTTTTTAAATCTCACGATACAGTGAGGCCACGATAAGTGAACCGCGATATAGAGAGGGACTGCTGTAATGCTCTTGGATAAAAGCAGGGAACACTATGCACTAGGGTACTTCATAATAAAGAAAATGTAACACTGAGTATGTTTGCGGGGTCTATTCACTCATCCTTACGTTACACTGACTCCTATTGGGAAATATTTGCCTACTGAATTCTCGTTCGGTTCTTCTGCCTGGGTTGAGGACGAAGTCTCACTTGGTGCTAATGTGGTCTTTAACCTCACCTTACTGCTTGTTCACCTCCCTTTTTAACAAAGCAAGAACGCATTTCAGGCTTGGACCCTTCAGCAGCGACATCTAGTTAGCCTTTAATAGCATGTTTTTATGTTTCTAGTGTGATATAGTCAAGGGGGTTGTCCATTTAAGGCAAATGATACTTGGTGTTTTACGTTTATGGTTCTCACATAGCATTTGCATTGAAATAAATTTGCCTATGGAAAAATAAAAGGAAAGCTGATTGAAAGAAAAGTATTGGGTATCTTTATAACATTGGTGCACAGATATGGCCAAAATTATATATGAGTCACACGAATGGATGGGGGCTGAGAAATACAGTCGTCACTGCTAAGAATATAGGCAGCACCAGTTTTGAATCCTGAATTGATGCTTTGCTAGTCAGGCTGCCTTCAGCAAGTTGTCTGTCTATTTTCCAAGCCTGGGTTTTCCGCGGGTAGCAATGGGGAAAGAATGACCAACACAATCGTGTTGTGAGATTATAATGAGATAATCTGGGCAGAGCACTTGGCTTATTATCTGGCATGTGGGAAGCACTTAAAACATGGCTGCCATTGGTTGTTCAAGTGCAGCTTGTTTTTCCATGGGCTGATACCATTATTAGGTGAGCCGCAGGAAACCTGAACTGAGAAGGTAAGACTTGTCTTATTTCTCAAAAGGTCCGGTTTCGTTATATCTGTCCTGTAGTGTCCTGAACAGACAATAGGTCCTTCCAGCTGATTATTGTTAGATGGACGAGCAGCCAACCCGTCTTCCAAAGTGATTGTTCCACAGCATTGTCCTGAAATAGGAATTACAATCCCTCAGAAGAAGTCACCTTCTTTCACACCTTTGGTGCACATTTCACAAAGGGTTTGGGAAGTTGCATATCAGAGCTACAGGTGGTCTAGTCAGAGTTTGTTTTGGCTGAGGAGGACGCCTGAGTCCATCTGCCTCAAGGGTGTCAATGCATAACAATTTGGGAATTGTGAGATTCTCTCGGGTCTAGGAAAATTTGTGGGCAAAACCTGGGAATTCTGGCTTCGATACTGGGTTGTCCTCAGACTTCTGTTCCCTTCTTCTTGTCGCTGTCTTCTCCTCTGTGTCTTCCTCTTAGCACCTGTCACCCTCCAAGAATGAAGTCCGATTGCCAGTGTTGTCATGGAACTAACCAATGAGAGAGGATTTTGCTATGCTGTCAACAGGAACGCAGCAGAGATTGAGGAAGCCTGGAGGAAAGAAAGGAGGTGGTGAGTGGGGAAGGGACCCTGGGTCCTGGCCCCAGTCACCCTCATTATGGAGACAGCAGGTTGGAGGGTAGAGTCAGGGGATTGCTTAGAGGTTGGTTTCATCTCCTTAGGGTGAAGAATTCTCTCTCAGTGCTGTCCTACCAGTGAACTGTCTCCACTAGCATAGAAGTGTGACTGCTGTCACAAGGGCCCAATGTGACATTGGCTTAAATAAGAGAGCAGTTCATTTTCTCTCCAGTCCTGGGGCTGGGGTGGCCATCTAAGTATCTGTCACCCAGACACCTACTTTCTTGTGGTCCATTGATAGAGCAACTTTCTTGTCTGGCTAGCTCAAAATGGTTCACTATCATGCTCACATTTCTGCAAGGGGGAGAAGTAAATGGAAAGCCGAGGGCAAAGCCATTCTTTTCAAGGTCATGGCCTAGAATTTGCACATATCACTTCCACTCACAGCCCTTTATTTACCAAGCACTTCTGTCCCAGGCACCATGAATAAGGAATAAGGAATTTCTACTGCCAGTGAAAAAGGCGAGTGTGATCTCAATTTTATGCCAACGAATATTGATCACATTTGGAGAAAAATAATAACATGTATTCATGGTTATGTGCAAATAACTAGGCTGATTGCTGAAGTGATGGCAACAGAAAGACAGGTGAAATCCTCCCTCTAGGGAACTTACAGTCTATTGTAAAATAGCAACGAGTCAGAACATGAGCAAATTAAGAAGTATGACATATTGTGGCATGTGTTTTGAAAGCAACTCTGAATACTTATATAGAAAGTAACTGGAAAGTGTCTGCTTTTGACAACTGGCAGCCAGGACTCTGAGAAAGTGTCACTGTGAAGCAAGCTGGTCCCTGAGAAGGGGTGAGCCAAGAGAAAGGCAGGGAGCAGGGACAACATGAAATAAGAAACAAATCGCAGTGCGTTTGGAGTATTATACAGCAGTGAAAATGAAAGAGCCATGGCTACATGCAACAACGTGGATGAATCTTAGAAAGATGCCGTTAAGGGATAAAAATAAATCACCCGAAATGATATACACGAGGGAACCATTTTTACAAAACCCCAATACAAGCAAAACGAAGCAGCATGTCATTTAGAGATGCATGCATACATGATAGAACTAAAAACAAAAAAAAAGGCAGGAGAATGCTAAACATGAAATGCAAAATAATATATACCTGAGGGAGAGAAAAATAATGAGTATATTCAAGGTGATGTTCTCATTTTAAAGTTAGGTGGCAGATTCATGGATGCTGGTTTTGCTACGCTTCCTAAATTATCTGTGTGTTAAATATATTTTTAATAGATCAAACATTGCCTAGTACAATACATTTTAAAAACGGAGAGGAGAGGGCACTTAATTTAATTGCCTGCAGACCTCGCAGGCAGTGTGGGGGAGTCTGTGGCAAACAGCAGAACGCTCGTCTCGCCGACAGGGGGCGCCACCACTCAGCCGTAGGTCATGGTTGCCAGGCAGACTCACTGGCCTAAAGCATCCAGAACTGCGGGCTTTCCAGAGCCCAACACCTGCCTTTTTATGAGCAACATTCCACGTTTTGAATGTTGGCAATGATTTCCAATTTTACAAACTCTGTGGGGCAAACGCAATCTTTCAGGGGACATAGCGAGCCTCTAATATAAACCGAGCGCAGGGAGGTGAGCCCCGATTTCATGTCCACCGGCAAAGAGAGAAAGGCTCACCTTTTTTTCTACCCTCTTCCCGGTCCTCCCCGTGTCCCCAGAACGCGCTATTTAGAACCTGTCGCTGCGCGTGGTTCCTCCGCATCTCTCACCTCCGCTCTCACCTCTAAGTTTGGAACCTGCGAAGGTGGTGTGAGCGCAGCTGAGACCCGTGGGCGGCAGCTCCGTCTGCACCTTTGCACCCCAGCTTCCGCGCTGCAGGGCGCCCTCCCCGCCCAGCTTCCCCGAGTATTGGCACCCCCCCCCCCACCACCACTCTCCCTGCGGGCCCTGAGGAGCAATGGCCGGGCCGGGCTGGGTCCACTACCGCCGATCTATTTATGTTGCGCATTATTGGGACTGAGTGCACCCTTAGAAGAATATATTTGCTTTTCTCTTTAGGAAAGAAAAGTTTTGAACAGTAAGGCATTCTTTTCAATGACACCCATCCATGACACAGTTGGCAATTTATTTTCTCATTAACACAATGGTTTTCAACCGGGGGCAGTTTGGGCCCCCTGGGGACATTTTGACAATGTCTGGGGATATTTTTGGTTGTCACAACTGGGGGTCTGGGGCAGAGATGCTAAATAGCCTACAATGCACAGGGCAGCCCCACCCCCAACAAAGAATTACCTGGTCCAAAATGTCAATAGTGCCCCGGCTGAGAAACCCTGCTCCCCTCCGCGATTCCTTACTCCATGCACAAAGGAAAAAGCTAAATAAAGCCATAGGTCGGGCCATTTCCTGTGAATTATGAAAGGTGTGTATTTTTTGGGGGGGGGGTATGTGAGGGGTGTAACGAACATGAATTTACAAGGCATGCCCTTTAGCTAGAGACGGGATTTGTGGCCACTATTTTGGTTTTTATTAAAGCGTAATGCTCACAAGCAGAAGAGGAGATTTGTTATTCTAAAGACAGTTGCACACCAAAGCATGTGATTGTATAATCTGGCATTTTCCCCACCAGGGAACTATGGTGCATTACTCACGAGTGACAGAACCAACGAGCTTCATATCCCAAGAGGCTAGTGCATCCGTTTAAAGAGAGCAAGCTTATGCAGATCCACCCCGCCCCACCCTGCCCCCCGCGGCGGGGCAGGAGGAAGGTGAGCATCTTTTCAGTCACTGCCAGGATGACACCTGCCCCCACCCTCCAAAGGGAAGAGTCGAGTTTAATTGCGCTCCGCTAGCAGGAGCACAGGGCAGGAGGTAGGGGCTTGGATTTTATTCTAGGCTCCAACTCAGTCAGTGCTATTAGGGAAGTCCTGGCTCTCTCTGTGCCTCAGTTTCTTGGAAACTGCATGCATAGGAGGGCTAGGAGCTTCAGCTTTGCATAGCAGGGCTAGGAACTTCAGCTTTGCATAGTAGGGCTAGGAGCTTCGGCTTAGCAGTTGGTCAGGCGTTGGTTCCAGTGCAGGTCCGGCGCTGAATGGTTTGTCTCCTTTTGTTCTCTGGTCTCTCATGTAAAAGGTGGAGGTAATCATGCCTGTTGCATAGGGTCACCGTGGGGGTAAAAAGAGACCAGGACTGGAAAGCCCTGAGCACTGCCAGGCATGTAGCAAGGATCCAACAAATGTCTGCTGCCAATGTCCCACTCAAGTGTTTCAATGTCAGACACAGTCAACATGCCTTCCTTTGTCGCTCACAGCTCAGTGGTGAATCGAAATGAGAGCGTGGATGGTGAGGCACGTGGGACGTTTATAAATGCTGTATCGATAGGAACTGATATCAGTGTCACGTAATGAAATCAATATAAATATCAGTGTAAACAGTTACAGCATTCAGTGTGCTGATCCTAAGAAAATGGAATAATTATGACCCACTATAATTATAACTGGTTACATGGGGGAGGAAGTTAGAGCCGCTTTGGCTTAAACCTTTCGTTTCACACACGCAAAAAGAGAGTGATGTTAGTGGCGAAAGTTCCGTGAACCCCAGCTCAGTAGGCATGTCACGCCCCGTGACGTTAGTGCTGGAGTTTGGCAGCCCAGCTAGGGCGCGCCTGCCTCCAATGCAACGGCCCTAACACCCAGCCATCAGCCTCAGTTTCTTCCTCTCTAAAATGGGCATGATTGTGAAACCTCACTCCCAGGGCATGAGCCCTGGCTGGTTTGGCTCAGTGGATTGAGCGTCGGCCTGCGAGCTAAGTGTCGCTGGTTCGATCTTCCAGTCAGGGCACATCAGAGAAGGAAAACTCTGACTCCAAAAAACCTCCGCTGCCTTGCGGCATACCTCTTCAGGGGAAAGGCTAAGGGAGTAAACCCCGACAGAAAATCCGGAGCCGGAGTCCCTAAGGCGGTTTGACGTTGTAGTCAACACCGGCAACTCCTGCGGCGCACCTGAAGCCAAGCTGTATTGACTCCGTCTTTCCCTTGGACCCTTCAGCTGCGAAGAGAGGGGGGGTCTGCTGCATGGGCAACAGCAGACCCTCCATATCACCCCGCCCAGGCTCTGTAGCTTCAGCTTCACTGGAGAGGACACTCCAGCGTCATCGCAAGATGTCGATTCAACACGGGAGGACACAGATACCGTGTCACTCCCGAGTCGGACTGCACAGCCATTCTCGGTGGTGCAGATAGACTCTTAAGAAGCTACACTGTCGTCTCTCGAGACGGACGACTGCCGACGACGACGACTCCCAGGGCAGTGGTAAAGAGGGAGATCATGCAGGTAAAATGCCTGGCACGTGAAAAGTCCTGCAGAAATGGTCATCATTATTGTCCTTATTAATGATAATAACTGAAGTGATGTATGTTCATGCAGCTCTCCCAGGGTCTCGTGTGGGCGGGGGCCCAATATGTGTTCACTTGTATGTTGCTAAAAAGAGTGCCTTAGTGTCTGAAAAGCATGGGTAGGGGGCCCTGGGTGTCCCTAAAGATGTCTTGTGCCTTCCCATCCCAGGGAAGGTCTTGATCAGGCCAGTGGCCCCTTTCGTAGACCCAGGAACAAGGAAGCATGTCCTGCTGATCCAGAATTCTCATGGTGGCAGAATTTCACAGGCCAGATGCTTTGACGCTCACATCGTTTTGGACGTTGAGGACTTGTGAGCATTCAGGGTGAGCAGTGGGGCTCAGCCCACGTGTTCCGATGGCCTAAGAACAGTGAGCTTGTGGGAACACAGGCCACTGGGCCCCCTCCTCAGTGGATCTGGTGGAGTCCTAGATGTTGCATTTCTAACAAGATCCCAGGTGATGCTCCTGTCACTGGCTTAGGGGCCACACTTCAGAATCACTTTCCTAGCATAGCACGTCCCAGGTTCAGAACTGTGGCTACCTGGGGGTGGGTCATTCCCCATTGCACTGTGGGATGCCTAGCGCATCTCTGGCTTCTGCTCAGTAGCAGTTGTGACAAACACAAGTGTCTCCAGATGGGGGTGAAGTCTCCCCTGCTTGAGAACCATTGCTCTAGAGTGAGAGGTTCTTGAATCCAATGACAGTCATCCTTGTAACCATGGAATGGTCACTGTCATATTGTGGCACCGCTTCAGGCCTTAGCTTCTTCATCCATGCAATGGGTACAAGAATGTGAACCTTGGCCCTGGCTGCTGTGGCTCAGTGGATGGAGCGTCGGCCTGCGAGCCAAGTGTCGCTGGTTCAATTCCCAGTCAGGGCACATGACTCGGTTGCACATCAGGTCCCCAGTTGGGGGCGCGAGTGAGAGGCAACCACATAGTGATGTTTCTCTTTCTCCTTTCCCCTCTCTCTTAAAATAAATAAATAAACAAACAAATAAATAAATTATTAAAAAAAATAAAGAAGAATGTGAACCTCATATGGCCCAAGGAAGAATGAATGATAGTCCAGGTAGAGCATCTAACACTGTGCCTGGGATCGACTGAGCAGTCACTGAATGGTAGTTATTCCTTTTAAGCCCTCCACAGCTTATCTACTAAGTGGACTATTTTTAACCCGTCAAAAAATTATCATCAGCCCTGGCTGGTGTGGCTCAGTGGATTGAGTGCTGGCCTATGAACCAAAAGGTCACCAGTTCGATTCCCAGTCAGGGCACATGCCTGGGTTGCGGGCCAAGTCCCCATTTGGGGGTGCACAGGAGGAAACCATACACTGATGCTTCTCTCTGTACCTTCCCCTGCTCTAAAAATAAATAAATAAAATCTTTAAAAAAAAAATGATCATCAGCTTGGCTGATGGCTGGAACGGAGAGTTAGGAGAGTCTCATCTCAGGCCAAGCAAGCTCCAGAAAACATCTAAAAATATGGCCGTTTAGGCAAAGGACTCCGAAGGAACACGGTCCTCTCCAGAGCTCCGCGCTAACGCCAGCTGCTGGCTAGGCAAGGGGCCCCAGGCCTTGGCTCCACAGCGACGGGCTGCACATCCTGGGCCCCCTGATGCGCACACCTCCTATTTGTTCAGCTAAGGCTGGTGCCAGAAGAACCTCTTCCCCCTTTTTATCACTTAAAACAGTGATCTCACCACTCACATTTTCTTTTTCCAGCTTCATTCTAGAAGTGAACTTCGCAATCTGGAATATTGCTGCAGCTAAGGGTTCACAAATAACTGCCGTGGAAGAGTGATGCGTGCTGGCATGCACGAGGGATCGTGGATTTTGCCTTGGCTGTCAGCTCTTGAAATTACCCCACAAACCCAAAATGAATTCCCACTAATCTGACAGTTTTGCCTCTCCTGACGTGATGTACTGTATATGCAGTGGTCAGCGGGGACTCTTTAATTGCAGCGAAGCCTGTGGTGTTCATTGGGCATTGAAAACAGAACAGCATGTAATGTGGTTAAACTTTCTGACTTTGCAGGCCCAGATGGGTGGGTGGAACTCCATGGTTTTTGGAAACTTTCTACCTGAATCAAGTTTTACTGGCTGGCAGCTTTAATTCATTCACTTTCAAGATTTATAAATGTTAGAATCAAAATTAAAATCAAATTCCCCTAGAAAGGGGAAGGGACTGAACTACCAGGCAAAATGGATGTTGAATTACAGACGGGTCACAAACTCAAGGGAGGAAAAATACAAAGATAGAACACAATGCATTTTCTCTCTACACCACATGCTGGGCAGTTTCGGGTACCATCCCCTTTTGCTCTCAAGAGCAGTCTAAAGATGCAGGGATATTTTTTTGCCCCCATTTTGCAGATGTGGAAACTGAAACTTAGAGAAGTTAAATGACTTCCCAAAAATCTGTGGGTAAGTGGGCAGAACTGGGATTTCAGCCCAGGTTCGTCTGTCTGATGACAGTCTATATTCTTTAGCACTACACTCAGATTTCCTAAAGATGGCAGGTGTTGTTGAATTTAAACTGCCTGTTTTACAGGTGAGTAAACTGAGTTCCAGACATTTTGATGTGACTTGCTGAGAATCATTACTCCAGACTCAGAAAAGTAATCTATGGTTATTCATAAGTCTTATTAATAATAATGTGGCCCTGGCTGGTGTGGCTCAGTGGATTGATCACTGGCCTGCAAACCAAGGGGTCACCGGTTCTATTCCCAATCAGGGCACATGCCTGGGTTGCAGGCCAGGTCCCCAGCTGGGGGAGTATGAGAGGCAACCAAACATTGATGTTTCTCTCTCTCTTTCTTATTCCCACTCCCTCTCTCTAAAAATACATAAATAAAGTCTTTAAAAAAATAATTTGGTTTGCAGGATATAAAGTGCTGTCACATACATGATCTCTTACTTAATTCTGGTCTAAAACAATTTTGTTGTATGAACTGATAACTCAAAAAGAAAAGAACTTCAGTCACTGATTTTTTTAAAAGTATATTTTATTGATTATGTTGTTATGGTAGTCCCAATTTTTCCCCTTTGCTCCCCTCTGCCAAGTACCCCCATACCCCCAGCAATCCCACCCCCCCTTAGTTCATGTCCATGGGTCATGCTTATAAGTTCTTTGGCTTCACCCTTTCCTATATTATTCTTAACTTCCCCCTGTCTATTTTGTACCAACCAATTATGCTTCTTAATCCCTGCACCATTTCCCCATTTCTCCCCCTCCCCTCTCCCTGCTGATAACCCTCCAAATTATCCCCACACCTATGATTCTGTTCCTATTCTGGTTTGCTTAGTTGGATTTTGTTTTTATTTTTTAGATTCAGTTCTTGATAGTTATGAGTTTATTGTCATTTTAGTGTTCATAGTTTTGATCTTCTTTTTCTTAAGTAAGTCCCTTTGACATTTCATATAACAATGGCTTGGAGATAACGAACTCTTTTAGCTTTACCTTGTCTGGGAAGCACTTTACCTGCCCTTCCATTCTAAATGATAGCTTTGCTGGACAGGGTAGTCTTGGTTGTAGGCCCTTGCTTTTCATCACCTTGAATACTGCTTGCCTACAAAGTATCTTTTGAGAAATCAGCTCACAGTCTTATAGGGACCCCTTTGTAGACAACTCTCTGCTTCTCTCTTACTGCTTTTAGGATTCTCTCTTTATCTTTCACCATTGGCACTTTAATCATGATGTGTCTTGGTGTGGTCCCCTCTGGGTCTAGTTCACCCAGGACTCTCTGTGCTTCCTGGACTTGTATGTCTATTTCCTTCACAAAATTTGGGAGGTTTTCTTCCATTATTTTTTCACATAAGTTTTCAATTTCTTGCTCTTCCTCTTCTCCTTCTGGCACTCCCATGATTTGGATGCTGGCATGTTTAAAGTTGTCCCAGAGGTTCCCAAGCCTCTCCTCATTTTTTTCAATTCTTGTTTCCTCATTCTGTACTGGTTGACTGTTTTTTTCTTCCTTATGTTCCAAATCATTTATTTGAACCCCGGTTTTCTTCCCGTCACCATTGGTTTTGTGTGGAGTTTCCTTTGTTTCACTTAGTATAGCCTTCACTTCTTCTCTTATGTGTCTGCCATACTCAGGCATATTTGTCAAGCCTGTGAGTATCTTTATCACTAGTGTTTTGAACTCTGCATCTGTGAGGTTGGCTATCTCCTCATCGCTTAGTTCTCCCAGTGGAACCTTGATCTGTTCCCCCTTTTGGGCCATACTTCTCTGTCTCCTCATCTTGACAGGCTCCTGTGTTTGTTTGCCTCTGTGTCTTAGGTGGAGCTGTTGCTCCTGTTATGCTGTAAGGGGCGGAGCCTTAAGATTCGTCAGTACAGGGCAACCTGTTTCACTATGTTGTGGTGCTGTGTGGGGGAGGGGTCTTAGAGGGAACAATGCCACTTTTCCAGATACCTCTCCCACTTCCGAATAGGACTGGTGCTTCTCTAGCTGCTGCCCTGGCCATCGTTCCCAGAGTGGGTGGGTCTGTGGACGTTCTAGGACTATGGGGGCCCTTTAAACAAGCAGACTCTGCTGAGATTGGCAGTTTCTGTCTTCACCCCAACCCCAACTGGTTTTCACAGTCAGAAGCAATGAGGCTTGATTTTCCCCGGTGCTGGGACTGTGAGCTGCACGGTTGGGTTAGGAGCTGGGACGCTCCCCAGGTGTCCCTCCCAACTTTTTAAAATGTGTGACTGCGCTTTCTGCCGGCCTGCTGCTGCCACCGCTGCTGCCACCACCACACTGTGTCCTCTCCACCCTGGCTCCTCCCCTCCTACCTGTCTGGATGAGTATTTCTTCTTTATATCTTTGTTTGTTGGACTTTCATGCAGTTTGATGCTTTGGAACTTCTTGTTGTTTCTAGTTTTGAGGTAGTTGTATTCCTTCTTAGTTGTGGGGGGAGATGCAGCGTGTCTGTCTAGGCCTCCATCTTGGCTGGAAGTCCAGCCACTAATTTTTTTAATAGTTGAATTGAATGACACATATCTTCAGTATCACCACAAAAGTGGTACTGGAAGGTGTCTATGAACACATGAAAAGTAAAGGCTTAAATGAATCAATATCAGCTAATACTAGTAAGCTTCTAATATGTGTCAGGCATCATTCCAGGTGCTGGAAGGATAGCAGTAAATAAGAACAGTCCAAACTTCCCAGCTCTAAAGGTGCTTACCTTCCAGAGGGCAAAGGCACATGATTTACCAGATTAATAGCCCTATAAGCCAAATATATAGTTATGTTCAATGTTATGTGGGGAGCAGTGAAATAAAGCTGGGAAGAGGAAAAGGGATTAAATTGATAAATAGAGAAGGCAATTCTTGACAAAGATATAAAAGATATGAGGAGCAAGCTTTTTTAATATCTAGGGAAGAACATTCCAGGCAGAGGGAACAGCACATGCGAAGGCTCTGAGCAGTGGACATGCAATGTGTTGTTTTTAGAACAGTAAGCAGGTCAAGTGTAAGAGAAGTTTGAATATTTTTTTCTTATTGTTCTCAGAGTACATTAAAAAAAATGGAAGTATAGCCCTGACCAGGTGGCTCAGGTGGTTGGAGCATCACCCAGTACACCAAAAGTTTGCAGGTTTGATCCCTTGTCAGGGCACATTCCTAGGTTACAGGTTCGATCTCTGGCCAGGGCATGTATGGAATACCATCCATCAATGTTTCTTTCTCACCTTGATGCTTTTTTTTCCTCTCAAAACCATAATAAAAATATCTTTGAGTGAGGATTAAAAAAAGGAAGTGTAATTGATATTCAATTAATCGTATATATTAAAGTATACAATGTGGTAAGTTTTGACATGTGTATTCACATGAAACCGTCATCACAATGAGGATAATTTCATCAGCCCCAGAAGCTTTCCTGTGCCTCTTTGTACTGTCTCCTGTGGTCCCCATTGACCCCTCACCCTTGTCCCCACGCAGCCACTGATCCGCTTCTTGTCACTCTAGCTTAGTTTGCGTTTTATAGAATTTTATATGTATGGGATCAGGCAGCATGTACTCTTCCTTTTTTTTTGGTCTGGCTTCTTTCACTCGTTAGAATAACTCTGAAACTCATTCATGTTGCGTTGTGTATCAATAATTCATTTCTTTTCATTGCCAAGTAGTCTTTGAATGTATGGATCTCCCCTAATTTATTTGTGCAGTCATTTGTTTGGACCGTTTCCAGTGCGGGGGGACCGCAGACAAAGCTCCACGAGCACGCGCGCCCGGGCCTTTGCGTGGACACAGGCTTCCGTGTCTCTGCCTAGCGGTGGGGTGGCCGGATCGCGGGGTACAAGGAGGTGGGGCTTTGTAAGAAGCCGACACGCTGTTATCCCGAGCGCCTCTGCCGTTTCACGTTCCCATCGGCCACGCGTGAGAGTCCTGACTGTTCTGCATCATCAGCGCTGCGTGAGATTGGCTTTATAATTTTAGGTGTTTAAATAGTTATGTGGCGCTGCTTTGCTGCAATTCCAATTTGTGCTTCCCTCGTGACTAGCAAAGTGGACAATTTTTCATGCGCTTTTTTGCCATTCTCCTGTATGGGTTCTCTGGTAACGTATCTGTTCACATCTTTTGCCCTTTTTTCTTCTCTTTTTTATTCGTATTGGTTTGTTTGTTTTTCGGTTATTGAGTTCTGAGTGTTCTTTATGCAATCCGGATACAAGTCTTCTATCAGATGCGTGATTTGCAAATAGTTCCTCCCTATCGTTCTCCTAATAGCATCTTGCTTCATTTTTATCAAGGCTGGTTTATCATTTTTTCCCTTTTACAGATTGCGCTTTTGGTGTTGTGTCTAAGAAATTGTTGCCTTTAATTATTTAAAAAATTTATTTTTCTCATCAAGAGAAAATGCCCTTTCTAGTTCCTTGAAGTATATCCGTGTTACTCACGCAATGAGCGTATTTGTCAAGAGTGACCCTATGTAATAATTTGTGGTTTAAGGAATAAAAATATCACTTTCACGGTCCTTAACCTGCTTCCAAGGCCTCCGGGGCCCGCGGCCCGCGTGGACAGGGCTGCCATGGCGTGGCGCCAAGGGCATCAGAGGCTCTGGCAATGGAAGCTCTGGATTTTCTTCACTGCTCTGCCAGGAATCAGAAGCTCCACTCTGGGCCGGTGTGTTCCCTCTCAGTTAGACGTCCAGTGGCCGGAATATGGCGTTGTGCTAGGTTTTTCTGTGTTCCCTGCTAGCCCTAACACTGTACACATGGGACAGTCACAGTAAATTGAACACCTGCAGCAGGGCCCAGTGACAGATGTATGCAGGACACAAAGTTAAGGACACACACACACCACACTCTTGGGGCTGTGTGAGCATTCACATGAGGGGTGGGCACTTGTCTGACCCTGAGAGTGAGCCCCCTTACATTTCTGCCCCATGTACCTCTTCTTGCTTCACCCTCGTCCTGGCCTTGACCTTCAATGAGAGAAATGGGTGGTCCCCAACTAGGGGTTTTGTTGAACCAGCTAGCACAGTGCCTCTCACATGTGAGTCTGCATTACATCACCCGGGAACTTTGTGGTTTGAAGCAGAATGATCCAGGTCTGTGATGGGGCTTCAGATCCTGCCCCTTTAACAAGGCTCCAGGTGATGCTAATGCTGCCGGTCCGTGGGTCACACTTGGAGTAGCTAGATACGGGGACAGACCAGCTTTGTCCAAAGGAGCAAGCTGGTTCCATGCATTTCCATGTGAGAATTCAGTCCCAGAGCACCCAGATGTTTCAATCTGTCAAAAGAGAAACCAGAAATCTATGTATAGTATGAAGTCTCCTTATACTTAAATATTGGACGACGTACTTTAATTTTTACTAAACATCCTGGGGTCAAATGAGGCAATCTGAGAGCCAGATCTGTCCCATGGAAAACCAGACTGTCACATGGTCTATAAATCAAGTTTCAGGAATTTTCCCACAATTTCACACTGAGAAAATGGGCAAAGAAATTGCAAACTCTCAGAATGAATTTAACCACAAAATCAACACCCCCACCCCCTCCCACCAAAAATGTTAGCCCACTGGAAAAGTATCAGAGGAAAAGTTAGTCTTGCGTGCATTTCCCAGGACGTCCTTCCTTGGGCCGGCATGAGGGGAGGGCAAAGGGGCTCCCCCCTGCTCCTCTTCCATCCCTTTTGCCAGATAGCACGTAGCCTGGAGCTGCTGGTGCTCATTGCCCTAAATTCACAGAGTGAGCCTCAGGGAGAATGATGCCAAGAGGAGAGAAAACAGAACCGAGAGAGGGACAAAGAGTCCCAACAATTGGATTTGAAGCCCTGGATCTAACCTTACCTGATGCCCGGGTTTACCCACTGGACATACCAGTGACAGAAATCAAATTTACCCACTTCTTGGTTTCAGTGAGTTTGAATTGAGTAATTTTGGGTTTCCAGTGGAAAGATTCTTGGCTAATAGTGCAATTTGGGATGAGGGGTTCATCACATCCTTCGGTTGAATGTTATCCGTAACAGTTTTCCCAGCCTCCTCTGCCTCATCTGAGCCTTAGTTTTCATACAGCAGAACCACTGAAGAAAGGAAGGCAAACACTGGTGGATGTTACTGTGCTGAGTGCAGATCTGGACTGTATCTTGTTCACTTTCTGTCTCTCCCTCTAGAATGGAGGGCGGCCAGGTGGGTCTGCCGGTCTCACTGCTGTGTTCTCAGTACCCTGAACCGTGTCTGCCAGGGTGCGACCTCAGAAACCTGCATTCCTCTACCTGTGTTAAGTGAGTGCATAAATCCTTACAGGTGTTTATGGGTAACGAGCTGGCTGGGCACAGTTTCCAGTTGCTCGTCCTTTCTAGGAGGCCACTGGTTGGAGATGGCCTCTGTGTCCCTCTGCTTCAGGACGTGTCCTTGGGTTTTGACTCCCTGGACAGAAACCAGAGATGGAGTTAGCTGAGGATTCTCGGCATGAACACCGGCTTGCAGTGTTTCTTAAGATCTGTAACATATTATCACTTCCAAACTCACAGTAAGCAGTCAAGTTCTTCGGATGGATGGATTTCCAGTTTGAAACGATGTAAGAGAGGACTATGACTTAACTTCCTTCCTATTTTACTTCTATTTCAATATCTTCATAGAGCTATTACATGAAATTGATCCCCCAGTTTTAGGAAACAGGATGTTGCTGACACTGTTATGTGCTCGTATATAATGTACCATTATCCGTCTTTTAGTCACGACATCTAGCCCAGGCTTCTCTCTTGCTAATAAACCTCAGTTTTGTTTGGGGTGAAAGTGTGCTAAGATCCAGGCAATAATAATGACTATAGGAGTTATAACTTAAGTGTTTCTTACTATGTGTCAGGCACTGTTCCAAGCCTTCAGTAAGTGTTAGTTCTTGTAATTATTAAATATTAGCTGAGGGAAGGGCATGCAGAAAATTATCTTATGACTCAGCAAAACCTGTTTCTAATTGATCTCTTGCTTGTCATGGGACTCTGTCCAAGCACCTGAATAAGACCACAATACTTTTCAAGTAAAGTAACAAGTCCCATTGCTAGGATCTGTGAAATCCCTTTCATATGGGGAAGCTTCTTTGTGGCTAAAATTAGAAATAAGCCAAATGTCTGTCAACTGGTACATGGACAATGTGGTATATCTACACAATGGATTGCTATTTGGCAATAAAAAGGAATTAGGACCGGATACTCACCACTACTTGGATGACTCTCAAAAGCATTACGCTAAGTGACAGAAGCCACACACAAAAGACCGCATGCTGTGTGATTCCGTTTACATGAGATGTCCAGAAAAGGCCAACTCACAGAGACAGAAAGTAGGTTCACAATCTCCTAGGGCTGGCGGTGGAAGGCGGCGACTATAAACATGTGGCAGGAACTTGGGGAAGCAATATTCCCTCACTGCACTGTGGTGGTGGTTGCACAGCTTGGGAAATTTACCAAGACTCATTCAAGGGGGATACATTTTATATTATATAAACCGTAACTCAACAAAATTATTTAGAAGAAGATGCCTTGTGGCCGAGTGAAACTTCAGGCTTCTCCGTTCTCTCAGCAGGCTGTGAATCCTTCTTGTGAAACTTCGGATTCCTAAGGAGGCTGAATCTCTGGTGAAGTCAAACGGAGTATTAGCAGTTTAGCTAAACCGAGAGGTAGCCTTGATGAATTTGCTAGAATCACCTGATCCTTTAAAGGAACCTTGGACATTTTGTAGCACGTCTATTCCAAGACCTCTGACATCTCCCCAGGTTACACACTTCGGACGGCATCACCTTATCTACCTGCAGAAGTGCCCTCTGTGTTGTGGTTATTTCTATTCAAATAGAAATCCATATTGTGATTTTTGCCTTTAGAATAGCCGTATTTGTAGATATTGGCAGTTAGGTTGCTTGAGGTCCTCAAAATATTGACCCCTAAGAAAACTTCTTTGGGATTCATAAAGAATTTTGCTTCTGGTACATTTGTACCATTGCTGCGGTGATGCAGCATGAGACATATCACTGTGTTCCCCTTTGCCTTTGCTGTGCAAAGCGGCCAAGTTAAATCCAATGGTCAGTGTAGCTATAGCTCTGATGTATGGTGCTGATGCATTGCTATTTTACTGTTTCTCTTCCTCGTGACCCCATATAATTGTCCCATTTATATTGGGCTTAGTTTGGTAGGCTTCCTCACATTTTAGGCAGTGGATGGATTACAAATAAAAATAATGAATACATAATTTTGTACATTACATATTCTTCTTCTGTGCTTTGGAAATTAACCTATGGGGGCAGCACCTTTTGCTGTGGTTGTCATGCACACATATCTATGCAAGGATGTGTTTTGATGGGTAGACATACAGCTGTAGATATAAATGTGAATTTTTAGCTGAAAAAATAGGAGCATATAGGGAAAGTCTGTGTCTAGATATAAATCTCTAGAAACTGGTCTTTAAGAAAGGAAACATGAATGCAGGGTGAATTTTACTAGGCAGTATTTTTTTTCTTATAAACATATAGCATTAGGAAGGAGTTAAGTTTAGATTACTTTAAAATACTGGTGGTTGGGGGAGGGGGGTCCAACATGGCAGAGGAGTAAGTGGAAGCTACACTAACCTCCTCCCAGGACCAATCTAGAATTACAGCTAAATTGTAGGGACATCATCCAGAATAACCAAATGAGCACTAGTTGGAGAGAAGCCTCATAACCACAGAAAGACACGAGAAACCGCTTCCCCACAATGTGACTGGTAGGGAGAGCAGAGGAGACGCGAGAGGGCTGGCTGGGCTCCCATGGGCAGCACTGAAGTGCTGGAAGGATATTTCAGTGGCCAGTGGGTCCCCCCTGAGAAGTGTGGGGTCTAAACCCCAAGCTGGGCTCCCCAGCCTACAGCACCAGAGCTGGAAAGGAGCCCAGATAACATCCAGCTGTGAAAAGCAGCAGGGCTTCTGTCTGCCAGGGAGAGATGGCTAGAGATGTAGAGAGCCTCTTAAAGGGCCGAAGCACAAAATTTTGTTTGCATTCACTTGCCTTGGGCACTGGCAAAGGGATAACAGAGTGGGCTAGAGATGCTTGAAGAGAGTGTGGGGTTGGTGGCTCTGAGCAGAACACTGAAGGGACAGCTGCTGGGATCCCTGTGCTGAGTCATTCCCCGGACTGCAGGGGCCGCTGCTCTCAGGCAGAGCTGTCCTCTCTGAATGGCATCAGCCTGAGGGGAAGCAATACGCCTGCGGGCAGGGATTGCTCTGCCCCACCCTGTGGTGCTTAAGCCAGGCTGCTGATTACAGCTTAATTAAATTAACAGTTGATCAGTTTAACAGCTGATTAGTTCAACAACTAAGATAGAAAATACCAAGCAGCCAAAATGGAAAGATAAAGAAACAGACCGCAAATGGAAGAACACGTGAATTTCCCGTAAGAAGTAGATGAAATGGAGGCAAGCAATTTATCAGATAGAGTTTAGAGTAATGATTATAAGGACACTCAATGGCATGAAAAACACATAGAAACCCTAAAAAAAGGACCAGTTAGAAATTAAGAATGCAATATCTGAAGTAAATAATACATGGGAAGGAATAAACAGTAGGTTAGATGAAGCAGAGGATAGAATCAGTGTTTTGGAAGACAAGGTAGGAAAAAAACACCCCGGGAGAGCAACAAAAGGAAAAAAGACTTTCAAAAAATGAGGAGTGCTTAAGAAACATTTTGAAAAAAAGAAAAGAAAAAAAAAGAAACATTTTGGGCAGCGTGAAGTGTAACGGCATCCACGTCACGGGAACACCAGAGGAAGAGAGCAAGCAAGGGAACGAGAACCTATTTGAAGAAATAGTGACTGAAAACTTCCCTAATCTGGTGAAGGAAAAAGTCACACACATTCAGGAAACTCAGAGAATCCCAAACAAGTTGGACCCAAAGAGAACCACACCAAGACACATCATAATTGAAATGCCAAAAGTTAAAGATAAAGAGAGAATCTTAATAGCAGCAAGAGAAGGGAGTTACCTACAAAGGAGTTCCCATAAGACTATCAGCTGATTTCTCAAAAGAAACTTTGCAGGCAAGAAGGGACTGGGAAGAAGTATTCAATGATGAAAAGCAAGGACCTACAACCAAGATTACTCTGTCCAGCAAAGCTATCATTTAGAATGGAAGGGCAGATAAAGTGCTTCCCAGACAAGGTAAAGCTAAATGAGTTCATCATCACCAAGCGATTATTATATGAAATGTTAAAGGCACTTATTTAAAAAAAAGAAGAAGATTAAAACTATGAATATTAAAATGACAACAAATGCACAACTATCAACAACTGAATCTAAAAACCACAAGAACAGGAACTGAATCATAGGTATGGGGATCATTTGAAGGGTTATCAGCTGGGAGGGGGAAGGGAGAGAATGGGAGAAAAAGTTCAGGGATTATGAAGCATAATAGGAAAGTACAAAATAGACAGGGGGATGTTAAAAATAGGAGAATAGTATAGGAAATGGAGGAGCCGAAGAACTTACATGCATGACCTATGGACATGAACTAGGGTGGGGAATGCTGGAGGGAAGCAGGGTACGGGGCAACCTCAGAAGCCAGGCAAAGGGTGAAAAGTTGGGACAACTATAATAGCATAATCAATAAAATCTACTTTATAAAATCTACTAATAGTCAAAAGTTCTTTGTATAATAATAAAAAAATTGTGCCACTTAAAAAAAAAAGAAGAAAACAAGACCAATATATATGTTGCCTCCAAGAGATACATCTCAGATTGAAACGTACACAGACTGAGAGTAAAGGGTTGGGAAAAGATATTTCATGCAAATAGAAAAGAAAAAAAGACCTGGCGTAGCAGTACTTATATATGACAAAACAGACTTTAAAACCAAGGCTATAGTAAGGGACAGAGAAGGACGCTACATAGTGATAAAAGGAACAATCCCACAGAAGGATATAACCCCAGTAAACCTTTATACACCGAACATAGAAGCACCTAAATATATGAAGCAAATCTTGATGGACATAAATGAAGAGACTGACAGAAATACAGTCATAGTCAGGGATTTTAACACCCCACTGACTTCAGTGGATAGATCTTCCAGGCAGAAAATCAACGAGGAGACAGGGGCCTCAAATAACACACTAGATCAGATGGATTTAATTGATATCTCCAGAGCATTTCACCCCAAAGCAGCAGAATAGACATACTTTTCAAGTGCACATGGAATATTTTCTAGGACAGACCACGTGTTAGGACACAAAACAAGTCTCAATAAATTTAAGAAGTTTGAAATCAGAGGATACCTGGAAACAAATGTAAGTGAGAACACAACAACCCACAATCTGTGGGACACTGGGAAAGCAATCCTAAGAGGGAAATTCCTAGCATACAGGCGTATTTCAAAAAAAAAACAAACAAACAAGAAAAAGCTCAAATAAATGATCTAACTTCGCACTTCAAGAACCTTGAAAAAGAACAACAAACGAAGCCCAAAGTGAGTAGAGGAAGGAAATAATAAAGATTAGAGCAGAAATAAACGAAATAGAGTCTAAAATAATGATACAAAAGATCAATGAATCTCAGAGCTGATTTTTTGAAAGGATAAACAACATGACAAACCTTTAACCAGACTCACCAAGAAAAAAAGAGAAAGGACCCAAATAAATAAAATCAGAAATGAAAGAGAAGTAAAACTGACACCAAAGAAATACAACCGATAATAAGAAAATATCATGAACAACTACATACCGATGAACTGGACAACCTGGATGAAATGGGTAAATTCCTAGGAACGTAAAATCTTCCAAAACTAAATCGGGAAAAATCAGAGAATCTGAATAGATAGATTACACCTGATGAAATTGAAGCAGTAATTTAAAAACTCCCAAGAACAACAATAACAAAAAAAAGCCCAGGACCAGATATGGCTTTACAGGTGAGTTTTACCAAACATTTTGAGATGACCTAACACCTCTCCTTCTTAAACTATTTCTTAAAATTCATGAGGAAGGAAGGCTACCAAACTCATTTTATGAGGCCAGCATCATCCTAACTCCAAAACCAGATACAGACGCTAAAAAGAAAGAAAATTGTAGACCAATATCCCTGATGAAATAGATGCTAAAATCCTCAACAAAATATTAGCAAACTGAATACGGCAGCACATCAAAAAGAACAGACACCTGATCAAGAGGGATTCATTTGGGGAATGCAAGGTTGGTACAACATTCGCAAACCAGTAAAGGTGATTCACCACATAAACAAAACAAAGGATAAAAAACACATGATCATATCAATAGATGCAGAAAAAGATTTTGATGAAACCTAGCACCCACTTATGGCCAAAACACTCAGCAAAGTGAGAATAGAGGGAGCATACCTCAACGTAATAAAGGCCATACATGACAAACCCACTGCCAGCATCCTACTCAATGGGCAAAAACTACAAGCGTTCCCCTTAAGATTGGGAACAAGGCAGAGATATCTGCTTTCTCTTCTCTTATTCAACATAGCACTGGGAGTCCTGGCCACAGCAGCCAGACAAGAAGAAGAAATAAAAAGCATCTAAATTGCAAAGGAACAAGTAAAACTGTCTTTATTTGAAGATGACATGATACTGTACATAAAGAATCCCAAAGATTCCACCAAGAAACTACTAGATCTGATCAATTAATTCAGCAAGGTAGCAGGATACAAAGTTAATCCCCAGAAATCAGTTGTGTTTTTATATGCCAATCATGCTAACAGAAAGGAAAATTAAGAAGACAATTCCATTCACAATTGCTTCAAAAAAGATATAAAATACCTAAGAATAAACCTAACCAAGGATGTAAAAGGCCTGTACTCAAAAAATATAAGACACTGAAGAACAAAACTAAAGAAGATACAAATAAGTGGAAGCACATACCATGTTAATAGATAGGAAGAATTAACATCATTTAAAATGGACATACTGCCCAAAGCAATCTCTAGATTCAGTGCAATTCCTATTAAGATTCCAATGATATATTCCACGGAACTAGAACAAATATTTCAAAAGTTTATATGGAACCACAAAAGGCCCCACATAGCAATAGCAATCCTGAGAAAGAAGAACGAAGTTGGAGAAATCACTCTATCTAATATCAAGCTATACTAAAGGCCATCATAATCAAAACAGCCTGGTATTGGCATAAAAACAGACACATAGATCAATGGAACAGAATAGAGAGCCCCAAAATAAACCCACACCTTTATAGTCAATTAATATTTGAGAGAGGAAGCAAGCACATACAATGGGCTAAAGATATTTTTTCAATAAATGGTGCTGGGAAAATTGGACAGATATGTGCGGAAAAATAAAGCCACACCACCTTCTTACACTGCACACAAGAACAAATTTAAAATGGATCAAAGACTTAAATGTTAGACCTGAAACCATAAAAATCCTAGGAGAAAACATAAGCAGCAAAATTTCAGACATTGCTCATAGAAATTTTTTATCAGATATATCTCCCCAGGCAAGGGAAACAAAAGAAAAAAATAAATAAACAAATGGGACCGCATCAAACTAATGAGGTTTTGCACAGCAAAGGAAATCATCGACAAAAGAAAAAGACATCCCACAGAACGGGAGAACATATTTGCTGATACATCTGATAAAGGGTTAATATCCAAAATTTATAAAATACTTACAAAACTTGGCACCAAAATTCAAACAATCCAATTAAAAAATGGGCAAAGGACCTCAATAGGCACTTCTCCAAAGAGAAAATACAAATGGCCAACAGTCATATGAAAAGATGCTCCACATCACTAGCCATCACAGAGATGCAAATTAAAACCACAATGAGATACCATCTCACGCCTGTCAGAATGGCCATCATCAATAAGTCAGCAAACAAGTGCTGGCCAGGACGTGAAGAGAAGGGAACCGTCCTGCACTGTTGGTGGGAATGTAGACTAGTGCAGCCGCTGTGGAAAGCGGTGTGGAGTGACCTCAAAAATTAAAAACGGATCTGCCTTTTGACCCAGCCATCCCACTCTGGGAATATATGGGAAGGAACCCAAAACACTACTTCAGAAGAACGTAAGCACTCCTGTGTTCACTGCAGCGCTATTTACATTCTCCAAGATATGGAAGAATCCCAAGTGCCCATCAATAGATGAGTGGATAAAACAATCATGGGACATTGACACAATGGAATACTACTCAGCAGTAAAAAAGAAGAAAGTTTTACCCTTTGCGACAGTATGGATGGACCTGGAGATCCAGGCAGAGAAAGACACTTATTATAAGATTTCACTCCTGTGGGGAATCTAATGAACAAACTGAACTAACAAGCAAAACAAAGACAGACTCAGAGATGGAGAGCAGATGACAGCTTGTCTTTGGGGTGCTTAGGGGGTGGGGGGATTGAGCAAAAAGGAAAAAGGACTCATGGGCATGGACAACAGAGTGGGGTGTGCGAGGGGGAGTGGGTAATGGGAAAAAATACAATAAAGATGATATAAAAAATATATATTGAACTCTGAAAATGTGGCTGGGCTTCTATAACTCAGAAACAATTGTTTCTTTTCAAATTACTCCTCATGACCTCGCTATAACTTCAAGGACATTTAATGCCTAAGGAATCGGATCAAAGATGCCACTTGAAATCTCAAAATACAATACACAGATATTCTACTGTAGCCTTCTGGCAGCAGATACGCGAGTTGCGTTTGTCTTTGAAAACCGGTCTGACCGTCTCCTAAGGAACAGTGTGAAATTGGACTTGCAATTAAAAAATAAGCTTCCCTCCTCCCCAAAACCGCTCGACTCGACCAAATTGAAGGTCATCAAGAAACAGAAGGAAGAGAAGGCTGCAAGATTTCAAAGATGCCTGGTAGGAATATTTCTTAATTGAGCCGTGCTTTCGAGCTGCGTGGAATTGTTCTTATTAAAAATTAAATAAGAACAGCAGAGAAGAACATGGGAGGCTCTGTGAGATTAGAGCTTCGTGAGATTTACTTAAAAGGCTTTTATGAGGCGCTGGGGTTTCTGCAGCATCTTCAAACCTCCGCTCTGCAAAATATATGGTGCCCTAACTTTTAGCCCTTTTCCCGAAGACATACGAAACCCTGGGGCTTGAAATGGGAATAGGAAAAGAATATTTTCACGGCAGCCTTTGAAATAAGGTCGATATTCCCAGATTGCTAAATAATTAGCCCTCCCTTCCTGCTGTCTTTCCTCCTTCCCTGCCTGTATCAGTGCCAGTTTGCACGGGTCTTCTCTGGGGCCTGCTTCCTTATTTTGTTATTATTTTTTTAAAAATCATCGTCTCTGTCGTGGATGAGTGGAGGAAGGAGGTTCAGCAGTGATTCTCAAACTTGAGTGTGTACAGGGATCATCTGGGCCCCTTTGTAAAATGCGGATTCTGGCTCCGGAGGTCTGGGGTGGGCCTGAGATGCTGCCTGTCTGAGCTCCCAGAGAAGGCCCGGGCCGCTGGGCCGTGGGCCAGCCTCGAGGAGCAAGGAGCTGTAGCATTTCCTGAGTTAGATCGGATCAATCAGATTCCTTTAAAAGCAGGGAAGGGACCGACAGGGGGGAAACTGCGGATAAAAAAATTTAAAAAGAATAGATTACAAGCAAAAAGAAAAAAGAAAAAATCTCCAAGCCCACAATATAAACAACCTATTAATCCATGTCAATTCAGCTTGAGGATTTATCATTCTTGAGGGAGTGATGCCTGCAATACAAATTTTGTCCTGTCTTGATCATGCAACTTGGTTTTTGGCAAGTCAGTTGGAGTTCAAAGAAGTGAATCTTTGAGACACTGACTATGGGCACGTGCACCCCCGCCCCCTCTTAAAATGCTGTCCGTCATCAGCATAACAGTTTTGCTATAGACAGAGCAGAGGGTCAGGACCTGAAACATAACAGGAATTTTAACTTCATGAAGCTCTCCACACGCCCCAGTCACCTACCTGACTCTGGGACCCAGCGGTCGGGAGGGCTTCCTTTGTTAATAATTTCAGAAGGGAGATTCATTTGGAAGTATTGGAAGTGTATTGCAAACTGTAGTGTTAGGTAAATGTAGCTTGCTCTTGTTTCAGCCTCTTTAGGTTGTATTTTATTTTATTTTATTTTATGTAAAAACACCCTTTGGAGTTGTTGCTGGTTCATGCAACTCACGCTGATTATATTGCAAATTGGCAACTATGAAAACTGAAAACAGAAAGTGATCGTATTCCCTGCCCTGGCAAACCCACTGTCTGAAACGATTGCCACAGAAATACTGTGCACACGTGGGGAGAGATACACACGAGGAGGGTCAGTGATCATTGCCTAATAGAAAAAAACCTGAGGACCCCTAAACACCCTTCAACACACCTGTCTCAGTGCCTGATGGCCCATCCCTTGAGTGAGACACCCTGTAGCTGAAACCCCAAATGAGGTGCCTCTGAGGTGTGGGCATAGAAGGATGTCCTGAATATAAATAGTTACCTATTTTGAAAAGATAAAAGAAAAAAATAACATGTTCTAAAATTGAATTATTGCTCTATAAAGCTTTTTTTCATTAGCCTGGTAAAGCTTCTGGGGAAAACAAACAAAAAAAACCTAAAAGGTTAACAGCAGTGATCATTGGAGGAAGAATTATAAGGAACATTTCATTTCTATTTTCAAAATTGTTGTACTTTTTCTTGTAATTCTGAAGACAGAGCATAGATAGAAATGGAGACCCGTAACTAGAAGGCTCGGATTTGGGCTGCTGAGTGACGTTGAACAGTTACTTAATGACTCTGAGCACATATGTCCTCAGTCACACAATGTGGCTTGTGACAGTAGCAGCTCCTGGGTTTGGTTTGGTTTCAGTTTTTGGAAAGACTCCGGGATGATGTGTGTAACACGCTTTGCCCTCCGTAAAGAACCAAGAGTGTCCTAGTTTCTTTTTGTTTCTCCCAACACTGCTATAAGATTGCAAGGCTTGGCACTCAGGGCTGATGCTGCGTGTAGCTCATCGTACCCCAAACTGGAGGGGGTGGGGGGCCCGAGAAGCTCCGTGCGGCCCCGCCCACCACTTCTCCTTGCCCTTTAAGCCCACTCCCAGACACTATTTTTGTCTCCAGTGAAGCCCCCTCAAATGCCAGGAAACCTTACCTCCTCCACTTGGAAGCTTTGGTGGAAGTGTAAGCCAGCGGGGTCTTTCTCCCAGGGGTGTTTGCTCCCGCATCTTACTTTGGGACATCTGCGAAAGGGTTTTGAGATTTTGTCCCCAGTGAAAGGAATCTGAGCCCCAAGCAGACAGGCCAGGAGGAAAGCAGGCGAGCAAGGCTTACCTGGGGTCTCTGGGATTGTGTCACTTACGACCAATGTTGCTCTCTTCTTAGTTGACTTTCCCCCCCCTCTTTTAACTACCTTAAAAATCTGTTGTAAAAGAAAATAGAAATGGAAAATCCATACGAAAGATAGATATTGATAAATACATACGTGTGTGTGTGTGTGTGTGTGTGTGTGTATAACTAATAAAAATCTAAAAGCGTTCCTCTGTGTCTCACCTAAAAGTGTCGTGTATGAGAGGGGTGCATTTGCCACCCTTTGGGAAACAAAGGCATCAAATACCTGCTTTTACTACAATGAGTGTCTCTGAGCATTTTCTCAGCGGACAAGACACCAAGCATATGAAGACCTCACATCTCGTGGGAACAGAGCAGCCCTGACGATCCAGAGGGGACACTGTCTTCCCAAAGGGTGGACACCATACCCTGTTCCCTCCTGTGTCCCCAGTGCTTAGGGCTTGGCACAGAATAGGTGCTCAATTTATACCGGACGAATGAACGGAAGCACAGACAGACGCAGTGTTTCTCATTCCCCGCTGGTGGTTTTAAAAACAGATTTCCTATTAGTTTCTTTTTAAAACAAAAAATAGTTTCAGCTGTTGTATGCCAAACCCCTTTGTCCGTTTTGGAATATCACGTTTTTTTTAAAGAGCCCCATTCAGTTCCCTCATTATCACGGAGCTGGAGTTTGCACAAAGGATGAGAGTCTTGAGGCTACTCTTAGGCTGTTCGTGGGATGTGTAACGGGAGAGAATTAACTGTACGTCCCATATATATTTGCAATAATGTCAGTACGAGATGCCTTTTGTTCTTCCTTAATTGCTGGAGAGGCTGCCTGACTAAAGTGCTGTGCAGAAGTTGTCAGTTATATAAAATCAAAGGGCTTGAGTCTTGGCTCCCTGAGAGCTGTCTAATTTCAGACCACTGAAACGCACATAATATTCTTAATTCCTATCATGTCTTCACAATGTATTTTTGCCAGATCCGAGTGGATCACAGGCTAAGACCAGGGAGAAATGAAGAAAATATGTAAATGTATATATATATTCATATACATATATATATATATGTATGCACACGGCTATAAATCATACCAGAATATTCTACTTTGCAGCAAATATGCAGAATATAAAGCTGCGAGTTACCAGGCATTCTGAATTCTCAGTATTATAATCCTTTTCTTAGTATAACTGACATAATTATTGTTTTCAATGAAATCAGAGATTTTCTTTATGCAATCTATTTTTAAGGAAGAGATAGATATGTGCAAGCTTACCGCGCACACACACACACCTATCATATAATTATAATCTTTCTGAATCTTTATACTCGCTGCTGTGATTTCCTTTGTGCCTTATTGGGGGTTCATCCAGCAACTGAATGACGGGAGGAAAAGAAATTGAGACCTTTTTTTTTTTTTTTTTTTTTTTTTTTGCCAAAAACATCGATGTGGTTAAATTACAACCACCTCATAGGCAAGTAGGATTTTTTTATGTTTTGCATCAGACCCTCGCTGTCTTCCCATGTCTCTATGTTTGTAGATACACAACTTTCAGTTTCTGTAAGTGGTTTTGTTTTCCAAAATGAGATGTTTGGACAGAACATCCTGAGTGTGTCGTGCCAGCCCAAGCGTCCCCTCACCTGTTTTCAGTGAGACACTTCTAGAATGTCATCACAGCACCCCCCACCCCCCCCCCCGGCTCAAGCGTTTGGGTGCAAGGGGCCCCTACTAGGATGGTCAGATGAAATATAGGCCACCCAGTGAAACATGCATTTCAGATAATCAATGTGTCATTTTGCCTGGGACATATGACACAACGATTCATTGTTTAACTGAAATTCGAATTTCACAGGACATCCTGTGTTTTTACCCTCTAAGTCAGCTGACCCGAAGACCAACCCTCAGTACCAGGCCTGCATCTATATAGTTGGCGTAAGCTAGATCAGCATTTTCCTGGTCCGTGGAGAGCCAAGGCTAGAACTTCTGTTGGCTGCCTGAGCGAGAGACATACTCTCCTTCCTCTGGATTTGAGATGGAGGATGTTGCTGTCCGGGGCTCCGGCTGCAGCCACACAGAGCTGTGCGGGGGACATCCAGCACGCAGGGACATCCCTCGATGGTAATGATAACAATATCTATGTTCCAGGCATGGTTCCAAGTACAACGTACTAGCGCATTAGCTCATTATTCTGTCTGTTGCTCTGTGCTAGACTGCAAAGATGAAGGTTGGGGTTAGATTTATTAGGTTGAACAGTAGTGATTTTTCTGGCTCCACCTTGCAGTGTTCTCTCCCGACCAGGTGTGATGGCTGTGAGGACATCAGAGCTCAGGTTCTTGTGCCTTTACTCCTCTGCCATCCCCAGCGTGTGGTTTTCATCTTCAAGGTCATGAGGTGGCCGCTGCCCCTGCAGGCATTACATTGTCATGTCAGAATGGGGTGGGGGTGGGGGTCAGGCATCAAACGGCCTTCTCCAGGAAGGTTTGTTTTCTATTTAGGAAGACCCGCCCCCAACATATTGGGTAAGAAACTTAGTGTTTTTTGTTGTATTTGCTACAATTATTACCCCATTTTAGCAACGAGGTATCCAGAACGTAGTAAGGCAGGTAACCTGTTCGCGGTTACCCAGGGAGCGTATTAGGGTTTTTCAGAGAAACAGCCAACAGGATGGGAATTTTAAGGAGCGGGCTGGCCCCTGCGATTACGGCGCAGGTCTGAAATGGTGGAGACCCAGGGAGATGACATTGCAGCTCAAGCCTCAAGGCCGTGTGGGGGCAGAATTCCCTCTTCCTTGGGGAACCTAGTCTTCTCTCTCTGAAGGCCTCCTACTGATGGCACGGGGCCCACCACATTTCGGAGGGTCAAGAGCTTTACCCAGAGTCTGCTGACTTAAATGTCAGGCACATCTAAAATAGCCCTTCACAGTGATTTTTAGACTGCTGTTCGATCAACTCTGTGGGCACAGCGGCCTGACCAAGCTGACACCTAAAAGTAACCATCACAGTGAGTCCCGGTGAAACTACAGAATCAAACGCTGGCTTCCCGTCCGGCCAGGCTTTCTCGCTAGGCCACTGCCATCTGCATGGCTCACTGGGCTTCTTCGAAGAAAAAGTGTCCCATGAAGGGAAAGCAGTGACCTTTCATAGGAAAGCCGGATAGCATCTCTTTAGTTATTCTGTATGAATCACTGTATGATTTCACCTTTTTATTTTTAAATAAAACACAGGCACTGAAACCCATATGTCAAAATTACATAGCTTAATATAATAACAGAAGCTGAACACCCTTTAGTAAACAATCAGTCTGCGCAAAACAAACAAACAAATAAAAAACCAGAATTCGGCTTGTCACCCCAGAAATCCCGTCATGTCTTCTCTCCCAGTCCCAATTCACACTCTCTCCTCCAAAGTAAACATGATTTTGATTAGGGATTGCTCTGCTGTTTTTGTAAATAAAGTTTTATTGGGACCCAGCCTCACCTATTCATTTACTTACTGTCTATGGCTGCTTTCACGCTATAATAATAACGGGGTTTTTACGACAGAGACTGGCTGGCATTCAAAGCCTAAAAACTGTTTAACGCAGGAAAATTTGATGACTTCTTATCTCAAATTTCCTAGGGGTAATTTCCTTGAGCGTTTAAATATTTTTATCACTCGATGTGCGTCCCTAGGCTTTGCCTCTCTTTCTTTCTCTGGTTTTCTTTTTTGGTATGTCTTCTTCAGTCTCATCTCGTGTACAGGTCCTGCCTCTATCCCTTTATTTTCTGTGCAGTTTACTTATGAGAGACCCCGAAACTACACTTCACCTATACTTCCCCACAGTCTGCGTTTTGAAACTGCATCCTTTGGCGCAGCTCAGCACACCCCTCTGTCTGTTGTATTTCTTGCAAATACTGTCGAAAGCAAGGTCTTGATCAGACTTGGGTTCGGTTTCTCTTCCTGGGGCTGCTGTGCTCACTCATCGGGAGAGAGTGCCTGTCCGTCGTTCCTTCTGCTGTCCAGCTGCCGGCGGGCCATGCCGCCATCTGATCATGTACTGTCGCTTGTAAGATGTTGATATCCTGGTTGAATCGACACTCTTTTATGTACAACTTGGAATACTTTTTAGAAGAGATACTTGGCCTCATCTTCCATCCGAGTTCCTGGAAGACTGTAGAAGTTCATATAGGAAAGGCAGCGTGGATACGCCATTCTTTTTTTAAAATCTGTGTTTGAGATGCTAAATTGGTTCTCTAGCATCCTCCAGAGACCATTTAGTTTTATTATTATTAATGTCATTATAACATAATGAGATATGTGATAGATTTCAGTCCATTGCAATTATTATTGAAGCTTAAATTAGTCCATTTTTGTAAGTGGAGCCTTTACAAGTTGGCTCCTGAGTCCTTCTGACATGACTCTGATATAGTCTCCACTTTCTGGTAAAATGAGATCTTCTAAACTCATCTTCTTACTTTTTTTTTTTCTGCTCCCAATTGGAAAGAAGACTTTCCCCCACTTTTAAAATGCTAGGTCAGGACCGCAGCCCATGTGCTAGGCATGCTTACTGGACTTGGTTGGTTATTGGTTTTAGGTTCTCCTAGTATACAGAGCCAAGAAGGCAAAACACCATATGCATTCCTGTTGATCCTTCCATCTCAGATTCAGGACTACAGGGTTTTGCCAAACCTCTTTGATATGATATCTCTGTGTTATTTCCTTCCTTGCTGAGAATTTTACCTGGGCTCATAGTAGGTGATAAAATTAGAATATAAAAGAATATAGACTATAATTACTCATGTGCTTTATGTCAGATGACATGAAAACCTTGGAAAAGCAATGATCATACTACCACCGATATGATGACTTAGAACTATTAAACTTATTGTTTCCATGCCTTTCCCAATTCAACACCCTCTCCTATTTTTTATGATTGTCGTACTCGTCGTCGTCGGCAGCCGTCCGTCTCGAGAGACGATGGTGTAGCTTCTTAAGAGTCTATCTGCACCGCCGAGAATGGCTGTGCAGTCCGACTCGGGAATGACACGGTATCTGTCTCCTCCCCTGTTGAATCGACATCTTGCGATGACGCTGGAGTGTCCTCTCCAGTGAAGCTGAAGCTACAGAGCCTGGGCAGGGTGATATGGAGGGTCTGCTGTTGCCCATGCAGCAGACCCCCCCTCTCTTCGCAGCTGAAGGGTCCAAGGGAAAGACAGAGTCAATACAGCTTGGCTTCAGGTGTGCCGCAGGAGTTGCCGGTGTTGACTACAACGTCAAACCGCCTTAGGGACTCCGGCTCCGGATTTTCTGTCGGGGTTTACTCCCTTAGCCTTTCCCCTGAAGAGGTATGCCGCAAGGCAGCGGAGGTTTTTTGGAGTCAGAGTTTTCCTTCTCTGATGTGCCCTGACTGGAAGATCGAACCAGCGACACTTAGCTCGCAGGCCGACGCTCAATCCACTGAGCCAAACCAGCCAGGGGCATTGTCGTACTAGGTCCACATGATCTGAGCACACGGCCATTGCACACCGTATTGTCCCTTAAACTCTCTTCTAGTCTTGTACCTATGGCTGCATGTTCGAGCCCCTCCACCAGTTCTGTTGTAAACGCCTCTGGTCACTGTGATGGTCTCATGCTCCTTCTCTGGTCGATTCTTCAAGAGGCACTCAGGGTTTCTTCTGTCCTCAAGTTGATCGGGAGCCCCATTTCTTCCCTCTGCTTCTTCTGCACCAAGTTTTAGGACTTGTGACTCTTGTCCTTAAAAATCAGAGCACTTGAAATTTGTGGTTTGTGGAGATTCTGTTTTTCTTTTTCCCCCTGAGTTCTTACAGATTAATAATAGTTAGTGCCCTTGGGAGTCAGTTTTGCTGGATACAAAATCCTTGGCTCACTTCTACTTCTTAAAAATACCTTAAGTACATTATTCCATTTTCTTCTGACATGAAATGTTGCTGTCAAAAAGTCTGATGTCAGTAATTTTCTTTTCTTTATAAATAATATTTTCTTTCTATTTGAATATCCAAATGATATTTCTTTTGTTTTTAAGTCAATAGATTTTATTCGAATGTATCTTAGAGATTATCACGCCAGGTTACTGTTCTCAGGTACTTGGTGTAGCCTTTCAATATTTAGTTCAAAATACATATATTTTTTTAATTTGAAAAAAGCTTTCTTAAATGATATATTTTGACATTTGTTCTGTTGCCTTGCATTGATTTTCTTCTTTAGGGACACTCTCCCTGCCCCCCATTAAAAAAATATTTTATTTACCTTTAGAGAGAGGGGAAGGGAGGGAAAAAGAGAGGGAGAGAAATAGCAGTGTGTGGGAGATACATCAATTGGTTGCCTCTCACACGCCCCAAGCCAGGGACCTCGCCAGCAACCCAGGCACGTGCCCTGACCAGAAATGAAACGGGCAACCCTTTGGTTGGCAGGCTGGCACTCAGGCCTTTCCATCCATTTTTTAAATCTTCTTTGCTATCTTTAATATTTGTCTTCTTTCTTGACATTTTTATCTCCTGATTTCTTTTTTATTTAAAAAAATTTCATTTTAAGCCTTTTATTTATCTTAAGACATTATATTTTGTGCTAATTATTATATTTATAGTTTTATATTTTTCTAGCTTATCTTTCAGTTTAAAAATATTTATTTGTAAATATTGTGGTATTCTTTTACTTCATTTTCTTCCTTTTTAAAAAAATATTTGTTTTTATTTATTTCCTTATTATTTATTTTTAGAGAGAGAGGGGAAAGGAGAAAGAGAGGGAGAGAAACATCACTGTGTGGTTGCCTCTCATGTGCCCCCGAACGGGGACCTGCCATGCAACTTAGTTATGTGCCCTGACTGGGAATCGAACCAGCGACAGTTGGTTCGCAGGCCGACTCTCAGTCCACTGAGCCACAGTAGCCAGGGCTTTAGTTTATTTTCTAATTCTGATTTCTCCTTGATTTTTTTCAGATCTTGCATAATTTTATTGTATAATGTAGTAGTCTCCCACTTTTATCTATTTTATGGGCATGTCTTTCTGGTGTATTTATATCTCTGGAAGACCGTTCCTGGTTCTCGGTTCCCTTCTTTTCTCTTGTCACGTTGCAAAGGCTCTGACCTCACTACTTTTCTGTTGCCGTTTTTATATGAAACGACGCACATATCTTTTTTTTTTTTTGTCTGAACTTTCCGTGTAGATTCTCCTCCCAGCGCTTTCTCCTCTGTCCCAGAAGGGCGTTTTGGCTGGTGGCCATGGAGGGCTCCCGTGTCCCGGAGGCTTGGCCTCTTCCCGAACTCACGCGGGTCTCCCACCCTCGCTGACTCGGAGAGTGGGCACAGCGCTCCCTGTGTTGCCTCGGACCGGCCCGCTGTGCTTTCTAGTGAGCTGCTCTCGGCCGCTTACAATTTGTCTCATTGTCAAGTGCGCCGACATCCCCGTTTCTTCAACTCTCTGTAGAGTCAGAGCTGCTCAAGACTCCGGATCTTGTCCCTACCCTCCCGCTTAAAATCTGGAGTTTCTACAGACGTTGCATATGCTGTCCATGATCTTGCTATTTAGTTGATCTCTTAGTTTTATGTAAGGATTCCAGGAGATTAAAATATTATGTTGTCACTGCTACCCACGTCTTTCCCAAATCTCTATGATCTAGCAAACGACCACAAATTTAGTGGCTTAAGTGAATACCTGTGCACTATGTTATAGTTTTGTGGGGAAGGAGTCTGCGTGGGCGCAGCCTGGTTCTGTGACTAGAGTCTGTAAAATCCCAGTGTTGCCTGGGTTGGAGTCTATTCTAGAGCCCCCGGGGGAAGAATCCTCTTACAAGCCTTACGCTGGTTGTTGGCTGAATTAAGTTCCTCGTGGTGGTGGGACTGGTTGGTGCTGCCTTCTTGCTAGCTGCAAGCGAGTGGTCACTTTGAGTCCCAGGGACCATTCTCTGGTCCTCTCATTGTCCCCTCTATCAGTAGACACGACAAGAATTATTCAGTCTTAAATAGAAGGAAGTCTTGCCACTTGCAATAACATGAATGAACCTGGAAGCTGTTATATTAAGTTAAATAAGTCCGTCCAAAAAGGACAAATTGTGCATGATTCTACTTTTCAGAGATATCTGAAATAGTCAAACCCATAGGAGCAGAAATTACATTATAATAATGGTTGACAGAGGCTGGGGAGAACGAGGAGCTGTTATTCAGTGGGTATAAAGTTTTCATTATGTTAGATGAATAAATTCTAGAGATCCGCTCAAAGTAGTGTTTATAATTAACAATACAGTATCATGCAATTCAAATTTGTTAAGAAGGTAGGTTTCATGGTAAGTGTTCTTACAAAACGAAAAAGGGCACAAGGAGGCTCTGAGGGGTACTGGATATGTCTATTACTGATTATTGATTGTGATGATGGTATCATGGTTGTTTGAATCACACACACTAAGTTTGTGCAGTTCTTTGTATATCACTTATAGCTCAATAAATTTTTTTCTTTAAGTCAGTAAGGTGCTTTGAATCCTCCTTTTGCAGCAAAGCTCTCTGCCTTCCCATTCAGTTCTCAGCCATAGAATGCTCTCTGCTTTTAAAGTTATCATGTAATTACATTAGGTCTCTCAGATAATCTTCTTATCTTCAGGTTGACTGATTATTAGCCTGCATTACATCTGCAAAATCCCTTTGCCATGTGAGGTGACATTATCACTGGGAGTGACCCCTGGGGACAGAGGGCATGTGGCCATCTCAGAGATCTGCCTACCACATCCTCACTCACTCATGTTTAATCCCAACTGTTTATTGAGCTCCTACTATGTTCTAGTCCTTCAGGATACAGCAGTGAATGAGACAGACAGGCATGATCCTGGTCCTAGGAGTAGAAAATTAATGCTGTGTTTAATGAATAGGTGGGTGGATAGACAGATATATAAAGGTCTAAATGCACATTCAGAGAAAAGCAACAGAAGACTGAGACTCAATATTATTGAGTACGTTTTAAGGGTCCATGTATCATCTTGAATGGAAATATTGCTCAACTTCTGATGAGAAGCCTAATACATCAATATCTCTGTTATCATTGACTGATGACCTCGCATAATAAAAGATCTTGACTTGCGTGTATGTTAACAATTAATGGAATGTGTAATGCATCACATGGAGTATATGGAAGGTAATAAAGAGGTGTAAGTGATAATTACACGGGTTAGTTAGTGTCATTAATGGTCCTTTGTTCTGCTAAAGCAGCAGTATCTTATTCAGGAGACAGGGTTGTGGTTCTGGTTGCCAAAATGACTTCAATGTGCCAATTCAACTATGATTGGTTCTTGAAGGGTATTCCTCATTGCAAAAGCCTCCTCTCTCAAGTGTATTGATCACCCTGTCTACTTCTGACCTCTCCCTTTTCTGACACTTTCCGGGGCTTTAACCATGTGGAGACCCATGTACTTTGCAGAGTCTTGTTTCATTCCCGTAATTACTTGTATGCTCTTGTCATGATTCTTTATTTCCCAGAAGGTTTCTAATCCTGTATCCAGCTCCTAATGAAATAGAATCACGGTGATCAGTTTTACAATAGACGCTTCTACACAGGGGACCCTATTTATTTATTCAGAAATATGTGTCATAAAGATTGAATGAGGAGCTAATATTCAGAGCTGGGAAAAAGCAATACTGTATATTAGGAAGAATCAGCATTTGTTAGCATAAGTAAGACTTTGAGTCTTGATTATAAGTGTCAGTGTGTTAAAAAACATTGACTAAACCCGGTGTGAAATTACAAGTCTGTAATGCAAATATATTTGGGGGAAATGCAAACACATTTATCCGCGCATTAACGCATCCACTTGACAGCAGTCTGTTGAGTGCCTAGCACGTGTCAAGTGCAGAGGGGACGCCATGGGGGCAAGGCAGAAAGTCGCGTTGCCCTTGGAGAGCTTCTGTTCTAGTCGAGGGAGTTGGAAAAGGCCTAGAACAAAGACATCACTCCATTATCATATATTGATAGACAGTAATGACTTTAACGTTAGCAAAGACAGTTTGGTTGAAACAAATGTGCAGGGTTTGAAATAGAAACATCAAGAGGTGTGCGCTGTTGGCCCATGCATTTGTCCTTCCTTTTGGGGACGTGGGTAAGAACTGTCTCATCTCGGCCAGCACACACGCGCTTCTCATTCACTTTAAGGTGCCAACTACCTGCTGCTGGCTGGGTCTTATCTACGTTGCTACCCAGGAAATGTTTATTGGATGCATGCATATCTCTCAGTTCAATTTTAATTCAAAATAATAGTTATTATGGTAATTGAATTTTATAAATATTTCGAATTACATGCTCATAATTTTACCATAGATTTAGTGATGATAATAGAGTCAGCACTACTAGGCATAACTGCTACAATTTCATCTTTAGGTCCTGGCTTCATCGTCATTTATTTATGGAGGTCTCCTTGACCATTCTATCCCCCAGGGATACCAATGGCTACCTAACACTATATATCCCTTTAGCTGCCTTGATATTTATTTTCTCAGTGCATGCACATACTTTTTCATGTATAATTGCTTATCGTCTCTTTTCCTAATTAGACTGTAAATCCCAGAAAGGGAGGGGTAAAATGTGTCTTATCAATGTATACCCTTCGTGATGATAGGCACATAATCTTTCAAGAAGATTTATTAAATAAATGAAATCCGTTGACCTTCCCGCCTTCCCCTCTCCTTCTTCTCTGAGCCCCTCCCTCCCTCCCTTTTATATCATTTTATCCATTCACGAATTATTTTAGGTATTCTGAAAATACTTACAGAACTAACAATAATGACAGCTAGTCCATTTATTGAGCATGTACGATATACCAGACACTATGGAAGCAGAATAATGATAACACGAAATAAATGAAGGGAAATGACTTCTTACTGAGCGCCCAGCCTGTCGCAGGCTCTTCTTATACACTATTCTCTAGTCCTACCACAACCTTGCACAATAAGCATCATTATCCCCACTCAGGAGGGCAGAATGTGACAGTCTGAGGGGCGGGGGCGGGGCCGGCGGAGTGCCCAAATCGCAAGCACAGAACCGCGTGAAGGTCATCTCTCTCCATCACAGCCCGTGTTCTTCGACTGGTCTTTGCTGTCTTGAAGCGAACGGGAAGTTTTCCGAAAGGCACGTTGCGAGCCTTGGCTGGTACGCTTGGATTAACAAGGGGATGTTGAATCGACATTGCTCTTGCGAGCAGCGCTGCACCTTTTGCTCTTCCGTTCCTAATGTACCCTTAAAAATGAGGGCGTCATCCAGTCATTGGATTTCCCAACCTCCGAATTCAGAGGGCTAAGTGTTCCCTGAGGCCTCAGAGAGTCAGCCCCGGGGCGCCAACTGAACAGAACGGCTGTGACCGCTTCCCACTTACATCACTCGAGACACACCTTTACGGCCTCGGATCTCCTTCCCGTTTCTTCCTTCCGGGGCTCCCCTCTCCCGGTCTCAGTCCTCGTGTCCTGGGTAAGGCTTCTCCCACAGCTCCAGGGGCGGAGCATATGGCTCAGGCCTGCGCAGACAGGGCGTTGCATCCCTTTAGGCACAAGGACGAGTTTAAGTTCAGGGTGAACTGAGCTGGCCCAGTTGTAGTAGATCCTGGGGCATTCGTAGGTATCTCCAGAAAAGGAATTTTTTACCCTCTGGGTTATTCCCCGGGAAGATAGGACCTGGAGGCACTGCACTTATTTTGTCACTGGGAGGAGCCTGGAGCTCCCGAGAGTCCCCAGCGCACCCTGGAGCTCCCGACAGTCCCCAGCGCACCCTGGCTGCCGAGCGCAGAGCCAGAGTGAGTGTGTTTCCTGCTTACGTCGCTGAAGCTCTGGACCCAGGTGCGCCCGGTGTCTCTTCCTGGCTCAGTTTGAGCTGGGCTTCCTATCACCTGCATCTGAAAGGCTTTCTATTGTTACAGCCGCAGTGGGATGATGCCGAGGTGACAAATAAACTCTGAAAATACAGTGGCTTAAAAAAAAAAAAAAAGGATGTATTTCTCACTTACATCATAGTCTGTTGGGTGGAGCGCGTCTCCTCCGCGGCTGGTCCCCAAATGTTGACTCGGAAGTTGGGCTGCTTCTGTGTATCCACTGTGCTGCTGGAACGTTATCTCCTGGGGGTACCGTGGCAAAGACAGAGGACAGCCAGGTCACAGTGCAGGTGACATCCTTTCCAGGCAAGTCCTACAATCCCAGCCCAGTTACGTGGCCCCAGACTGACTGCCGAAGAAGCGAGGAAGTGCCGAGAATCACACAGATATCTGGTGAGCCGTCACAGCTGCCACCACTGTCTTGGGACTTGGGTGTCGTTTCTGGGGTTCGTGATCTCTAGTCAGAATCAAGGTCAGTAGATGCAAAACTCACCAGTCCACCCGGAGAGAAAATGCAGGAGCAGGATCTCCCTTCTTCTCTGACGGTCAGGCGGCTCCGTGTCACCCAGAGGGTCCCCCTTCGGGTACAGGAGGCGCATCACCTGATCATGACTCATGGCACCATCTGTCCCAGGCAAAGGGCTTCTTCCAAGGCTTCCTGCACACAGTGACCGCTTCTAGTGGACAGAGCCGTGCCCAGTTCCCTGTGTTTTCCCACTTACTTAGGTACGATTTTTTTCTAATATATGTTCTGATTGGATTGGCTGCTCATCTGTTTGTCCTGCCTTCTTCCCTCCCTCCCTCCCTTCCCTCCTGCCCTCCTTCCTTCCCTCCTTCCCTCCCTCCCTCCTTTGCTCCTTTATTCTTTCTGTCCTTTCCATTCACAGTTTTAAATTGTAAACTATTCCCACATGTATGGCTAATTCCAAGACGACGACATGTTTCTCCTTTCTTGCTCCTTTCTTTTCTCCTCCCTGCCCCCCCCCCCCCCCCACCTGTACAGTGAGCCTCCGGATATGACGGCCATGAACTCTATTCCAAGCCCACATGCGAACAGAAAAGGCAGACCCTGTCCTGGGCCTCTGGGTCTCTGCCTGCCGTCACCCTCTTCAAGCCTTTCCTCCTGAGCCGGGTGGTGGCTACGATGCTGTACCGCTCCTTGGGTTGTTCCTGCAGTCTGTTTAGAGATATCGAACGGCAACTGACTGGGTTTTTATGAGTTGTGGGGGTACAGTTTCCACTTCTCAAGGATCTCTCATCAGGGGTCTTTTCTAGTAATCCTTGCAGCTCTGAAGACCCGAAGGCGTGTCCTCTCAGCAATGAGTGATGGGATTTCTTAAGACGGCTGCTTTTTATTTTTGGAGGGGAAAAATTAAATTAAATGTGCTGTTCCCTACTAGGCTTATTTAGTCTGCAGAGACACTGGAATAATTCTGTTAAAATGAGCAGCCTTCTCAATCATTCCGTCCAGTCATTTGGAAATGAAAAGGCCTCGATGTATTTATTATTTCCCTAAGGGGATTTATAGAAAAAGTGTCACAAATGCATTGAAAGGACAGATATAATAATAAAGCCATTGGTACTGAGGATAAGCCATTTCCAGGGTATTCCCTTGATCAGGAGTTGGCAAACCAGGGCTTTTGAGCCAAATGCAGCCTGCTGCCTTTTTTTTTTTTTTTTTTGTAAATAAAGTTTTATTGGAATACACTCAATCGTTTACATATTTTTTTATAGCTGTTTTGTGCTGCAGCAGCAGGATGGAGTGGTTGCAACGGAGATCATACAGCTTGCAATGTCTGAAATATTTATTCTTTGACCCTCACATGGAAATCGTTGGCCAGTCTTGATGAACGACCCCGCTGAACAGAAGCGTGTCGGGGTTGCCACCACATTGTTGTACCTGGAAACGCCCCGATGACCTGCGTGGTCGGCAGGCTGCGCTCTGAAGTTCACGAACACGAGAAAGGGTTTGTTTGCAAGTTAGAGATCCGTTCATAATTCTTCCCTTCATCTCTCCTCCCCAGTTTGAAAACAAAACGTAACAAAATCAGCCATGGAAAAACTAAACGTTAAGTTAAGTTTTTTCTTTACTGCCTCTCATTGCCCGTTTCTGATGCCCCACAAGGCCACTGAGGCCAGCACACTGGTTGGAGATTATCTAGGGCCACCACGGAGGACGTAATTGATTTTCATTTCCTCGAAGTGATTTTTTTCCCTCAACTGAAACGTCTTTAGCCCCTGGTATCTGGCACTCAGCAATCAGCCTAACAATCATGCTGAAAACGTACCGCTTCATGACTATTTATGTCAAAAACACAGAGACTTTAAGTGAAGATCAGCCACACAATTAGATAATTGGTGTGCGTGACATTTGTCTACTGTTTCATTTGGGAATTCACTTGAAAACACACACACAAAAAAGGAAAATGCTTTTTTTTTTTTTTTTAAAGGAAGGCAAATATTGGAAAGTTTCCTTAACACTCAAATTATCTGTAGTGTAAAGTTAAGAGCATTCAGGGCCTTGGATCTTCCCAGTGATAAATTATGTGGCAAGAGATACTATTCCTCATTAGCAAGGATAAGAAATAATATCAGATGGAAAAATACCTCCTCTTTTAGTTTAAAAGAGTTAAAGCTAATATTCAGAGTGTGGAATTATCTTTCCAGGCCCTGGTCAATAAATAATAACAATAATAATGATGGCTATTATTTAGTGAGCCTTTACTATGTGCCAGGACTGTGTTCATGGTTTACATATGTTATCCATTAAATATTCCCCCAAAACTCTTTATTTACCCCCATCTTACAGATGAGGTGGTGGATTTTTACCCCCATCTTACAGACGAGAACATGGAAAATCTGAAATCTAAACACAGGTCTGTCTGACTGTAGCCCGGAGGTTTTTAACTGGAGTTGACTTTACCCCCTGTCCCCCGACAAAGTGACACACAGCAACGTCTGGTGACAGTTTTGGTTTTCATAGTGGGTTGGGGAAGCTACTGGCATCAAGTGGGTGAGGCCAGAGATGCTGCCACATACCCTGTAGGGTACAGGACGGCCGCCATGACATAGGGTTGTGTAACCCCAAATGTCAATAGGGCCAAGATTGAAGGAACCTGCTCTCAGGTTGGCACAATTAATAGTCTTCTAAGTCTCTAGATTCAGAAGATGTCACCAGGGGTTCTAGTTTCTCCTTAATCCCAGGGAAACAATTTGTGACTCCCTCCCTCCATCTTTCCTGAATGGCCTCCCCTCCTCTTAGAAAAATCTCAGATAACAAGTGCTATTTCCCGATAGCTTCCAGGTCCACATTCTATATCCAGTTGATTAGAGATCCCTTACCTTTCCTCCATGTGACTTTCCACATCCCCTTCAGGGACTTACGGTTTGATAAACACAGGAAGTGCCCGTAGGGGACAGAAATACGGTGCTGTCTCCCAGCCGGTTGTGCTTCTGCATCTCTCTGTTATTCCACATGAAATGCTTTCCCCTGTCAGCAGCCTCTCCTGCCCACAGAAGTGAAGACACGTGGCAGGAAAGGAGCACCCGCAGGCCAGCTCTCCCTGCACGTGGGGCCTGCTTCTCACCGGGCCATGCAAGAGTCTGTGCCGATGTCTTTCTCTTTTCTCCGCAGCTCGCTTTTCTCTGTCCTCAGCCCTATTGCTCATCATCAGCCTTCAAACCCCACATTAGGTGAGCACCTCGTTTATCCTGCACCCCGCCCTGCACACCACCTTCTCCTTGCTGCTCCTCCTTAAGCTGCTCCTTTGGAGGGGCTTAGTTCTAAATCTTTGATCTCAGCCGGGTCAGAATTTCAGAGCCAACGATCAACAGCGCATCAAGCTTATTTCACATTCCAGATCCAATTCCACTCAAAGCGTGATGCTTTTTTTTTTTTTTTTTTTTTTTTTTAATATAGAAAAGAGTCTTCCAGGAAAGAAGCTATTAAAAAATAGTCTTAAAAAAAAAATCTCTCCAACTTTCAACTCCTTGACTTACCTCGTCCCAAGGCCACTTGATGTCTCTCTGGGTCCTGACAAGGGCATTAGCGTCGCCTCTGCAGCAGGCTGACACACAGGGCTGTGCTAATGGGTATGGCGGGGTGCCAGGCTATGGCGGGGAATCCAGAGAAACAGAAGAAAACTCTCTGCTCTCGGGGGTGCACTGTGGTTGGAAAAAATGGGACTTACACACACACAAGAGAAGTGCAGTAACAAACCAAGAGGTCGGTGATAATACAAAACAAGACTCCAAGAGGTGATAAGAGGCATACGTGCTTTTAAAAATATATAAAGGACAGCCCATCGTTCAGGAGGAAAAAAGTGTGCTGTGGGCTGGAGTGCTCCGAAGTCTTCCTGTGGAAGATGGGATTTGAGAGCGAGAACACATTTTCAGGAAATGTAGAAAAAGTGGAAACCGGATATGTTAAAGGCTGGAGGGAGAACACTTAGGGCACATTTACGGTGCCATGTGCCAACCAGCTGTAGTGTGACGACCATCAAGGAGTGGGTAGAAGTGAGCCTAATGGGGTCACAGGGGCCTGGATTTAGGGGACCTTAAATGTCACCTGATGGAATTGGAGCTTTATTCCATAGGCAATGGGGAGTCATTGAAGACTGTATCCAAATTGAAACAGCTTTCTAATTACCTCGCTCTCCCTCCTGGCCCCCAGCTAATCTACTTTCTTAAAGGCCAACAGACTTATTCTTCTAAATTGAAAATCCGATCAGATCGCTGCCTCACTGAAAACCATCAGATGGTTTCCCATGCATGTAAACGAAACCTACATTCTATACTGCAGCTTCTGTGGCCTCGTGTGATCTTGCCCCGCCTCATTTTAGGCATCTGTGTCCCCAGGTCACCATGCTGCAGCCACAGGGTCTTTCTTGGTAACTCGAATCTCATTTCTACCAAAGGAAGCCTCTCCTTGCTAGACCTCTGGCCTGGACCCGTCCACCTGTGCATCAGTTATGGGTCAGTTCCTCCTGTGCGTTCAGCTCTCAGCTCACATTCCGCCTTCTGGTGCGTCGTGGTCTGGCTGCTGTGTTTTCCTCAAAGTTCTTATCACTATCTAACATTTTCTTATTTTTATACTTTCTTTGGGTTCCTCGCTAGCAACACTATCTGTCCCAGTTTATCCTGAGTTCATCCTAACGCTCAGTATGAGGCATGGCATAAGGAGGTTTCGATAGATATTGTTGGGGAGATGGAGGGATGGCAATGGACGTGGGAAGAGGAATGATGGAACTGTTAGGATATTCATTCATTTCTCAAATACTTATTGAGGTCATCTTTACTGGTAGCTGAGGATGCAGTGTGGAATGAGACAGAGATATCCGCTGTCACCGTGGTACCTACTGATAAGGGGACCAGGATTTAGCAAGTGATGTCGGGTGTGCTGAATGCTCCCCAAGAGGAGAGGTAGGTGGCTAAGACAGACTCAGAAGATGGCCAGAGTGGCTGGAGTGGCTCAGAGGTGGAGAGCAACATCACGAAGTCATAGAGATCAGCAGGCATCCAATCTTGAAGGAAGCCGTGCAAAGGACCTCAAATTTTATCCGAAGGGCATTTATTTATTTATTTTATTTTTTTTTTATGGTTTATTTATTTATTTGTTTGTATTATTTTTAGAGAGAGGGGAAAGGAGAAAGAGAGGGAGAGAAACATCACTGTGTGGTTGCCTCTCACTCGTGCCCCCAGCTGGGGACCTGACGTGCAATCTAGTCATGTGCCCTGACTGGGAATCGAACCAGCGACACTTGGCTCGCAGGCCAATGCTCAATCCACTGACCCACAGCAGCCAGGTATCCGAAGGGTATTTAAAAGTCTTGGGATTGGGGATGGGTTTTCAAAGATCTCCTTGGCTTTTGTCTGGCTTATGGCTAAAAAGGGAGAGACATCCGGGGTGATCAGTTAGGAGGTAGATGCAATAGTTCACATGAGAAGTTACTAAGGTCGTGGTCGTGACTGGCGAAAACATCCTTGTTTGGGAGCTATTTGGATGTAGAGTTTTTCTTGGTGGTTATGTGGATATGGGTGGGGAGAGAAGGGGAGGCAAGGGCTTTGCCTTCTACCTGGGTTTATGGTTCCTAAGAAACAGGGGGACAAGCAGTATCATCCTCTGAAGTCAGCGCTTTCCTGGAAGGGAGGTTAGTCCAGTTTAGAAATGTTGAATCAAGATCCCTTGAGATACTCGATGGTGACATTTACAGAGATGTCAAATGGACAACAATAATGGAGTGGAGTGATGGTGGTCGGCTCTGGGAGGTGGCAACAGGACAGGCAAACAAAAGGTACAAGATTCACTTTCTTTCCCAAATGCTTTTTAAAAATATCCTCTACCCGCCCACCCCCAGGCTTAGTTGCAATCTTAGATATTAAAAATGTAGATAAAAATCCCCATTTGGAGTAAGCTAATAGAGGAAAGAGGGAAATCCTGAAAAGAGCCTGTTCCGTTCAGTGTTCACATTTGCACCAAATTACTGTATTTAAAGGGAGAAAATATGATTTTACAAATTATGGAAAACATCTCAAGTGTCCCTTTTATGCTGTAATAGATTCTGCACTCCACAGAACACTTTTGCTCTGCGGAAATTAGTATAAATGTTGCTCCATCTTATGGTGTGGGGAGACGAGGAGACGTGACAAGACCAGGACTTTATTAAACTGGACAAATTGGAAAGGATGTTTCCTGCTATTTGAAATATAAGTGACTGATCTTTTCTTGATTTGGAAATGAGAAGGGAAAAGGAAGGCTGCAAAATGGCTCGTTGGTGCATTTGGCAGGAAGTTTAGTATGTTTTTTACCCCCCACGGGTAAGGTAGGGGTAAAAGGGTGACTTTTATTGCTGAGATTAATTTTATTGCCAACTAACTAGCCCTCTTCCTCCTCACTCCCTGCTATCAGACAGGGAGAAAAGGTCGAGGAGAAATCCCTTCTTAGAGACCGTGGCTTCTCGTCATGGCTGGGGCTTCTAACAGCCAAGCACTCTGTTTGTAAATACAGCCCAGAAAACTGCAAAGCCACATACAGATACATAAAGGATGAGGGGTCTGATTAAGAAACGAGCATTTATATTTTTACTGGGTTTTACTTTTAACATAAACCATCTTGAAAAAAGTTTTATGATTTAGCATTTATGAATGACTAGATTTTAAGAGAATTGTAATATTTTTTTAGGGTATTTCAGCTCTATGAGTTATTTCTTGTAGATCCAGATAATGACATTATAAATCTTTCTGTGGAAGCCATTACTAAGGCAGAAATGGCCTAGTCCCCATTGGCTTCTAGGTTCAGCTTACTGACATATTACAAGCAGGCTTACCGTGGTCATTAAAAACTGATCTGGGATTTATTGTACCTCTTTAAACTCTCAGGACTTTGAAAAGTATTGAACAGAAAAGAATACAAAGAGAAGTTACAAAGAGAGCCAGCCAGGCAATCAGGAGAAAAGCAGATTTAATTTATCCGTCCACGACCACTACCAAGTGTCATGAAAATATCTGAAAAACTCCAACCAAAGGTTTCTCACAGAGACAAGGGCCCGTAAGGGTGGGTTTCCACCTGAATTAGTTGCGAATTCGGCGTTAGGACGGAGAGTGAAAGGGACGTTTGTCTCAGACCCTGCACAAAAGGTGACGTGGATCTTTTCATTTTTATTGCCAAGTGGCCCACCCGGAGACACAGAGCGTCACGGAAGAACAATAGTCCGTGAGCGTGAGCATGAGCTTCCCCATAGCGCATCGGATCCCCTCCCCACCTCCTGCGTGGGGAGGCACTGGTCTTAGTCCTTCCGTGGCCCTGCAAGTGATATTGAAATATCTTTTCTGGGAAAAGATAGTCCCAGCCATGATTGAAGCAGATGTCTCAGGTCGGCACAGAGGCAGGAGGGTGAGAGGAGCTGGAATCGGAGACAAAGCAGGGAGAAGGAGTTCCTGAAGAAAGGCGCACTTGGGCTCTGACCTTGACCCCCCAAGTCACGCGGGAACGCACCCACGCAGTTCTTCACAGGGCTGCCTGTTGGACTCCGTGCGGCCCACCCCCGCATTTGAAGGAGAATACAGAGGGGGCTTGCAAATGCTTTTGCCACCGTGCACGGGGAGCAGCTGGCAGTCCTGCGTGTGCTTAGTTTTCCCCACGCGAGGCTCCCTTAGTGTGATGGCCTGGTAACGCGTCCACAGCCTCGGAGGCAATACTTCACTAAAACAGCCAAACGGCTCTGTGTCTGATGCTCTTGGTTTGCCACGGTGGTTTCTTCTCCTTACTCTCAGGTTGCGACCCAAACGCCACTGCTTGAGTGCGTCCTACCCTGGCCTTCCGTCCGCTTCCCACTCCAGGCTCTAAACATGCCGTCCTTTTTGTGTCCTCACAGAGGGGACAGACCTTTCACGTAAGGGCCAGAGAACAGCATTTTGGGCCACACGGTGTATGTGCCCACTGCTCGGCACACCATCGTCGCCCGAAAGCCGTCATAGAGGATGTCCGAGCTGTGAACAAATGAGCATGACAGTGTCCTAATAAAACTTTATTTATAGGCACAGCCCGAGGGCCATCGTCTGTCAGCCTATACTTTAAGAGAACTGAGGGTCTGGATTTTTTTTTGTGCATTTATTTACTTTCCAGATTTGTGTGTCGCTCTCCATTAAAATTTGAGATTCATGAGGCCAGCAATGGAACCTACTAAGCTCATCACTATATCCTGAGCACAGAAAGGCTAGCGCATATTAGGTGTTCAATAAACACACGCTGAATAAGTGAACCTGAATTCCGCCTCCTGCGGCGGCTGTGCCCTTTTACTCTATTTTGAATTCCGGAACAAATTCACACTTTCTTTGGAAAGCAGTTTTTCTTTCAATGATAACTGTTGATTTATTACCTTAAGTTAATTTTGGGTTTGCCTTAGGGTTTGATTCAAACCTTTGGTTCAGATGTGATTCAGTCTAGATTGCATCTGATGTAAAATATTTAAGCAATGATACATGGCTGTTTGGTAGACTTCAGGTGAATATTTTAGCTCATGGGGTCGGGTTTGCTGGCACCTACAGAGTCCCCTGAACACATAATCCGTGGTGCAGTCAAAGGGCATGCAGCACTGTGGAATGTTATGATTGCTCGTGGGCTCAGTCCCTTACCAAATGGTTCCATTTTATTCATTGCCCGTGTCAGTGGCCAGGGGGTCTGTACATTTGGCCACGGGGCCTAACACAGCAAATCAGAGAGAGTAGTTCTGTTTCCTGAAAGTTCAAGATTTAAGAATTCTTTCCACAGCCTCAGGCATGTTCTCTATTCCCAATCCGGGCACAGTCAGACCCCTCATTGTGTGCTTTCTGAGTCAGACTGCTAATGCAGGGGTGCAGGTGCAGTACCTGGGGCGGGGGGGACCGAGGGGTTTCAAGGGGGTATCATCATTCCAGTGGAGTTCATCTGCAAAGCTCCTTGGCTGAAAATCTTCACCTAAATGCAGCTATTTGCACTAATTGTGTTATTTCCATTTGTGAGCTGTTTGGGGAACCGCCATTTTGCGTCTTTTTACAGTAGGTGTATCAGACTCTGAAAGTCGGCATCACTCAAGAATCCGGGGTTGACTTTTAGAAGAAATCACATGAGATGTAGTCAGACGCTTCTCTTTTCTTGGACTCAGCTCTCTACTATGAAGATTAAGTTCACTAGAATGGAACAGAGGACTTTTATAAAGCCTCGGTGATGTGGAACTCTCAAATTTTGCTGCCTGCTAAGACTGGCTTCTAACTGAAGAAGGCTCTTACGGATCTGAGTGTCCCTGGACAGGTCTCTAGCCTGGTGCCATACATGCTGACTTGTACTGTAGCAGTAATAACATTTTGCTCTTGTTGGTAACTGTCATATTCATTTTTTATTGACGTCAGATATTTGGGAAGTCATTGACAGGTCATGGAGAATCAGCGATGAAAGAAAGTCTTCAGCGTGACTCAGTGTATGCACAGAGGTAGTGGTCATGTGCTGATCTTTGTCTTCCCATTATTCCATTGCAGGGTTAGGCTGGGAGTGGGACTGCCCTCCCTTTCCTTGGGCCAGGTATTCTGGTGAGACTTTTAATTATGGTCTTCTTCTCTATGAAATGTGACCCAGAATGGGCTTCTCATGATTGGATCCGTTATCTTTGTCACTATTCTTGGTCCGCTGTTTAAAGTCTTCTTGGGATTGACAAGCAGGCATTGAAGAGAAGAAATCCTCTTTCCACTGGGGTTGATGAACTTCAAACATGGATCCTGGGAGGAGAGGGTGTGGGGTCATCTCTTCTACCATGTTAAAGAATGTATCCAAGCAAAGATAAGCAGAGCCTAAAACAGAGGGAAAGAGAGAGCTTAAATGCCTTGTTTGGACTTGTGGACCAGCCTTACCTGAAGGTAACTCCACCTCTGGACTTCCTACCTTATGAACCAATCATTCCTCCCCTTTTAACTTAACCCTTTAATTTGGGTTTTCTGTCACTTTCAACCAAAAGAATCCTGGTTAATATGGTATTTCCCATCATTCCTAACTTTATTCTGCTCCCCTACTTAAAGCTCTATGATATCTATTTCTGCTATAGGATGTACCTTTTAAGCAAATTAGCAGTTGAATGAATGCTCTGTAATTTTATTCTACACACTCATTTTTCGAGATCTGTGTAAAATGTGAAAACATAGTTCAATTGCCCATAAGAATCTAGTATTTCTAAAAAACTGCTTCTTAATTAGAGAAATATGTCGTAGTCTTCTTGAAATAGTGATTCATTTGATTTATTTGGAGTACCCCAGGTATGTGGTTAAAACAAAAGCAAAAACAGAACCGTCCCAGGTATGCCTGTCTGAGAACCACAACTCTATAGTCCAATGACTTATTTATTAGTAGGATTTTTATTGATTCCTGGGTTTTGCTCTTACAAATTATTTTTTACTGAAGTCTCTTTTCATAGACAAAGGCCTTAGGGAGAACTCAGTTTGGGCTTTTCATAGACAAAGCCTTAGGGAGAATTCAGTTTGGGTCATATGCCCATCAAGAAATATTCACTGGGACTAGAGGAAGAAATCTCTGTTTGGTGTGACCTGGGTCACTCATCTTTGGAACAAAGAGAAGATGTGGTTCACCTCCCCCTACATGAGCAGAGTAGGATCTATCTTCAGGGTGGAGGGGAGCTGTCCAAAATGAAGGGCATATTGCAGAAACAAAGTAATAAGACCCAGGAATAGCTGGATGGACGAGATGCATCAGGCAAGATATGGAGGGAGGGAGACAGAGCTCCCATGCCCTATCCATTCCATCCTCCCAGCGTCTCCATGCGTCCCCCAGTCTGGAAGCTCTCTGAACCCCTTCTGTTCGTGTTTTTAAATTTTTTATGGAGGCTTTATTATGTAAGCATGATTGATTAAGTCCTTGACCATTGGTTGTTGAACTCAATCTCTGGCCCCTTTCCTCTCCCCTGGAAGTCAGGGGATGGGGCTGAAAGTTACAGCCTTCTAATCACAGAGCTGGTTCCCTGGGCAACCAGTGCCCCCATCCTTAAGGGTTTCCCCAGAGTCGCCTCATTAACATGAATTCAGGTGTGGTGGGAGGGGCTTGCTATGAATAACCAAACACTCTTTCACCTTTATTGCAGCTCTTATTACTTATGGAATTCCAAGGGTTATAGGAGCTGTGTGCCAGAATCAGGAACAAAGACCCCATATGCATTTCTTATTATAAATCCCAATACCAGAGCTTGTAACATAGGCTGGGCTTGGCTGATCACACCCATCTAGCCCTTTGAGCCAAAAGTCTTGCAAAGAGGAGCAGTGTGGACCACTGACTGCATTAGCCACAAAAACAGAGAAGTTTATATGAGATAACTTTTGAGTTCTCAGGAAGGATAGAACTGCTCTCTGCTCCTTGAAGCAATTCTGGGTTTCTCATTAGTATAATGACTGGCAAATTATTAGAAGTCTAAAGGCTCACCATGAGCTCTCCTTTTCAGGAATTTTATTTTTCAGATGAAGAAAAGTAGGATACTCTGCCTCCCCATGGAGTTTATTCCTTAACTTTACTTCCTAGTATGTCACTGAAATTAACAGATACTTTCAGGCCAACTTCTGTTTCTTTCTTTCTTTCTTTTTTAATTTGTTTTTGGTTTTTTTGGTGCTGTTGATTTTGTTGAGTCATTTTATTTGACCAAATGCTTCAGTATTTTAGAATTAATAAGCCCCGTCAAAGCTGCCTAAAATATACCTTTCTATGATATTAAGCCAATTTTTCATTCATATACATTATAAATTTGGTAATATATTCCAGCATGAGGTGAAGCAGTGATTTTCAACCTTGTTCTCAGAGCACACATAAGCTAATTACTAAAAGTCTGCAGCACACCAAAAAATATATTATACTTTTTGCTGATCTGACAAAAAAATTAGCTATAATTTTGATTCATTTACAAAAACATAATAATAGTAATTACCTACCCTTTTTGCTCTAAGGTGACTTTTTAAAAATCAGGTGCCTGTTCTTGTATGTAAGGATTTCTGGTACCAAGAATTAACCAATCAGACTCAACTTTATTATATGATGTGACCAGTAAGATGTAACTCTATTATATGACTTATATCTTATGGTTCAGGACAGGGCATTCACACTGGATGACTATTGCTGGGTTGGCTGTTGTCATTTTTAAAAAATTTGACAGTCTAGGGGAAAAGAGGTGAGTGCCCCTGATTAAATAGTCAGATATTGTATGTTTTAAAAATTCTTGCAACATACAGGTTGAAAATTGCTGGCGTAGAGAAAACCACCCTGCCTCCAATTAATAATTTCATTCACAACTTTTATACTAGGAGATCAAAAAGCAAATGACCTGATGGGTTTCCAGAGAACAAAGCGAGTGGATCGGGAAGGATGCTGCCCATTTGCAGAACTTCCTCGTGTGCCACCTGCTCTCTTCTCTCTCTAGATGGGAGAGATTTCTTCCTTGGAACCTCCCTCTCAGGATCTAGAACATAAATGTCCTGAGGTTGCCCCCTTCCTTATGGTCGCAAGCCCATTGGAAAATACCCAATAAATTTTCTGCAGGAGTTCAACGTGCCCTTATTCCTGAGTGCTAACTTGACATCCCATCATCCCCCTGGGTTACTCAACTGTCAATATGTGACCCAAGTGTAAGTATATCCTTAAGATGTGGTGAGACCTGCAAGGAAGCAGACGCTTCGATGACAGTACCCGGAGTCTGGACGCAGGCCATGTTCTTTGGTCTTAATATGACTCTGTGGTTGATGGTTCATTTAGGAGAATTGAGAGAGAGAGTCTCTAAGCCACCAGACCAACCCTCAGTATCGCGGCACCTAAATCCCATGCGCGGAATGACTGCATCCCTTATTTACCCCACACTTATTCATTTGTGGCCGGTTGCAGGGTACGTTTCACTGGGTAGCACTTTGTGCAAGTTTAGCAGCATCCCCGACCGCATGGAGCTTGGAGTCTAATGGGCAGACGAGGCAGCCAATGAAATGACCGTGAACTGTGCTCAGGGCGGTGCAGGGAGCAGAGGGATGCTCAGAGAGGGTATCGGCGGATGGCAGAGGGGCGCAATCTGGGAAGGCCTGTTTGAGGAAGCGGCCTTTACACTGGGACCCATCCCCCGGGGTGTGGAATAGCGAGGCATTGCCGGCAGTGTGAAGAACGTGGGAAAGGTGGCCCTCCAAACGACAGCCGGGAGAAACGGAACACGCCCCAAGCGTGTTGTTCAGCAGCACCTGCCAACGCGTGATGCTGATCGGCTCACAGAGAAAGAGGCAAGCGGTCTGGAAACGTGTCCCGACCGTACCTCCTCGGTGCCGGGACGTGTGTCCGCGCGTTTGTGCCAGCAGCTTTGTTGTCCCGCGTCCCCGTGTTCCTAACGCCATCACGCAGCGGCCTCACCTGAACGCCCCCCGCTAAATGAGGCAGCAGCTCTGGATCCAGGGAAACAAAGGGGACGGTTGCCATAGTAACACAGGCCACGGAGAACAGCATCTCCTCCTCTCCAGAGTCTGTCTTGCAAGGGGAGGCTGCGGAGACGTCCTCAGCCACCCAGGGCCCTCCCAGCCCGGGGGCCCCTTTGCCAACTGCATCCCTGTCGGTAGTTTTTAGGGAAGTTCCTTCGTCCTTAGCTCCCGAGCACAGAGGAGAGAAATGAAACAGATGACATGTTTCTAGAGTGGACAGGCTCCGTTAGATTTATTTTGCACATCTTCATTCCTTTCTCTCCCCGTCGGTCTCCACATGCATAAAATATGCATCAGCTTGTATAGGAGACACAGTACCCTGACTCCATTTACCAGGCAAAATTGCAGCGCTCCTTACCCCGCCGCAGTGACAGTCATTGTCCAGAGTTCTGTGACTATCACTGTTCCTGCTGCTGTGAAGAGTGGTTTGCTTTTCCTTGCACTATTCATCATGTTCTGATCAATTTGAACAGATCAGGGGATCTGCGAAAAGGTAATACATGCCAGCAAATGAAACTGTTTTAATTGGACTGAAATTCCCCTTTGAGGATTTAATGTTTGTTTGTTTGTTTAATCGATATTTCCAGGAATGTATCCCAGAGACATTGGGGTGTCCGTGGGCAATGATGGCCTCACCTGTCCTTGTGTGCTCAGAAGTTCCTCCTGTGGCCCAGTGAAGCTAAGCCGCCACTCATACGGGGTTTCCCGTTCTAATCCCCGGCCATCTTGGATGCTTCTCTGCAGTGTTTGCTGCTCCTCCTCAGTCCCTCTTCACTTATGTTTTCGGTTGTGTTTGGAGTCTGGCGGAACCGAGGTCTGACGCTCACTCTGTCACGTACTGGTAGGGGTTGGATCCTGGCCAAGTTGTTTGCCTTCTGATGGCCCTCGGTTGTTGCGTCTGTAGAATGCATGCAACAATAGTATGCATTCCAAGGGTTATTATGAGGCTTAAATAAGTCAAGGCGTCTAAAATGTTTAGTGCAAGGCCAGGCATAATAATACCTGTTGCTAAGGTCGTGATAAACGGGACAGTGTTCACCGTATCTGCCACTGTGGGCTTCCCAGGGACGGACAGCAGTGGACCCTGCCACCCCCCCATTTCCAAATAGCATGGACAATAATGGACAGAGAGACATAAAAAATGATAGAAAGTATCATTCAGTAAAATTAAATTTATTACATTAATTAAGCAGTTTATTTCTTCTTCATCCCAGTTATCTATTTATATGTATGCATGTGTGTGTGTGTATATTATATATAATCAAATAAGTTAGAGTGAGAGAGAGTAAGCAAAAGGGGATACGGATAATTTAATTACAGGAAGCAAATTCAGCCAGAGACGGTAGGCCTATCACACTCTCAGCTTACGTCCTGATGGGAATTTTAAGGAAGAGTTTAATAATTTCGTTGGTGGCAGCCACACTCCAGTGTCCTCCTATGGTTCCATTAGCAAAGCACCGTGATTTCCTGTCGCCGCCAATACCAGGGCTTCTCTGAGAACAGATGAGAACTCTCCCCTCTGCAGTGGGCTGGCCTCACGACACGCTCCCACGCTACTCTGTGCAGCAGGCTTGAATCGTTGGCTCTCTCTAGAGCTTTCTTCAGCGCGAGTGAAGGGTGATGCCAATATGTACATAAGTAAACAGGAATGTCCAAGAAAATATTCTTGAGAGAGGTCTTCTCCTTTGGAAATGCTTCCAATTCTTATCTGGTAGCTCTTCGGTACAAGAAGTTCTCCTTCAAAAATGTTCTCTTCTCGGTGCTAATGTTGGTAAGAACTCCAGTTGGGAAGAAAGATGGGTGGTACCCTAATCAAAGGCGAGATGGTCTTTTGGAAGAAGGGCTGGTGCTCCCCTGGGCACCAGGGAAGAAAGAAGGTTTGGTCTTTACCAATGCCTGCTTCTCCGACTACAGCTCAAAGACCCTCAGAGGTCTGAGAATCCATCTTCCAGACTGGGGTGTTCTCAGGTCTGAGATGTGGCCCTAGGAAATCAAATTCTCTTGGAGGAAGGGGAATGGAAATGTGTGTGTAGGGAGTGGTAGGGAGTGAGGGAATTATAATGAAGATCTTAAATATAGTACTTGAATCTATTATGTAATATGAAAGAAGGGTCATTTCTTTGTTATAATTAAAACTAAACAGATATATCATTTATGTGAAGCCAGAATAAGATAAGCTAATGTTTGAGTATTAACTCAGCTATCTGGCACGGTCCTAAATTTTATTAAGAAATGCTTACATAAAATAAAACACAAAGTTCATAGGCGGATTGTTCAGTGAGTTCTGACAAATGTGCACATCCATGGGACCAACCCCCGTGGCAGGATGGACAGACTGCAACTCCTGGGCCAGGGCCAGCCTGTGGGCTGTTCATGTGTGGTCTGCGAGCTAAGAACAGTTTTAACCTTTCTAAAGGGTTATTAACAAATAAACAAAGGAGAATATACAACAAAGATTCTATGTGGACCTCAAAGGCTAAAGGATTTACTCTCTGGCCCTTTATAGAGAACATTTTCCAAACCCTTTTGAGTACCACCATCACTCTAGAAAGTTCCCTCATGCTCTGTCCCCGCCCCCCAAAGGCAAAGACTACTCTGTTTTCTGTTCCTGTAAGTTAGTTTGTTTCTGATGCTCATTAATAATAGAATCATGCAGCATGTCCTCTTCAGGAACTGGATGGATTATTTTGCTCCGCGTGATGTCTTTGAAATCCACTGGTGTTTTCTGGGTATCAGGAATTCATTCCTGTTTATAGCTGAGTAGGATTCCACTGATGGACACGCATTATGTTTACCCAGTCTGCCGCCGATGGACCCATGGGTTGCTTCCATTTAATTTTTTTCTAGTGTGAATAAGCCATGATGCACATCCTTGTATAAGTCTTTTTGTAAACGGAAGCTTTCATTTCTTTCGGGTGAACACCGAGGGGTAGAATTGCTGAATCATAACGTAGGTGGATTTAACTTTATAAGAAACTGCTGAATGGATTTCCATCATGGTGACGTGGTGGGTGGTGACACTCCCAACAGACATGTGAAAGGACCCAGTTGTCCCGCAATGGCATCAGCATTTAAGACCGCCAGGCTTTAATTCCAGCCATCCCGGTGGGTGTCGGGTACTGGGCTTAATGTTGTAGACACATTTAACCTCTCCACCCCATCCCTAGTAGCTCTGGGAGGTAAATATTACCATTCCTGTTTTAAATGTGAGAAAACGGAGGTTGCAGTGTTTAAGGAGCTGTCTGAGATGACGCAGCTGACAAGGGACGCTGTGAGCCTTGTGCTGGCGGAGAAGGTCCTTAGGACTCGTCGCAAAGCTGTGGAGCACGTGGCTGCCACAGGAGAGGGCGCTGCCTCTCAGAGCGGAGGCCGGGGTCACGTCGGTGCCCTGCCTTGTGGCAGGTGGGACTTGGCTCATCAAGCGGCCCCCACTGGGCTGCCTTCCTCTGACGCACACACGGGCTCTGCGTAGCTGCCTGTGACTTTTTCCTGAGGGTCTCAGCTCACAGTAGTTGAGTGAATGTCTTACATGGAAACGTGTCTCCATTGGTAAGCTTTATGGAAAATGACGAGGTCCTTTTGTGGCCGGTCATAACTTCAAAAGGAGTCCAAAGGCAGAATTGCAAACTCCGTTTGCTCCTTAAGGCCAATGATGTTTTTGTCTGATCATTTATTTATTTATACTTATTGAGGTGTCATGGACAGAATGTAACATTAACCATTTTAAAGTGGACAATTTAGTGGCATTTAACACAGAGACAATTCTGTGCCAATACCACCTCTATTTAGTTTCAAAACATTCTGATCACCCAGCGCCAGAGACTGGTACGCATTAGCAGCCACGTGCCTGTCCTCCGGCTCCCTGGCTGTTGGCAACAACTCAGGCGCTTTATATTTCTGTAGACATACCTATCCTGAATGCTTCTTGTAAGTAGAATCATACAATATGTGACTTCTCGTGTCTGGCTTCTTTTACGTAGCATGTTTTCAAGGTCCATCCCGGTTATGACATGCCGCGATACTCCTTCCTTTTAAGGGCTGAATAATACTGCACTGTAAGTATAGACCACGATTCCATCCTGCATTCACCAGCTGATGGCCCTTCTGGTTGTTGTGAATAGTGCTGCTGTGGACATGTGTGGCCACGGATTTGTTTGCACCGGTATTTGTCGGAATGCCTGTTTTCAGATCCTTTGGACATATTATAAGACCCCTGGCTTTGAAACTGCAGTCTGTGGAGATCCAGGACGATATTTGAGGTTGGCGGTGGTGGGAAGGTTCCAGGCATCCCTAGGTTTGAGAACCAGGGTACCTTTCCTTTACACCAAGTGCAGCAGTAGAAGAGTCTCGTGGAGGTTAACACGAAGGAAGCATCGTTTAAAACGCGCTTACCCATGTGGGGAAAAGTGACCAATAGTTTGTTTCAAAGCTCAGTGAAGCCTGTAGCAATCTGCTGAATAAAAATGCTCTACTGAGAAGCGTGGACCCCAGAAGGCTTCTGCGTGCCGTGAGTTTCCCCAGGCTTTGTGGTGCGTGTTCTCCTGACATTTCCTGTCTTGCCCTCCCTGCTGCAAGCATGCCTCCTGCCGCCTCCCCCCTTTCAGTTCAGTGTCCCAGATAAAATACTGGGTGCCCAGTTCAGTCTGAGTTTCAGATGGGCAACAAAGAACGTTTACTCTACATAGGTCCAAAATATTGCATTGTTTATTGTTTATGTCCTACTCAAATTGAACTGGGCATTCTGTATTTTTATTTGCTAAATCCAGCAACCCTTGCTTTGTTGCCCTGAGTGAGGTATCTGATTTGCAGTGAATTGTGGGAGCTCCTCGAACAGCAGAGAGGCTTGAATCCCTCATTTTTCTCCGAAGAGAACCATTTCCCTTTTTATATAAATAATGTAAAAATTTGGAGATAAAGCATGTGGGACATACGGAAGGTGAAATGGAGCCTTTCCCATGTAAAATGCTTTCTCTCCGGCCCGAGTTCATTAGCGAAGTCTAGTGATTTAAATTACCCAGCTAACCTCTTCCGCCACTGTCGGATTATAAATCAAGTCGGCGGGTGGCTACTACCTGAAGGAGTTCGTGGGTCTTTGCAGGAGGCTCTCATCAAGCTAAGAGGGGCAGAAAATTTCCTATTACCGTGTTATGCACAAATGGTAATGCTCTCACCTTCGCTTATAGCCTATTACCTCTATTCTATTCACTCGCTAAAATAAAAGAAACAAAATAGGAACATACTCTACTTTTCCTTACAGAGGAATAAATACACGGCGGGCTGTCTGCACAAATGGGCTGAGGCTGTGCCTCTCTCCTAGCAGACTCCTTCGGGCACCGAAAAAAATAGTAGAGGTATTTATCTGGCTGTCTTTCTCTCTTTTATTTTTGTCCGTCCCTGTGCCTTTATTTTGTGTGAAATTTTGAGCGATGAATTCCATTTTCTCTTAATTCAATGGCTGTCATATTGCGTTACATCATGCAGCTGGGATCCCAGCCATGAGATGTTAGGGTTTAAATTATTAGTATTAGAACATATCACTTGATAAAGCCGTACACGTAATCCCATCAGCCTGCTCAGGTAGTCTGACTTCCGTCTTGAAGTTGCAGATTGCTGTGGAATTACCCACGTTCAATCGCAAACAACCTGTAATCGGGAGCCGAGAACTTGAACTTCGTGGTAGAAAGAATTCCTTTAATATGCTGGTGACATTTAACAAATACACGTATGTAACTGTGCGCCGGTGTGTGGGACGGACTTTGGGGTTTTTGGACAGCCTTTTTGGTCCTGGAAATGCACCTAACAAATACCTGTTCTGAGCAGAGTTGCCTTACAAGCTGTGTTAGCGAGAGCCGCCAGGGCAAGGGAAGATCTTTGTAGGAAACCGAGCCCAGTGAACTGTTCAGAGGGCGTTTCTGCAGAGGTTAACTTGAGAGCCGCCCCTCCCTGCTGCAAAATGACTTCTGCATGAGGACGCAGCCCAAAAGGCTGCGAGTGGGAATGACCATCACGTGGGATGCTTGAAGAGGAAAACCAGTCTGCAGCACATCAAAAAATATCCCTTAAGCAAAGCAGATTGTTCTCACTGGGCTTTTTTTCACGTGCAGATGCCTTCACTGTGAAAACAGAACAAAACAAAACGGAAAATAAAATAACTATGCGTTTTAGGAACCCTGAGAGGTATTTTGGAAACCCAGAGGATTAGTCACCAGGCAGGGAGCGGTGCTGGCTGGGGCAGAGGGGCAGACTGCATCCCTGCCTCCCTCCTCCTTCCCCTCCGATAGCACCGCTGCTGCTCTCTGAAGCTCCTGCTGTCTCCAGCTGGGGGAGGGGGGGGATACCTTTCCAAACATGAGGAGCATTGCGTAAACCAACAGACAGGAGATGCGTATGTGGCCTTCGTTAAGGTGGGTTGCCAATTGTCAAATTAGTTTCTGCCCGACCTGCCGAGTGTGAATGCAGAAAGGCCACCCTCCGTGCCGCCTCATTTACAGCTGTTGCTTTGTGTTGGCCTGCCAGTTCAGAAGGAGTTGTCTTTGAAGCCTCCCCATCTATCCGCTGGACTGCCTGCGTCCAGGGGTCTCTGGATCCCTGGCGGTCATGGGACCCTTTGTGTTCCGAATGCCAAGGAGGGTCATTCCAGGTAACCTCAAAGCAAGATACGATCAGAAAGGATTTGGAGATGAAGTCTTTGCCTTGTCGCATTAATGTGGTCCTATCAAGTGGCAGTTTATCACGAGCCACCTCACAAGGTTTTAATGAGCATGCTGCCTGTTCTTCTACAATACTAATTAATCCCATTTTTTCCACACTGCCTTGATTGCTTCATGAAACCCACATTGTTTTATACTCAGTGGCAAAGCAGCTCTTACTGATTAAATCTCCTTGCCCGCGATGGAGCCTGACAACTGAATTATACCTTGCTCAAAATAATAATGGGTATCAGCTAATAAATACGGTTTAACACACACAAAACTATGCAGCCAAAATCACACCACAAAATAGGAGTTTGACTTATAGGCTCAGCAGTGTTTCATTAAACATCTGTATTATAATTCACTGGTTTTCCAACTGATGTAATAACTTAATTGATGAGAACAAAGACAAGCTTATTTATTCACCCAATTGCTTGCTTCTTGACTAACGTTTTTCCCTGGGTGTTATTGTGGAAATAAATATGTGATATTCTTTTTATAGAAGTCTAATGTAGGTCCTTTTTCCCCCGACTGAGAAGTCAGCCTCATTGACAATTTCTTGCAGCTTTGCCATGGAAGCATTTGGAGGAGGTGGCCTCTGGTGTTGGCTGTGGGGTAAGGCGGGCAGGGGTAAGGTGTGTAGCACCTGTCACTGGTTTTCTTCATAAAGGTGCCAATGTGCTCTCACTGGACACACGCACATACACACACACATACACATCTGCACACGCACATATGCACACACTTTAAAATCTCATCCAGCGCCTTAAATTAATCCCTCCAAGGTTGAGGTTGTCCTGCACAGCTCATGAATGACATTGACACTCTCATCTCTGGCTCATTGCCCCCCCCCCCCCCCACCACCACTTAAGTGGCAGCAGGGACCACTGAATTGTGCACAGCATTTTTTTCTTTGTAGGGGATGTGCATGGGCTGGAGAGAAGGAAAAAATGAAGCAATTCCGTCATCCTTTTTGCTTTGGATTGTGCGTCTTTCAGGACAATCTATTTAACAAACGTGCAGAGAGAATCAGCCTTCTGTTTCTCCTTCTGGTAGGCAGGGGTGTTAGGATAGCTCTCATCTGTGTGGACATGCCAGGGCCCCGGCTCTGTGCCGTCCTAGCCATGCGGACTCATGCTGTTCAGTTCTCTGCCACTGTGGGCTCTGGGCTCCATAAGGATGGACACTTTCCAACGACATTGACTGAGAACTTCCTGTGCTTCAGGAACTGTCCTGAGCTTTGAGGCTACCCTGGTAAACAAAAGAGATGAAGTTCCTGGCCTCAGGGAGCTTGCGTGGTACAGAAGGAGCCAAGGATCAAGCACGGAAGCACCCATAGAAGGCGCCATGTTGTGTGTGGCATTGCCAAGTACTCTGAGGAAGAATAAAGCAACGGAGAGAAAACCCAGGATGTGTTTTTACTTAGTAGGCGCTCATCAGATATTGGTCGACTCAGTGCAAATTTAGTTCCTTCGCTTCCGCTTTCTTGTGCTCCAACTACTACTGTTCCTTCCGGATATGGTTCAAGAAGTAATACTTTCAAGACATTTCCATTGGACACATCATCATTCCTTTGCCTCGATTTCATCAGGTGGACACTGGTCATGAGCAGCTCACTGCAGCTTATCTGTCCCTTTCCTGTGACCTCACTGTCAACTTCTCCCACGGAGGGACAGCTGTCTCCTGGATTCGTGTCTTCGGAAGCAGTCAGTATAGAACTGAACACTCGTCCACCATCCACAAGTCCTGCCTCTACCACAAGCCCTGGCTCCTTATTTCTAGGTATCGACAAGACATCGATGTGGAGACTACATGGTTGTTTATTCTAAATAATGTTCTGTGCTGATCTGTTGTATCACCACCTCCCAATAGACGCCAACACAAAATCAGTAGCTTCCCTGATCTCTAATGAGCCTGATGCAGCAGAGGTTCCTTCCACGGCCTTCCAGTCATGGGGGTGAAATAACCTAAAACCAGTTATGAGTCAGTGTAAGTCACATGCCTTTGCCCCTAAAGTCACTCTGTCACCCAGTCCTGTTGCCACTTCCACTCATGGACTTTTCCCCTCATTCTTTCTGTTCCCTTTGCCTTGAGAATGGCCAGGACCTCATTATTTTGACCCAGACCTAAAAAGCACTTCTGGTGCTAGCAGCTTCTCCCTTAAATGCAGGTTCTGTCCCACCCCCTAAAACGTGGCGTTCCGCAGACGTGTCTCCAGCCTCAGAACTTCTCACGACTCTGTAGAGACACGAGCCCAGCATTGGCAAACCTCCCAATTTATTTTAAAAACCAGAAATATAGATTTATGTGTGCAGTTTTATGAGTTTTGAATGTTGGCAAGTCCTTCAAAATATTTTAAACCTTATGTAGACCAAGCACAAAGCGTGGCCGGACCACCGGTGAGGAATCTCGGCTCTAGGCTTGCGGTTGTCACGTTTCCCGGTCTCGTTGTTCTCAGGCTGACGGAACTCGGCCACCCCGTCCTGTGCTCATTGCAGCTTGTCCAGGAGAATGCTCCCACTCCCACCCCTCTCCCTGTAGCCCTTTGACTTCAGATCGGGTCTCTGTAATGCATCTCATGAAAAAGGATCATAGTTTATTCTTATTTCGAGTCCCCCGCTCTACCTGACTCATAAGGAAAAGTGCCAGATGGTGGAGATTAAGGTTTTGAAGTCTGGATGCTCTGGGTTTGGCCTTGGCTCTGCAGTTTACCATGTAATCATGGGTAAAGTACTTCATCCCCCTAAGATTCAGTTTGTGTGTTGACAATTGCATCACCCTGGTGTTTTATGACATGAGCCTTGCCTCATAAAGTTCTGCAAGAATGAAGTGAGATAACTCCACATAAATTAATATTCATAGTGGCAAGGAAGAAAACAGTGATTAATTATTAGCTATTGTTAATATAATTATTAGCATTACATTTACTACAGTATAGATACAATAACACTGTTTGTTGGCTGATAAATTAACCATTGAAAGTATATGTTATGACCTATGTATATCTTATATAAAATCCAATAAATAATAACTGGACACTTATGTTGCCCAAATAAATGTATTTGGTCTCAGATAACAAAAGAAATGATCACAGTTTTCAATCTAGGGGAAACAGAAGAAATAGAAAAGCTTCTTTTAGCTCTGCCTGCTGTGGCTCAGTGGATTGAGCATCGGCCTGCAAACCAAGTGTCGCTGGTTCGATTCCCAGTCAGGGCACTTGACTCGGTTGCACGTCAGGTCCCCAGTTGGGGGCGCAAGTGAGAGGCAACCACACAGTGATGTTTCTCTCCCTCTCTTTCTCCTTTCCCTCTCTCTCTAAAAATGAACAAACAAATAAATAAATTTTTTTAAAAAGAAAAGCTTCTTTTGACACAGAAGGAATTATTCACCTTTAGCTTATTTGTGTAATGAAGAAATTGTGAACACACTTCAAGCAGAATATTGCCACAAAACTACACTCAACCTTAACTGTCTTCCACTCTTCTTCAATCTTATTTATCTAAGTTTCTACCCACCCAAGGCCATTTTGAAGAAAATCCCAGACATGTTATCATTTCATCTGTAACTATTTTACTACATATCTTTAAAAGATAAGGACTCTTTAAAATAAGCATTATCACAGCTTAGGTAATTAATAATAATTGCTCATTGATATTATCAAATATCCAGTCAGTATTCAACTTATTTTTAGAATTCGTTTACATCAGGATCCAAGTGGAGAGCTTGGATAGCTGAGTCAGGAAGGATGAATAGAAGTTCACTAAATGAACAAATAATAATAAATATAGCCCCAGCAACACTAATACCACTTACCGAACACTGCAGGAAGCATTTCGCAAGTGTTAACTTATTGAATCCTTACTACAACCCCATAATCTAACAGATAAGTTAACTGAGGTACAAAGTAAATAAACTTCATACTCAAGCCCACGTATTTAATGGGAGACAAAGATTTAAGGAATTTGTTTTTTTTTTTAATCCTCACCTGAGGACATTTTTTTTTTTTTTCATTGCTTTTTAGAGAGAGAGGAAGGGAGAGAGAGAAACATCAATGAGAGAGAGACACACACACAGAGACATGAGACATCATTTGGTTGCCTCCTCATGCATCCCGACCAGGGACCAAACCTGCAAACCAGGTTTGTGTCCTGATGGGGAATCGAACTGCAGCCTTTCAGTTACGGGACGATGTTCCAATCCACTGAGCCACGCCAACTGGGGCAGGAAAGATTTTATATAGAGTAAGATATTCACAATTTTCTTTTTTTGTTTTTGTTTTTTAATGTTTACAACTTTCATCTATTGTCCTCTCAAAGGCAGCCTTGTTATTTCGGGTCAGCTTTTCTGACGCTTCGAGTCTAGACTGGTTTCATCGTGGCCTGAGAGCCACTGCCAACTTTTCCCTGGTGACCACAAGTCCCATGAAGTGGCGTCCATGATAACCATGAAGTAACAAGTGGGACTGGCAAGGGCATCTGGACCATGATCAATGAACTAGACAGCGCTGTCAAAAATCACACGCCAAAAAAGAAGTGGGCCTTCTATGCACAGCCGTGTTTCAGTTATCATGTGGAATTATGACTCATTGATATTCCAACAGATATAATAACTTCATTGATGAGACTGGAAAGTGAGTTTTATTAACACCCCTTCGCTTAATCCTTAATTTGAGATTTTTCCATAGTTATGGGGGAAACATGCATGATTGTTGAGGACTGAAATTCTTAAGAGCAGGGATTTTAAGTTATCATATGCCACAAAGAAACCTAAGAAGGGGTGTGAAGTGAGGACTTAGCGACAACTAGGTCATGAAATAATGGACATGTGAGGTCATTTCATCCGGTCCTCTGCCTCCAGGAAGCACTGTTTAATCATAAAATACATATTATATTTCTATTGCCATGAACCCTGGGAAGAAGCGAGTTCACCTAAATCTGCACTTAACCAAGTCAAGAATGTTAGAGAAATATGTGACAACATTTGATGAACTTCAGGGAGGCAGCAATAAGCTCCTTTTTTCCCTACGGATATTCATCTCATTTTTCAATTTAGATATTAAAGTTATCTGTGCACTTAAAAAATCTGACTTCAAAGTCTTAAAGGCAAAAAGAGCTTTTTTTTTTCTCCCTTAGTTAGTTGGACTTGTTAAGAATATCTGCAAAATTTAAAAGAGCTACATGGAAATTATCCAAAGCACCCATCTATATTATTACAAGCTTTAATTATTCAAAGTTGTACTGATGTTAAGAAAAAAATGTACCATTTCATTGTTCGTATTTTTTTTTCTTGGGTTTTTGTTCGTTGATTATAATTATGATGTGTGAAGTAATGAGCCCATACATGATGGACAAGACAGAAAGATGATTTATTGTTTGGGGGAGCTCTGTACAGGAAAAAATATGCAGACAACAGGGAATTACATCTCAGGATGTAATTTGTTAGACAGAATGGGGATCTAGGTCTCTTGCCTTTTGACAAGGTGCAGTTGCCTCCTGAGTGATATGGGTTGATTTAGGTATTTTGAGGCTAAGAGGTGCTTGTAAAAGGATAGATACTCACTCCACTCACAGGAGTGCCAAGGACAACTTGAGACTTTGTGAATTAGAAAAGGACAGAATAGAGATCTGGTGAGATATAGGAACTGGGAACTAAATTAGAGAGAAGCCAACGTGTCTCTGTTTTATTGAGAAATCATACTGTTTCCACGACTGTGGGATGTATCACCCATTCAGTGTCTATATACGCAGTGACATACTAGTCATCTCTTCTTGTCTCATTATTAGGTTTGATTAGCTTTTGGTTTACAGGTGACTGTGTACGATCTCATCAGAGAATGTGATTGGGAATAATGGGATAGAAGGCATTCTCAGAAACCAGAAAGTCTGCTTTTCCAACTTCCTGTTCCTCTCTTTGCTCATCATTTAAGCATTTGTCCTCTTCACCTACCACACCTGCATGCATTTGAAAATAACAAAAGACTCCTATTCAGGCTATCAGAGAACAAGGCAAAACAAAGAGGCTCAGTTTCATAATGAAGTAGCCTCACCCTCTGTGGCCTCGGTGAGTGGCGTTTGTTGACATTCTGAGTTCTTATTTGTAGGACTCTGTCTTTACCAGCCTCTGTCCCATGAGAAATCCATCAGGAAGTCTTATAAAACCTTATACCAAAGCATGAGATGGAACATCTTCTTCCCTCCACGTCCATTGCCGCTCTCTGCACCTAACCTTCCTCAGCCCGTGCTTGGTTGCCCCATGGGAACTCTGCCCTGAGACCACCAGGCTAAAAGGAAGCCAGCGTGGCTTACCTGAGTGAACACACGGGCCAGAACCGAGGCGCTCTGGCTGATAACCAGCAGTACCTGCGGACATACACGCGTGAGGCCGTTTTGAACGTTACAGCACACCTGCCCGCCCGGCTGAGTGCGGTTACATGGCTCAGCCCAAACAAAACTGCCAGAGAAACTTCAGACAAACCACCATATTGTGAAAATGTACACGGTTGTTGTTTTAAACCACTGTGTTCATAATGGGAACTCAGTCTTCCTCAGTTAATTTGTCATTGTCCTTGCTCAGAGCTTGACTGCTGAAATTTTCTTAGTCCAAATCTGAGTGTGCCTTCTGCTTGGATATGACCATCTAGGCTAATGGTATTTGCAAAATAGGTCTGGAGATTAATCCAGTCATGCTAGGAAAGGTGGGAGTTTAGATCAATTAAACTCACCCTATGATCACTTCTCAGGACCAATTAATGTGAACAATCGAAGCATTAAAAGAGGTTAAAAACACATGTAGGATAAAATAATGGCTGTCATTCTTAAGTACCCACTATGTGTCTAGAACCACGCTCTAGTACTGTATATTTATTGCCTTGTTTATGTTTGACCTCAATTGTATTTTGCAAAGGAAAAAAAACTGAAGTTCATATAAGTTAAATAATTTGTCCATGATCAAATGGCAAAGCTGGGACTTAGACCCTGGTCCGTGTGAGTCCATGTCTACTATGAAAGGCATTTTAAAAAGGGGTTAGAGTCTCAACATGGGATTGGGGACAACTATTGGAAAGACAGATGACCAGTGCCCATGGCATACGCCCCAGAACCAGTAAACACTCACCAATTTGTAAGTATTGTGGAAGTTCAAATAAGGGCCATTTAGGACAGACTGTCTGGAGAAATTAGGCTTTAGGCTCTGGAGAGACAGGAGAACTAAGGGGAGGGGCGGCCTGCATACTGCATTACCTGTACTAGCTAGCACACATTGCGGGGGTAGACCTGTGCTTAGTGTGTTGTGTGTACCCTTCAGTGGATCCTCACGGCAATTCTCTGAACCGATGGCGACTGTGACCCCATTTTCAGATGAGGATACCCAGGCTTTTTCCAAGGTGGACTTGCTCCGGCCTTTACAATTTTTGGCAGAACTGGGCAACAAAGTGCGGTGACCTGCGTCCAGCACTGTGGTACAGTGTTGTCCCTACAGAGTGCTGGCTGCCTCCAGGAGGGACGTGGTGTTTAGGGAAATCAGAACAGCAATAGGCAGAGGAATGAGCAGTACACGCACATGTGTGTGCATACTGTTTGTGTCTGCATAGCTGTGAGTATGTACGAAGGACTGGAAATCGGCAAAGCCTACTGTGGAGAAGTCACAATAGTTTAGGCTGAAGTTGGGGGGGACGTAATAAAACCTAAGTGCAGATGTCCAGGGCGCGGCAGCTTTGAGCCTATAAGGAGCTTTTCAAGAAGCACCTGTCATTCGTGCTTATCCCGTATCCATTTCTTGTCCTCTTGGGACACGCTCCGGTTGGCCTCTTCAGAAGACTATTCCCTCTGAGAGTCGGTGGCCTGGTTGGGATTTAAGGGGTGATTCGTAAGGTGGCCGATCAGAGCCCTGAACCCTGTCCTTGTTAGTTCACGGACGGGCCCACAAACTAGTCGTAAGCTAGGGCTTCCTCCTGTTGGAATTAAACAGGGTACGACGCAGGCCTGGAGAGGCTGGCTGCCACCTTGACATCACAGGGAAACTGGGCGTAGAGCCAGCCTGGAGGAGAGCTGCGCTGAGCGATGGCAAGTATCGCATGCGGGGGGCGTTGCTCTAGTCTCAAGCTCAAGCCAGAGCGAGACGGTTTTGCCCGTGGACTTTTCAGTTACAGAAGCCAAAAGGCTCCGCTAATAACGGAGCCAGTTTGAGTTCGTGGTTTCTGTTATGGGCCACAGAGAAAAATATTTTGATATCAGATTTATTTTTTTTAGGATAAATTTTTAAATTAACTTTTTTACAAATATACTGAAATGTTTACTCACAAACCCAACTCAAAGAAGCCTAATTTACAACATAATTAGGGAGCAAAGGTTGTGTAGAAGTTAAAATCACCGGCTTTGAAATCAGCAGGTCTGAGTTCTAGCCTTTTCTCTGCTGCTTTATTTCAGTGAGGTCGTCACTTACCAGACTGTATGCTAAGAACTTACTCCACTTGAGCATGTTATGTAAAGAAACTGACATTATTTGCTAAGTAATTTGGGGCACGTTACTTTACCTCTGTAAGCCGCAATTTCTTCCTCTGTCAAATGCTAATAATTGTAATAACCTGATCATAAAGGAATGAATGAATGACTTGAGTCCTATTCTGCCTTTCATAAAGATAAGATCTTTGGGGAAAGGAGTCTACTTTGAAGACAATGACTAGGAGTGTATAAACACTCCTGCCTGAAAGTGCTTGGCTCTGATAAACTCTGAAGGTCATTTCCAAGTGTGCAGTATTGCTTAGGGTACAAAAAAGGCTGCTGTTTTATCAGGTCCAAAATTACAATGGCTTTAATCAAAACAATAACTGGCCTCTCTTTCTTTTGCGATATTCCAGAAGGCCACCCAAGATGATTATGATAACTCAAAAGTTGCAGGGATGTGGCTCTTTTTACTTTATTGTTCTGCCACTTCTGCCCTCAAGAATACAAGGAGGGAGAAAAAGAGAGGGAACCCGCCTTTCCTATGAAGGACATGGCATGGAATTTGGAAACATTCATTCTGTTCCTGTCTCATTGGTCAGAACCCAATTACATGGTTACGTTGAAACGCAAGGTGGCCAGGGAATGTGCTCTTTAGCCGGGTGGCCTAATGCTGAACAAAAACTACTGTCCCTGTTGACAAAGGGGAGAATAAATATTGGGGACACGCAACGTACTCTGCCACATCTATTATCCCATGTCAGAAGGAAGTAACCGCACGCTCATTAGCTCCAAATCTGTTCTTGGTTCTGGGTTTCAGCCATTTCTTGAGCAGCCAAGTGGGCCCACGGCCATCTGGCCTGTGCGGGGAGACCCCTTCCCTTGCGGTGAGCATTTCATGCGTGTGAAGCACAGAAAGCCAAAGCCATTGGCCCCTCCTGGGTGTGTGCGTGCGTGTGCGTGCGTGTGCACGTGTGCGTATGTGTCCAAAGCCATCCTGTGGCGGAAGGCTACCTTTTTGCAAGGAATAGGCCCCCTTCTACTTTCTATTAGCTTCTGCCTTATTTCATAATTTCTTAAAGGAAACTCTCCTCTCATGCAGGAAAATCTAATTATGCAGTGACAGCAGTTGGCTGGCTCGGGCACAACACAACATGTCAATTTTCAGTTGCTTACACGGTCTCACAGAAACTGTTAGAAATTGTTTTGAAATCTGGCATACATTTCAGTCATGTTAATTCCTATAACGGTGCCAAACTTGATGAAATTTGGCTCCTCCGTGCTCCAGGGAAGGTGGGGGATTGGGAAAGGCAAGGTTTTCTTTTTTTTTTTTTTTTTTCCTGGCAGTGACATCACCTCCTCATCCTCCCTTTATGATGAACAGTGGTCTCCAACAAGCCAAGAAGCAATATAACTTTCTATTTACAAGATTGTGTGACAAAGTGACTGGAAGAGACTGGAGCTGTGCTAGAAAATGATGGGAGAGATACAGATGGCAGAAGGTTTTTTTTTTTTTTTTTTTCTTCTAACAGACTTGGGCCAGATGTGTGAATATCGATAATTTCTCTGGAGCTCAACTCAAGGCACCGTGTAGGTTTCTGTTGGAAGGGGGGGCGCGGGAGTGAGAAGCCATCCCAGCGATGGTATTTACAGGAAATGTTTTGCCTCTTCTTCTAAATCTGTCAAAGCAGAACCAGAAATCCCAAATTTCCAAATGAGCCTCTGAGTCATCCTTTGTTCTGGACCCAATTTTTATCTCCCCAGTAATTGACAGGCTGGAAAATTCATTTGTGAAAACATGTGGTAGAATTCTAAAAGTGGAGTCTCTCAAATAGCAGAATCTGTCTTTGAGCATCAATTTAGAGATGGGGGGGTAGAAAAATCTTAGAAAAGCATCTTAGAAAGGTATCTTCTTTATCATAACAAATTCTCCTTACAAACTTAGTAATAAAAATATCTCAATGGAATAATAATTTTCAGCCTTTGCAATGGGAAAACCTGAAGAAAAGAAAACCTATTTGCAAAGCTTTTCTAGTTTTTAAAAAAATTTCTTTCTATTATTACTCTATTATTCCTGAACCCATTTCAAAATACAATTCTGGGAAACAGAAAATGTCAGTAAAGTTCAATTTCTTAATCCAGCCTGAAAGTTTTTCATATTAGAGAGAATTGTTGAAAAGATTTAAAAAGAAAACAGGAATACTTATCATTCCCAGAAAGATTCAACCTGGATCAAATAATTAAACAAGTTGATTCCAAAACCAGTGTAAAAATGTTTTGTACTTACACCTTGGATCTTCTGTGAAGCATTTCAAATAACTTCAAAGAGAATGGCATACAATGATGGGGACAAATAAGAAGAGAAATAAAGCAAGCAGAGGAAAAGGCAGAATAAATCAAGATGTAGATAGTGATCAATGAAAATTGCTCATGACTTTGGGGAATACCTATTTTCTGTCGCTGAAACTTATTTTCTTTGAGCTTCTTGGCAGCCACAGCAAAAAAAAGGAGACGTGAGCACTTACATGATTTTCAGACAAAAAGAAGTTTCTGCATCAACTCTGTAGGAGATAAAAATCTATTTGTAATTTCAGCTTATGATGCCAGTTCTCAACTGAGGCTGATATTGTCCCTCAGGGATATATGACAATGTCTGGAGACACTTTTGGTTGTCACAGTGGGTTGGGGTGGTGGCTGCTATTGGCATCTGGGATGTGGAGGCCAGGGATGCTGCTCAACACCCCACAGAGCACAAGATGGCCCCACAATTAAGAATTATTTGGCCCCAAAGTTCAATAAGCCAAGGTTGAGAAACCCTGAGTTATAAAACCAATTTTTCATGTGGACATTCACAATGTTCTCTGTGAGGGTCCCGTAGCACATGAATTTGGAGCAAAGCAGATTTGAATTGAAATCCATGTTTACTGCTGGGTAGCCTTTGGCAGGTGGGTTAACCCCTCGAATTCTCAGTGTCCGGGAGATAATGATATAAATCCTACAGGTTGTTGTAAGGACCAGCGAGTGTAATGTTGACAGAGCATTGCGCACAGACTTGGCACATTATAAAAGCTCCACAAATGTTAACCATTCAAACAGCCCCACAAGCAGAGAGGGAAACACTCAAGTGTCTTCCCCTGAAGATGGTGACGGCTTGGGAGGGATTCGGAGCTGCAACCCTACTGGGAGCTGCTTCATCTGTTGATAGACGTAAGAAAGCCTGGAAATGTGGGTGGAGTGCTTCTAATGACCTACCAGGAATGCCACCGAGATGACAGTGTGAGGCTGAACTCTCTGATACGAGGTCGGAGTGCTGATGCTCTAGAACTCAGACAAGCAGGCGGCAGGATGATGTACTAAACACCGACCTGGTGCCTTTGTCAGGTGTCACGGTGTCCCCACTGTCAGTCTTGGTCAACTCATTACCTCATAGAAACACCACCGAGCCAGGCCACGGTCACCTTTTGGGAACGTCCTTAGGAGATCTCTTTTGAAAACGACAACAGCTACAAAGAAATGTGGAATTCCAAAGTATGAGAAAACAATCAGTAGTGTTGCTACTTTAACTTAAAACAGGCCACTTTATTCGTCGGGGTCTTGCTAGCTACTGAAACTAATTTCGAAATTTCTGTGGTTGAACTCAGCAGCAGTGCATTTGCATGCAAGCCACAGACTGCTGGTGGCGGTCACGGGTTGCACGTGTTTAGTTCGTCCTGCGACGTGGGTCGGAGTCCAAGTTTCTGCCTTAGGGGTCTATCAAGCCCTGCCTCCGAGTCCTCGTTTTCTAGCTAGAGAAAGAGACGGAGACAGTAGAGAAGACATATGTGCTCCATAAAACCCCTCTCTGGACTGGATGTGACTCATATCACATCTGCTTACGTTTGATTGGCCAGAACTTATTATCTGGCCATTCCTGGCTGCAAGGCCAAGACACGAAGCCCTCACTGGCCAGATGCCACTGCATGGGACAGGGGGCACATGTGAGTGGGTAGTGCCTCCTCTGCTACCACCAGCAGATACCGGAGGGTTTCGTTAATCAGCTTCTTGTTGGCAAAGCGTTTTCCACTCTGAAAGGAAGGATAAAGCACCCGTATCTAGAAACCTTCCGTAAGATTTGGTTCAGCCCTTTTCTTTCCAGCAGTCAGGAAAATGTAAAAAGCGGACATGTGACAAGTTTGATAGACTGGTAAAACTCTAAAAAGGCCATTATTCAAATATTTATGGATCCTTTTAGCTAATGGATTCAAATTTATAATGCTGCACTTGTCAACAAGATAATTTTGCAAAAACATTAAAGGCTGAGCGGTTCGGTCCCTTCTAACCCCGAGGCCTCTCTTCGCCGCAGCAAGCCCACAGCTGTTAGCAATGAAAATGGCCCACCCGTGCTCACGGGGTCCTTCTGAGACCCACTGCACGCTGTGTGGCAGCTGCTAAGCTCTGCCTCGGGGAAGAGGCTGGCACGTCATGAGATGCCCAGGACCAGGCAGGAGCATCTCTGTTAGCAGCACGAGGAGGAAAGGCAACATGGTGTCCCATGGGAACCTTGGGCAACAGGTGGACGATTGAACGTGAGGTTGGATAGCAAAGCCCTGCTCGTGACATAAGGCACGGCCTCTCGTCCTGCAGGGCACAGAGAGGTTGGAAATCAAAACTACCTGACACGAATTTTGGTATTAATGTGTTAGGTATTAAATATCCTGTATTCTGGGTAGTGTTGGGCCTGAGGTGTGCAATAAGAGTTAAATAGTATTTGCAGAGAAAAAAAATAGACCTTGTAGAGAGATTCTGCAAGGAAGCGCATGCGTCTGGGGTTATTTTGTATTTGGCTTAAATGAAATGTATTGAGTCACTAGAATGAAAGAAGGTTATCTCCGTGAACGTGATGCTTTGAGGGGTGAAACCTTACAAGGGGAGAAAACTCTGTGGTTGTATCTCTCTGATGATTGTCAGAGGGAAGGGAACTAAGACAGTCTGAGAAGAGTTTGCTCAGACAACGTGGAGTAAAATCCTATGTCTTGGGGTGTTGGGAGGGTCTTGCGTCTTAAGCGATATTCTGACCCTCAAACTAGAGAGCCCCTCAAATACCATGTTTACCTGTCATTTCTTCCTAAATGCTTGGAGATGCGTGGGGACTGGCCAGTCCTGCCTGCCAGCGCTCTCAGGAAGACCTGGTGTGGACGGAAGCCACTTCCTGGTGATTTTCATGAGCAGACCCGGGTCGTCGAGAATGCGATTGGAATTACGCCGTGTCCCAGCCCCTTATGACTGAAGAGAGGATGGTTCGCAATGGTGTCACTGTTGGGAGCTCTGACTTGGGGGTTGAGCCATCTTGCTTGTGTCCTTAGTCTGCCTCTGACTGACTGTGTGACCACAGACATGCCATTTCACCTTCTCGCACCCACAGTTCTAAACATTTGTTCTAAAAATAAAATGCTGCAACATTTTTCTCCTCCCCAAAGAACACAAAGAACAAAAGGAGCTCCCATTCCGTAAAAGTGTGGTGAAGAACTCAATGTCCAACAAAGGCGGATCGGTAAGTAGATTAGGGCACATCCATCTGATGGGATATTACAACCATTAAAACTCCATTTACAAAAAGTTCTAATAATCTTGGGAGATTTTAATAAGTTTTCCTGTAACCCTAAATGAAAAGAACAAAATAAAAAAAATCGTGTAGCCAGCATGAATATAATTACACGAAAATGTTACAGACAGAGAAGATTCTGGAAGGCTTTTCCTTGCCCCGCATTAACATAGAAATGCTGGGAAATTAGATGTTTTAAATATGTAGCTAAGTCTGACAGTAAGGAAGGAAACCCTTAAGCATCTCGAGCTAAGTGTTTATTCAATGCCCCAGCAGACCAGGAACCTAAGAGGAAAGACTCTAGTGCCAGGGTTTGATGTTCGGGTGGGAATGGAAGATGAGACCTCACGTTCATATGGTGCCAGAAGCCTGAAGCAAGCTTCATGGAGAAAGCCAGAAGCCACCATCATTCAAAGAAAATTCAAGAAACTCCCCCACCTTCCAAGATTACTTTAAGGAAACTCTTTTCTTGATGTCCTGGGTAGAGAAAGTCAACCGTGAGAAATGTGCATCCCCACCTTCTGTCCCCTCATTGGATATGAGGCCCTGAAACCAGAAATTTACGTGAACTCATCCAAACTGATGAAAGCCGTTAGACCCCAGCGGCACACGTGAGTCCACCCCCAGGGATAGAACCGCGACCTACGGAACCTCCTGCAGTCCCTTCCGACTCTCAGAAATGACAAAGCAACAGAAAGAAATAACCACTGTGGGAAGTCAACACACAAAAGTGATAGAACTTGTTCCCTGAAAACTGAAAGGTAATAGAACCCCCTGAAAGGGACTTCAGATGATATGTTAAAATATTCAAAGTAATGAAGCCACATGTAGAATTTATAATAAAGTTTATGAAAAAAGAATGAGCCCCATTGAAAAGAAAAAATGAACAGAAATTCTAGAAATTCTGCATGATGATACGTAGTCATTGTATTAGTTATCCAATGTTGTGTAATAAATTACCCTAAAACTTAGTGGCCTGAAGAAACACATACTTCTTATCTCATATTTTTATCAGTCAGGAACTGTTTATAGGTCAACAAGTGTCTTAGCTGAGAGAGTCCAGTTTGGGGTCTCTCATGAGGTTACAGACAAGATGTGGGGGGTGGGGGAGGGGCTGCATGTCAGAGGAGTCCCCTTTGATGATGGGCACTCACGTGACTGGCAAGTTGGTTCTGGGTATGAATGGAAGTCCTCCCCTCTCCCTCGCGTGGGCCACTCCACAAGCTGCTTGAGTGTCTACACAATATGGCAACCTGATTCCTTCAGGGTGACCATCCAAACCAGTAAAGCAGAAGTAGCAATGCCTTTGGTGACTTGGCGTCCCCTGGAAGTCACACACTGTCGCTCCCTCCACTCCTACTTGTTAAGTGTGAGTCCCTAAGTCTGGGTCCCGTTCAAGGTGAGGCAAATTAGGTTCCGCCTTTCAAAGCAAGAAGTTTTGAAGGATTTGTGTTCAAAGTTGGAACCACCACTTTTCGTTAATTAAAAAGGTATTTGTTTCTAAGAGCAGTAAAGGATTTTTGCATGAAGAGTTAAGTGTGATTATTTTTTACTCTTTTCTGTTTTTCCCCCCAAATTTCTACAATAAGAATATTTTAACTTCTATGAGAAATTTGGCTCATTTGGAGTGCCATCCCATGCACCAAAAGGTTGTGGGTTCAGTCCCCAGTCAGGGCACATATATGGGTTGTAGGTTCAATCTCTGGTCGGGAGACAATTATATATGTACACACACACACACACACACATACACACATACACATATACATATATATGTACGAGGTCTGTCCAGAAGGCATCCAGCCATGTAATATGAAAAATACATTTATTGAAGAAGATCCAAGATACAAGGAACATTGTACAGAGGACAATGATGCCTCAGTCCCCTTCAAAGCAGGCACCTTGGGACCTCACACAGTTTTCTCAACTGCCATCAGCTGCCCATTCATATATTCCTAAATTTCATCAAAGGTCTGAAATCTCTTCCCTTTCAAAGGTAATTTTTGTTTTGGGAAAAGTCAAAACTCACAGGGCGCCAAATCTGGGCTGTAGGGGGGTTGAGTCACCTGGGCGATCTGATGTTTCACCAAAAAACTCTGCACAAGACGTGATGCATGAGCAGGTACATTGTCGTGATGAAGCTGCCAGTCACCGGTTGCTCATAGCTGTGGCCTTTGAAATCATCTGAATAGTTTCCACAGAGGAACATTCAAGCTTAACGCAAAATTTGGTGAAGATTTCTTGCTCTACTTGCTCATTCATTCTGAATGCAACGACCACACAGCACACATGCTCACCCAACGGCATCTACCGCCCCCACTGACCAGTACAGTGAAGGCGTCATTGTTCACATACGCACATTGCAGTCCACTCTCCTGGGCTGCCAGGTTACATCGATGTCATGCAAACCTTTCTCATTATATTAACAATGGTTGAACTTTTTCTGGACAGACCCCGTATATGGAAACTGTTAGGGGCAGGATTATCAACAACTCTGGGGTACTTACTCTGTAGCAGGCAGTGTTCCATGTGCTTTCAGATATTAACTCACCACCACAATAACTGTGTGAGGTAGCTAGTATTTTTATCCCTATTTTTAAAGGGAAAATTAAGGCACAATTGGTAATATGTCTGGGAAAGAGCCACACCTCTTCCCACATTTGGAGTCCTGTGCATGTGCATAAAACTTTTATCATGCTTTGAGGTTCATAAAGCGTCTCAGAGAGTTCAGTGGCATGGCCAACATTTAATGGTGTCACCTCATTTGTTTTCTGTTTTTATAAGGCTTCTTTCTACCTTCTCCTTTGTGGAATAATAAAGTTTCCAGGTGCACTGTTGGGATGGTATTAATTAGCATCAACCCAATGTGAAGAGGTCTTAGAATTACCCACAAGGCCATTGAGAACGCTTAGCGCGTTTATAAAGGCTCCCTGACTGCGGCCAATCTTTCCGAGATTAAACGCATTGAAATTCACAATAGGGTTTGTAATTATTTATTTCTCTAAACAGGCAGAATAATTAGAAAACTACAGCGCTGTGTTAGATAGGAATCCCTTGTCCTCTTGTTACGTTGACTGCACAATGAAGCACCCTGCTCTCCCCTCCCAGTCCGATACTAGTGCAGCTTGATTGGCACCTAATTCTCTCTTGAGGATTACAGAGGAAAAAAGAGACAAATCATTTTTTCATTCAACATACGCTTCCTAAGCTTCTACCTGGCATCCTGCTAGGTACTGACGTACAACGGACATAAAACAAGTGTGCTACCTTCCTTCATGGGACTTATAGTCAAGCAAAATATTGATACAGGCTATTCATCAGATAGAATAAATGGGAATAAACAGGACAGTCTCCAGTTATTCAGACAATCCAGAGTATAGTGGATAAGTGAAGAATGATATTTGACCTGGGACCAAGCTGGGTCACAAGACTAAGTTTTTGGAGTAGCATTTGAGCATCTCTTTTTATGTCCTTTTGTTTGTGTTCCGATAAGTATGTTCTCTTTGTGTTTCTTCTTTTATGATGATTAGAAAATATTTGTATTGATACGTGAAAATCTTAAGAGGGGAATTCACAATACTACATATTGTATAAACTGTTCCAAACAATCAAACTAAAAAACTGCACAAAGCCCACTTAGGAACATACCAAAGTATTTAAAACTGTTCTCTGGGAGTGAGCATATTTGTCATGATTTTTAAAGTTTTCTTCCTCATCGTTTTCTGTGTTTCAAAAAAATTTGTTTTAAATGGACCCTGTATACGTGCCTTCCTTTTTAGTGAAGTGTATGGTTACGTAGATGCCAGGGAACCCACTTGTGGGGTCTGTCTTCCTGGATAAAAGGAGTTGGGTCCAAGAACGTAAGCGTGTTCTGCGGGTGATTCCCAAGTCCACTTACGATTCCAGGGCTGACAGTACCGCAGAATCAAAAGCCCGGTGAACGTGGGCTGAAACGTAAGTTGCACGGATGCAGCGGTGCTTGCAAAGGGGAGAGCGGATGGTGAGAGCTGGTAGTGGGCCGTTCAGCTTTTGGCACAGTGAGAGACCCCGTGTGAATTCAGAGAGCAGTCAGGACCGGGAGAGAAGTCTGGGCAGGGAGCTCAGTAAATAAGTAATGGCCACGGAGGGTCTAGACGGTTTCATATTTAAAGAGATATTTATGAACGATATCCGGACTGGAAGCTACTCTCTGCTTCTCTCTTCTCCGCTCATTACAGCCGAAAGGAAGAAATGAGGCCTAAAGAAAAATGCACACACGTGTAGGTCCACATCTGACCTGTTCATGAATGTAAGACTTAGCACACGTTGACACGGACGAGTTCATTTTTATCTCTACCTCCAATCATGACTTCAGTAAAGGATCCAGTCCCAAAAGGCTTCTGATACGGGTGCTGTGTGAGGCCTTCCCGTGGGGATCGCACACACCCAGGGCCACACCCACCGCTGTTCCCGGATTCCAAGGTCTTTATGAAAGAGACAAAGGGTAGATGAAGCACTCGGCTGTTACCATTTTGTTCCACATTGTTTATTTTTAAATGACAGCATGTTGACAGCCTCCCTGAGAATTACCACCGTGCGCAATTATTCGACCCCGCTATTTCTGCATCCGTGCATTTACCTGAGACCTCCCAGAGTACAATCTACAAATATGCATGAGAATCTGTGTTAATACAGATGTACATGTGCACGCACATTTGTGTGTGAAATGAAATTTATAGCAAAATTTAGGAGTTATAGACCTTAAAGTCAGAGAAAATTGACTTCAGTTTCTTTAACTACAAAATGCAAGTAGTGACTCCTGCCGCACTGAATTATTGTCAGGATTAAATAAAATAGGATATGTAAATAACTTAGAATGGTCCCTGGCACATAGGAGGCACTCAATACATAATATACGTTATTACAGTTGACTTTATATAGACATATGTCATTATAATTATTGTATTAATGACTGTGAGAACAATAGTAAGGTCTGTGTTTTCAGTTGATTCTCTCTGCATTCTAGTTCTAAAACAAGCAAATTGTTCACTCATATTTATATTGATTTCTCTCCTCGCGTTTCCTCGAACCCATTTTATAGAATGGAAATTATCTTTCTCATTGCCCCAACCCATGTTGGGGAAGGCAAGGAGTGTCCGGAAGGCAGATGACTCTTTCTTAGACCTGTCAACCTCTCTTTTCTCCTTAAGGAGGGGAGAATTTGCCTAACACAGTGAGCAAACATCCATCTCTGCCCCAGCCTATCGCAGCGGGCGCATCGTAATCCCTCTTCTGGGCGTTCGAGACACTTGTATTTCATGATCAGTTATCTGCAGACAGGTGTCTTAGAAAAGTGCCTTGGCTTGAAATTGTCTGTTCCATCATCCTGTCCATGGAATAGTACACAAAAAGGCTATTGAAGGGGCACACACACTTTTCTTTAAGTAAATTAGGTTTTCGTTGAAAGGTGTTCTCAGTCTTCCCCATGACAGGCGTGACTCCCAAAAGACACAAAGTCCTCAGAGATAAGTGAGTGCATTTGATGATAAATGTGGGTCACCCTCTGAGCATCTGCTGGACCACCTGTGCATAAGATTTCCCCAAGCGCAGGTATGGCAGAAGGAGGTCAGTGCCCTCACACCTGCCTGGCCTCGTTGGGACGCCAGGCCTGCTAAGGATGAGGTGGCTTCACGGTGGGAAGATCAGGGTATTCTCCCAACGATAGTTTTAAAGGCAAGTGGTTTTGTCTATAAAATCTAATAATAGTAAAATATAACTTGGGCCCCCAGAGAGATTTTGGGCTAAATCAGCTTTCATTGGTACTCAACTATATGCTTTAGTTCTATTTACAAAACCAGTTCAATATATACATTTACAGAAGAAGGCCCATTTTCAACACAAGGAGGTCTTCCTGGGGGCAAAGATGCTATTATGGGTCCCAGGCATCTAGTGTAGACAGGAACTCCAACATTTATGTTAGGATTATAAGTAAAAATCGTCCTTGCTGCCTACATGTGAACGGGTAAGAGAACATGAACTCCAGCACTGACAAGAATGATTTCTTGAGCAAATAGAAGGCCTTAGCAGGAAGGCTTTGACCTAAGACGGAAGCATGCAGAATTAGGTCATGGTTAAATAACTGAATAAAGAAAATCTCCCTGTTATTTGAGCGTCAGGGGTAAGAAGGAGGTGGTGTTTGGGAGTTGGATATTCATGTGTGTGAGAGGAGGAGAGCATCTGCTGCTGATTAATTGCCACGTGCTACGGATTCGGCTCAGTACGTGTATACCTCCGGGTCCCCGGAGAGGGGCAGTGCCCAGTCGTGGCGGGAGCCCTACCTGAGTTCATGCCCTGACATCACCACTGAGCAACTGCATCCACCTGAACTGTTTGTTACCATCACGAAAGCTCCCTTTTTGCCCACGAACATCGTGCCTGCCTTGTGTAGATATTACGAGATGCCACGGAATGACGTTTCAAAAGCATGGCTAGTGGCTTACAAGGACTTCCTAAGAAAGGCTGCCTGGGGCGAAAGAGCTGGAGGTTTGGGGAACATGTTCCAGAGGACGCAGCCTGTAAGTGGGCGGGGCTGGACTTGAACTCAGACCTGGGCCGTGTTGAAGCCTGTGTGTGCAGCCTTCATCCGTAGGGGCTGATGGTGGAGAAGGGAGGCGTGATGGGTGCTTTGCCTCTGGAGCTTAGGCCTGGCCCGCGTGTGTACTTCATTATCAGCACGGGAGTGCGTAAAGAAAAGACCAACAATAAGTACATTCTGACAAGCGTGGTTCTGAAACTCTAAAATCTAAGTTATCTTTACCAGTGGTCTCATAACGCAGTTTTTTCTTGTCTCTGACATCAGAGCCAGATTCATCTGCAGACTCTGAAAGGCTTCACTGCTATAATGTGAGTTTACACCTCGAGGAATAAAAACAGCCACGTCCCTTTTATTAATTTCGCTTAATGACTCGAGGCCCCGCGAACACTCAGAAGTAAGAATTTTAGTATATCCCTTATGCGGTCTTCGCTGACGTCATACCCTGCCCCCCTCCCCCACCCACAGGAATTGTTCCTGAGTCCCAGGAGCTACATGCGTCTCAGAGAGTCACCTTTGCTTCCAAAGCCAGTGGGAGAGAGAAGTGGTGGGCTGGGGAGTCTGGAAACCCGTGAGGAGAACGGCCGCTGTTTCTGGTGCTTCCACATGGTGTCACTGTTGAGAACTGGTCCCGTGAAGCCCTGGGGGCTTTCTTGGCCCGCTGGTGCAAGGAGGCCTTTTAGCTGCTTAAGATCTTGGCTTTGACCAGAGTGGTATCCTAACCTTAGAATCCCATGGTTGAACCCTCTTGGGTTTCACCCGTGTGCTCCATGGTTCCTGTGAAGGGTGCCAACTGGGTTGAACTGGCCGGTCTGCGGTCTCTCTAGCCCTAGTCACGTGCTGGGCCCTGGACAGGTTCCTCCAAAAGAACTTTAGGGACTGATGTCGATTCTGGATCGCCTTCTCTCTTAGTGAGTCCCACGCCCCCCCCCCCCCCCCCCCCCCGCCTTGGGACCTGTCAAGAGATCTTAAACAAGAGTAACTCAGTCATTCAGAGAGGGTCTGAAAATAATGAGCCTCCAAGGGAAAGGGCTCAGAAAACTCTTCTTTGCCCCAGACTCCTTATCCCTGTGTCAGTGTCTCACCTCTTCTGCAGTAACCAGCTCGGATGGCCAAGGATGCTGGGAGGGGCGGCCCCACAGTCCCCATCACGCCCTTCCCTCTGGGCACATGGGTCTCCGCTGGACTTCCTCTGCACGGCTAAGTGGTGCCCCTCTAACTGTCCCTCGAGCAAAGAAAATCTGCCTGTGTCCCTGTGTCTCCTTCACAGAGGGAACTGCAGCCAGGAGCTCTCACCCAGGAAGAAACACAGGCATCACGGCCGCGCATTCCTCTGCACGACGGCTCATCCTTTCCAAGCCAGAAGTCACGGTCCGGAATGTGGCACGGGGGCCGTCATCGTTGACCCCTCTGAGCCCAGAAAGCAGGGCTGCTTGGGCGTACGGAAGGGTCATGTGACCCGAGTCACGGGGAGCCCAACCGGGCAGCAGCAATTACTTCGTACTTTCCTTGTGCTTTTCTTCCCCCAAACCAGCCAAGAGGAAGGGTTTAACCACTTACTGCTCAGGAGGCGTTATGAACCTTAGAGTGGACTGTGACATGCTGATCAGTTATTCAGATCATATTTATAGTAGCCTTTATTTTCATGCTGCTTTTAATCTAGACACTGAACCATTAAAAAAAGGGGGGGGGGAACCACTATAGCATACAGGGTGTGAAATGAATGGGGTGCTTCAGCAGAGAATAGAGGAAAATGCGGGGCAGGGATCGGGGCAGGTCTCTCTCAGAGGACATGCTGTGGAAGCTGAAGATGCAGAGGGTACCAGTTAGGCCACTGGCTCTTAGCCGAGGGTGACTTTGTCCCCTAGGGCAACCTTGGCAACGCCTAGAGACATGTCTGTTCATCACATTGAGGGAGAGGGAGAGTTGCTACTGGCATCTCATGGGCAGAACCTAGGGGTGCTGCTAAACATCCCCTGGTATACAGGACAGCCCACGGCAGAAACTTATGTGAGCCCCAAGGTCCGAAGTGCTGTGACTGAGGTGGAGGCCAAGAGCTGGGAGGTGTATTCCGGCCGTGTGACAAGAATACACTTTTTTTTTTTTTTTTTAAACCAAGAAATAACCAGAAGAAAATATCCTCCGGAACAGCATACTTTTTTCAAACTGATAATCCTGGGTTTGAGCGCAGGTATTAATATCTGGGAAGGTCTAGGGCTGTGTCTGGAGAGACATTGAAGTCAAGTCGGGTAAAGTGAGTCAGTCACACATGCCTCGAAGGCTCAGGTGGCAGAGGAAAGGCGTGGCACTGGCCAGGTGTGAGCCGGGGGAGCTGGTAAAACTGGCGAGGGCTGCCAGTTCTCAAGTCCTGCAGGTCATGGCCATGAGGCGAAGCGGGCAGGGTCGCTGAATAGTCTTAAGTGTTCAAGAAAAGCCTCATCCTGAAATTTCATATCTTGGCAAATATTTTGTTTTATTGCTTTTTAACACTGTGCATGCTAAGGTTTGCCACATCTGGGCCAAAGGTACGTGGGACTGACTCATTTTCTCACTGGAATGAGAGGTGTCTGGACCATATGCTTTCTCGACTCCTTTATCGAGTTCACGGCTACGTTCCCCTAGGTGACAGGTGGTTGCTGTGCCCCGTTTTTAGGTTAGGGAGGTTCTCTCCTTCCACCTCCGCACCTTCCTCTCCTCCTTGGAAACCCAGCAGCCAGGTCCCACTGTGCCACCGCCGAGTCTCGCTTAAACAGGATGGAAGGGAAAGACAAAAATTCCCCTTAATCCCCGTTGATATGTGACTTTGCCTAGCACTTTGAATATTATTAAGTGTTTGAATTTCTTCCTGTGTCTTTTTCACCGAGATGACTGTCTTTCTGTTTCGTTGACAGCCTCTGCAAGACCAAATTGACAGGTCTTTAAAGGCGGCTGACGAAAAGCAGCATTAATTAAGTCATTGCCGGACTGTAATTGTGTTAAGAAGTAAAAATCTAATATGAGAAAAGGTTAGTGAGTCCTCTCTTGTGTCAGATTTTCTACTCCCTATGAATATTAATGTCCTTAATGAAGACAATCTTTGCCTCATCAAGTCGTTGTTCTGTATGCAGGTGCCAAATTCCCGCGCCATTGATTTGTTTTTAAAGAACAAATATGTCAGGCAAGAGTGACTGTCCTGCTTCTTATCAACATCACAGAAGATGCTTTTGTATTCCTGGGCAGAGTTTATAGATTTTGTGTGCGTGTACGAGCTCTTGCAGAAAGGAGGGGGCAGATAATAATGTGCAGGCGAGGTAAATGAGTTACAGTAATTTAATATTAGTGTTGCGTTTGATCGCATTAGCTCCTATTCTGTGTGCGTGAGCAATATTCCTACATTAGTGGGTTACGATCAGCAGTTTTAATGATAAAATAGGAAATCTCTCCAGCAAGAGAGAGACCTGCAGATTAGCATTGAAATGAGCTTTATGAAGGGATCTGATTCTCCTTGGCTGATGACCCTCCTTCTCAGATAATGATGTTGATGAAGGAGGGTCCTTCAGTGCAGTGGAGGTGCTGGGGACCCAACTGCATGGAGCAACGTCACGTGCCTTTGTTCCCTCCGTCTGTCTCTGTCTCTCATTATGTACTCATACCTCCTTCGATCAAAGATGAAATCTCAACTTCCTTCCCTAGAATTCTTGACCAATAAGCAGAATAAACCTTTTATATATATATATATATATATATATATATATATATATATATATATATATATATAAACTAGGATTTCTCTGTTCTTGAATGTCCATGGCATCCTGCAAATAAAGTCAGCACTGTCAGTATTTTTGCTGGTGAGAGCCTGATCATGAGTCGATAAATTGAGTATGTATCTCACTAATTAGAATCTATTAACAGAATTGGGCTGAGCTAGAAGGAATAGGGAAACTCCAAGGAGTGGCTCAGTCACGAGAAGTGTTGTTTGCATGCACAAGTCCAGGTTGATGTGGTTTTTCTGGGATGGTCAAGGGCTCCAGGCTCCCTCCGTGTTTTCACGCTTCATCTCCAGGGTGTGGCTCTTGTCCTCACAGGCCGAGATGGCTGCTGGAACTCCGGCCATCACGCTCGCGTTCAGAGCAGGGAGTGGGTGGCGTCATCTCTCCCAAGAAGGAAGGGGGCCAAAATTTACTGGGCGCACAAAATATGCCAGGCAATTTGCCTCTATTATTTCATTTAATTTGCATGTCACTAAATGATGTAGCCCTGTCTATATTAGTTTTTTTATTGCTGTTTAAAAAGTTAATGTAAGTTTCGTGGCTTAAGGACTGTGCAACTTCATCATCTCCCAGTTCCATGGGTCCTCTGCTCAGGGTCTCCCCAGGCTGAAAGCAGGCAGGTGTCAATGGAGGCTGTAATTTTCATGCGTATTTCTGGGTTCTCTTTCAAGTTCACTGGTTGTTGGAATAGCTCGTTTTCTTTCTTTTTTAAAAAATAATTTATGTATTTATTTATTTGTGTATTTATTTATTTGTAGAGAGAGGGGAAAGGGGAAAGAGAGGGAGAGAAACATCACTGTGCAGTTGCCTCTCACTCGTGCCCCCAACCGGGGACCTGACGTGCAACCTAATCATGTGCCCTGACTGGGAATCGAACCAGTGACACTTGGCTTGCAGGCTGATGCTCAATCTACTGACCCACAGCAGCCAGGGTTAAATGGCTCATCGTCTTATGATGGAATGACTGTCACCTCCCTTTTCTTGCCATCAGCGAGAAACTTCTCTCAGCTCCTGAAGGTCACCCACAGTTCATTGCCAAGTGGCCCCTGCAGGCAGTTCACAACATGGCAGTTTGCTTTCTTCCCAGCAGGAACTCATGTCTCTGAAAGTTCATCCTCGTTTAAAGGCTCTTCTGATTATGACAGGTCCACCCAGGGTAATCTCCGTTTGATGAACTGTAAACCAGCTGGTTAGTAACCCATTTACAGGAGTGATACCTCCTCATATTCAGAGGTTCTGTCCATACGCAAGGAGCAGGGGTTATAGAGAGAGTGGAACACGGAGTGGACGTGGGGCAAAAATCTTGGGCACTATCTTAGAATGCTGCCTACCACACCTCACTTCTCTTACAAACATGAAAATCGAGGCTTAGCAAGCCTAGGAAACTCATCCAAGTTTGTAGGGAGTCAATAATCAAGGATCGTATCTATGTCTTTGCGATGGCAAATCTCATGATTATTCTCCAGGTAGGGTTAGACCACTTACCGTCAATATAGCTAGAGTGGTTAATCATGCTCTTGGCTTTGCAGAATGTCCTTTAATCAAGTGTCTGTCAGCTGTAACATGGTCATTAATCCATTCAAGGAGTGTTTGTGGAGGACCTGCTATTGGCTAAGCACTAACAGGAGAGACAGTGATGTGAGGCACGATGGAGATGAGGTTAAGAGGGCTAGGGAGGGTTTGGATCACAACTGTCGAGTATTAGGAACATAACCCGCTGTGATTCATTAATTTCGGTGTACTCATCTGTGAGATGGGTGTGTTAATAGGACGTACTTCAGAGAGCTGTTAGGGTGTATAGCCCTCGATCAATACTTACCATTATTAGGAAACACTGTGTTCCTACTGCCTGTTTTTGACTTGAAACTTTGGAATTAAAGGATGGAGTCTAGAATATTTTTTGTTGTTGTACTCTCCAGCCGTCCATCAGACACCAAGACATATCAACAATTAATTCTTCTTACAGAGGCTGCTTGTAGCACATTTCTGCCGTGAGGCAGATTCTCCCCATCTTAACACACACACTTGGGCATTTGGACGAGAGGAGAAAAAATGGCACATTTTATGAGTCCGCTCCAAACACAGTGCAGACTGCTAAGCTCTTCCTTCACGGGGGGGAGAATCGCATTGGCTGCAGATTCCCTCTCCGCTGCCAGACCGTGGGAAGTGAGAGAGAACGTCAAAGCTGGCAGTTGACAAACAATGAGATTGTTCCAAAAGGAGGAGGATTGGCCTGAGAAATATCCTTCACAAATGTTTTTTTCTCAGCTTTTAATGAAGAAGGAAAAAGGGAATATCCTACCAAGATATTCTGCAGAACTGGGGCCGCAACTTGCAAACGTTTCCAGTCTCAGAAGGCACCAGCTTTTAGTGTAGTGCGGGAGGAAAAACTGTTCACACGTGCAGGGAATACATGTAACCCCGGTCCTCTCCTCAATAGAAATGCACGGTAAGAAGAGTGCTGAGACCCCTTTGGTCTTGTCCCCATTTTAATTTTCCTCCTTCCTCCCTAAAGAAACCACTGTTAGGAGTTTGAAATATGGCCTTTCCACCATTTTTGTTTTTAAGTAAATTACATCTATGATATTATTTCCTAAGGTAATATATATCGTCGTCGTCGGCAGCCGTCCGTCTCGAGAGATGATGGTGTAGCTTCTTAAGAGTCTATCTGCACCGCTGAGAATGGCTGTGCAGTCCGATTCGGGAGTGACACGGTATCTGTCTCCTCCCGTGTTGAATCGACATCTTGCGATGACGCTGGAGTGTCCTCTCCAGTGAAGCTGAAGCTACAGAGCCTGGGCAGGGTGATATGGAGGGTCTGCTGTTGCCCATGCAGCAGACCCCCCCTCTCTTCGCAGCTGAAGGGCCCAAGGGAAAGACGGAGTCAATACAGCTTGGCTTCAGGTGCGCCGCAGGAGTTGCCGGTGTTGACTACAACGTCAAACCGCCTTAGGGACTCCGGCTCCGGATTTTCTGTCGGGGTTGACTCCCTTAGCCTTTCCCCTGAAGAGGTATGCCGCAAGGCAGCGGAGGTTTTTTGGAGTCAGAGTTTTCCTTCTCTGATGTGCCCTGACTGGAAGATCGAACCAGCGACACTTAGCTCGCAGGCCGACGCTCAATCCACTGAGCCAAACCAGCCATAACATATATAGTTATGTTGTTATTGTTACACAGAATGTACAGAATTGCGTGGAGTTCCTTCTACTTCCATAAAAAGTACCATTAGGGTCCTGTCATTCTTTCCTCCATCTTTCAGTGCCCCCCCCCATTAATACATATTGATCTTGCTTATTCCTTTGAAGCTGCTAAATATCCTGAATTTTACGTATCTATTCCCATGTTGATGGAACAGGTTGTTCCCAATGTTTCAGGGTCAGAAACAGCGTCTGTCTCTCTTCACTTTGGTCATACACTGTCAGGGTATTGTCCTTTCAAGGTTTCCTGTCACCTGTTTTCTTTTGCAAATGGGCCCATTGATAGAAGATTCATTTATTTCTTCAAATGTTGTACCCTAACAGTGTATCAGGCATTGGGCTAAGTACTGAGGACATCACCTGAAGTCCACAGTCAGCCCCGCCCCCACTGCCCTCAGGCAACTCAGGTCATTACTATTATGAGACATTCGTGTACAAGTGACTCTGGTGGCACGTAGCAGGGCATCTAACCCAGATGGCAGAGTCAGAGGAAATTCCCTGGAAGAAGAACATCAATTTTATTGAAGTCTTAGGAATCATTTTGTTAAAAGAACAGGCTCTTCCTTGAGTTATAGTAGGTAGAAACTTTAGGCAAGTTCTTTAATGTATTTTATAAAGTTCTTTTTTTACATTTGGCCTTTACCAGTTGATTAAAATGGTGAAAGATAGAGTCTTCAAATAATCCATTTTTATTTTAAGGAGTATTTTTTTTCTTTTTATGGTTTATATGGGTTTCTCCTCAAGAGATTAATAAATCCTTGAGGGTAGGAACTGAAACTACACATTTGGGTGTTCTCACTAGGTCCCTCTGCAAATAATAAGTGAATGTGAAAATAGGTAATGAATGAAAATGGCCTATTTTATTTTTTCCATTTTTCATCTTTGTTTATTTAAACCATCTAACTGTTATGGCCATTCAGTTTACTTCCTGATCATTAATGCCAGGCCAGGAAGGGCAGCCCCTGCCACTGAGGCAAGATCGCAGAAACTCCCCGGTGAGATTCCAGCAGAAGATCCGGGCGAGAGCCACTCAGAGGGAACGTCTACTTCCGTCCCATCCTCGTCTTCTCGCCTGTGGCAGCAGCTTGCTTCCACGTCTTCACAGGAAGCCTCGCCGTGGAAACTTACCGTCTCTCCTCTCACGCGTGAACCCTTTCTATGGTGGCTCCGAGTTCGTGTTGCTGCCAGAGCTAAGCACTGTTGACCAGATTCAGGTTTGCACATGGGTGACAGCCTGTGACCCAGTTTTCACAGATCATCAGTGAAATAAAGAAAATAAGAAAAACATAGCGCACAGTCTGTAAGCCAAATAGGTTCAGTTTAAAGGGTAGTCCTTTGTAGAAATACTGTTTGTCCTCCTTCGGGGGTGTTTAAAATGACTTCAGTGCAGGAGTGTTTAATGTGGACAGTGGTTACATTTTACTCTTTCATGACCGTACTTTGTAAAATAAAAAGCCCCCCCGCCCCTGCAAAGGGGGTCTGCGTCTCCATTTTCTGCCACTTACCTGTAGTCGAAACAATTAGCAAAAATGTCGGAGATTATGAATACACATTTTTCAAAAGGTAAGCGAGTATGATAAGAGAGTTTTCTAAAGTTCCATGGAAATCTAGGCCAATGTTCCGACATCGCTCTCCTCCTGGAAACTCATGGAGCGGGTTTGCATTTTGTTGCTTCTGCAAAGTACTTCAGCAAGGCACTTTTAACTTTGTATACTATCGAATTGCCTTAATTCACTCAATCATAGTCTCCTCATATATTTCTCCACATAATATATATTTGTTCCACAGTGTGCATTTTGGGGAATGCTGCCGTCAGTGAAGTATGATATATTTGAGTAAAGAAAGTAGTGGGAGTAAGAAATTTGGATAAGGTTAGTCGGGCACTTTTATGGAAGCAATGCTTTTGGGGCAAGCATGTTTGAAAGTGAAAAGGGATTTAATTGGATGCCAAGACAAAGTTATTCTATACACGCAGGTGCAAGTCAGCAGGTTCCAGGTGGCTAACCTGAATGTGTGCAACAGGCAAGGATGGGGTATTGCGGAATAGTGGGGAGTGTGGCAAACAGGGAAGCACATGCCCCGTGGCTCATCGCCTGTAGCTTGTCATCTTTCAAGAAGGTGGTGTAGTGGCAGATCTTTCAACATTTGTAGGGAAGCCAGAGATCCAAATTTTTCATGAAGAGTTTCTCTGTTTTTAAAAGTAGACAATTCAACCCTTGTTGGGTGGCTCAGTGGGTTGGAGCATTGTCCTGTACACCAGAAGACTGCAGGCTTGACCCCTGGTGGAGGCACATAAGGAAGGCAGCCAATTGATATTTCTCTCTTATAGTTCTCTCTCTCTCTCCTCCTTCTCCCTCTCTAAAAAAAAATCAATAAACATATCCTTGGATGAGGATTAAAAAATAGTTAATAGCTCAAAGCTAAAAGCAAAATATGAGCCAAGAATGTGTAAGTATATATGTACCTGTGCATATATACAATATACATTCATGGTGCCTAGTTTACAAACTATGATCCATTTGTTAGGAAAATTATTGCTGAAATTATTTGATATATAATAACAAATACAATAATAAAATGCACTCTATCAAAATCTGCACTTACGTTGGGGCCATCCAGTGGCACCCTAAGTAACCATGAATGTTTGGGCTCAGTATCCAGTTAGGCCCATAAGGCCCTGCGCTCAACTTCCCTCCCCCAGGAGGCCCTGCTAACGCTGGTTGCTTTTTTTACTGGAGAAAACGGAGCCCGCCTGGCTGCCTGCCACGCTCTCTCCTTCCCCGCTTCTCTCCGGTTCTGTGCTCCCGTCCCGGATCCTGTCCGCAGGGAGCGTCACCCATGGGCGCTAGCCATGGGCGGGCGGACAGGTCTAGCTTGGATTCCATGAGCAGCAGAGAGAATGCAGAGGTTTCCTATCACGCTGGTCGGGACCTCAGTGCTCGGGTGGCATTTGTGCATGAGAGTTTTTTTAAAAAGCCGCCATAACAATACCCCCAACTCCAAAGACGGTACAGGACTCAACGTCAGATTAAACGGCTTTTTCTCTGATTGGAAAAAAAAATCTCCATAATGTTACTGGGAATGATCAATTCTGCCATTTTTAACTGGCACCCACACCCCACTTAGGTGGGTATCCAAGTCCTCACGGGGCGATTTGAATGGAGAGGTTTCCTGTTGAATATCACGCTCTCTAAACGTTCGTTTTTGAGAACATTTGCTTCCACCGTCTAAAAGTTCCCATAGAAAGAGGAGGGTGTTTTCAGTGTACGCCGCTCCTTCTCAACTCCAGGTGATATTCCTCCCTCCCGTACCCCTTGGGAGCCGTTTGGCGATGTCTGGGGACATTTTTGATAGTTGTATCTGGATGAGAAACGCCACTGTCATCTTGTGGGCAGAGACCAGAGATGCTGCTCAGCATCCTACCCGTGCACAGGACGGCCCTGCAAACACGGACTTCTCCAGTCCCAAGCGTCAGTAGCGTGACGTTGGCCAGCCCTGCCTGTGCACATGGTGAGTTACCTGTGGCACTCACATCCTGGCCAGCGTGGGGGCGCCCCGCAGAACCGCTGCCATGTCTCGGCCTGGAACCCATCTTGGTCTCAGTACTTTGTAGGAAATTCATTCGGTGAGATCAAACGCGTGGCAGTCACCTGGGCCCCCGCTTCGTGTTACCACTGGTCTGTACAGGCGGGAACCAACTGTGTCCCCCAGAAGGAAAACTGTGTTCTGAAACTCTCATTTCAAAAGATTTTCCTCTAAAAAGAAGTCTTTAGAGAATCAGAACAGCACAAAGTACCCTGCATTTATTCCAAATAGTTACTGGTATCTGTTAGCAAAGATAAATAAGGGAAGGAAGCATCGGGCACAGACAAATGCAGTCATGAGTCATGTGGTCTAGACTGGAGGTCAACAGACTCTTTCGGTAAATCAGGCTTGTGGCTTGTGGACCATGCAGTCTGTGTCACACCTCCTCAACTCTGCCATCCAAGCCTTCATGCAGCCCTAGGTGACAGACCCCGTCAGCAAATGGGCGTGTCCCCAGAAACCTGTATTTGCCCCAGCTGGCTGGCCACTGGCTCGCTTTGCCCACAAGCAGTCATGTCTCGTATCTCTGGTCTGAATTACGAGACAGACATGATTCAGATAAATACTTGATTACTCATATTTTCCCCATCTGTCTGGTATTCTGTTCCCCTGGATTTTTGCATAATTCCTTTGTTGTAGTCAGATCTCGGTTTAAATGTTACCTCCTTAACCATTTCCCAAAACTTGTCTCTTTATTTGGGCTTGATCACGCCTCCCTGCCTTAGGAGCCTCGTGGTGCACATACACTGAATTATCTTGTACATATATTTATTTAACCTTTTTGTTTTCCTCGTGGAAAACACAGAGACCTGGTGCGTTTTTACACCCATATCCCCGCCTCCTGGAACATTGCCTGGCAGGTAGCAGGTGCTACACACACACACACACACACACACACACACGCGCGCGCACACATACAGACACACACACACACGCCCAAACTTATAAGGACATACTTAATAGTAAAACTTAAATTCCTTTGGCGGGACGGGGCGAGGGGGACGGTCTAGTTATATACTTGCTTACTCTGTAGACTATCACTGTAGTCATTACTAATACCCGCAACTAACACTAACTGATGCAGATGCTATGCTGGGCAATATTCTAGCCATTTATATGTATTAACAGTTCCGTGAAGTAAGAATGAACACTCTCGCCCCCTTTGTAGGAGAGGAAACCACTAAGAGATTAGTAACTTGCCTGAGTCACTAGTACATCAGGGACTGAAATCTGGGAAATCTAATTATTGCTTTCAAACACTATAATATGCTGCTTCTACTATATTCTTCACCCACCCACCCACCCACCCCCAAAACAGAGCGAAAAGCAAAAACCTGACTTTACTAAAAAAGGTTTATTTATTTGGTCATATTATTCTAGGAGGGCAGAGAGAAGAACCTAGTACAATTTCAGAATGGGCGTTTCCCCCCCTTTGATTGATTTGGGGCAGTTAGAACCCCGACTCTCCAAGTGCCTAGGATGAACCGGGCAGGCCATCTTCAGGCTGCGGGAGGGGTTAGGGGAGGGGCTGGGTTTTGCAGCGGGGACGGCAGGCAGCTCAGTCCGCTGCAGGGCCGCAGGCTCTTTCTCCCAGTGAGGAATGAAAGGAGTGGGCATGCGGCTCTACGTGCAAAAAATGATCAAATATTTATTGCCAATTACACGCACATGAAACAAGGCCTGGTCCCGGACCTGAAGAGCTATCAAACCAGGGAAGGGGCGAGAGCGGGCTGCCTCGCGGCGCAGCCAGGAGAATGGAGACCAGGGGAGGTGGTTCGGAGGGACCACAGACCAGTGCATCTGTGTCACCGAATGCGGCAGACAGGTGAGCTTCTGACTTTGTGAGAGGCATGTGGCTTTAGGAGAAGGTTACCCTGCAGGACGCGAATGCCGCCCTAAAGGGCTGTCTGGACCACCGCTGGTTTTAATACTCATAATCTAATAAGCAGAGTGCTCACTTGGGATGAGGCTCCATCCCCAAAATTTTGTGTGCCGCATCTCCCTGTGTTTTTCCCAACAACCCGGCTATATTGGCCCATTTCTAGGGGAGGAAACTGGAGCTTGTAGGGGCTTCATAGTATTTCCAAAATCACACAGGAGCGCCGTGAATGGAAGGACCTCAGGCAGGCTGGCTCCAGGTCCGTATGTTTAACAACCGCTTGGGTGCAGCCCCAAGCCTGGCTCAATGCGAATTTTGTAGATGGAGAAAACAAGGCTGAGAGAAGGGCCGTGACATCTCTGGGACTTGAACCTGACTTTGAGCCCAGCTCTTCCCGATGGGAGACTCTCTGTGGTCCTAAATCCTCTTCACCCAGTACCTCCCTACAGGATATCTAAAATAATAACTGCTGAAGAGAGGCAATGAAAACCAACCTGGGTGTGTCGTGTCTGAGAAGGGGTGGGGAGCAGATATATCTTGTTGGATAGATCCAAAGAGACTTAAAGACAGCCAGGCTATGCCCCAGATGACCCGGGAGGTGTAGGAACGGGGACATTTCACTGGTGAGTGACTAGCATCTTGGAAATGATATTTTGCTGGCATCAAGAAGACAGATGGAACAGTTTGGAGAATTAAGGCAATTTTTATTCATAGTATTGTTTATCATAAATAATTTCAAGCATGCATTTACTTCCATAGAACCAGCCACTAACTTCTGGTCACAGGTCATATACAGTATCTCAAGTCAGAGGACACAGAATTTGATCACAAATTCTGACCTCTAGTCTTGAAGACATATGCTCTGAATTTTGAAAGGCTTCTTTTGGAACTCTTTAAAGCCAACCCTTTCATTAACTAAGTCCCAGATAACCAGACACTAGGACTGGGATAATATGGAATTATTTATAAAGATGACTGGTTCGGAGACTGGTGTACTAGAGGGATAAAATTCCCACCTCCTCTGCTCATTCACTCGCTGTGATTGGAACCCATAGATTTCAGAGACGGGTAGATGGTCCAATGGGTATGGGGCTACAGCTACCCTGCAGGCCACAGTGTTTGGGGGATGGGTCTTCCAGCTGCGTTTATGTGGGGTACAGATTTTGGTTAGCCAGCAGCGCATTCTTGCCTCATGACTGCTGAATTCTTGCGTTTAACCCTCTTTTATTTTGGGTGACTTAATTCTTATTATTTATTTGGATGGAATTTTTAAGTATTTAATCATTAAATAATGGTTCAGTGGATCAGGAGAGAATCCATTTTGCTTTTCAAACCAAGAACTCGTGTGTGTGTGTGTGTGTGTGTGTGTGTGTGTACTTTCTTTTGCTTTTCTCATTTATTTTATTTTATTGTTGCTCAGCTCCAAGAACTCTTTTTAATCTTACCTTGAAGCTGGAAGGTTTGCTCGACCATGCTTTGCACTGATCTTAGAATTAAAATATTCCTATATATTTAGTGGCTTTCCAGGTCTTAGGAGACGCCTACTTACCTCGCCAGCTTTATCCTGTTCCTTTCTCTTGTTCCTCCAGGTTCCAGTCACATGGCTTTCTTCCGTGTCCTCTGACCCAGAATAATTTTTCCCTGTTAAACTCCTTTTGGGGCTGGAATACTCTTTCTTCCTGCTTCAAACTGATCTGTCCCAAATCAGTCTTTCAGTGACTAATGCTACCTCCTCTGGGAACCCCTCCCTGATACCTTCCTCCTCCAGAAAGATAGATCATTTCCTCCTGTTACCTATTATTACTGCTCTAATTTCTTCTCCTCTATAGAACTTAGATCAATTATTGTTAAGTATGCCTTTGCGTTATTATTTACAAATAGTTATTTTTCCAGTAGGCTAAAAACTCCCTATGAGCAAGTTATTCATGGTATCTTGGTGCCCACAACAGTGTCTGCACATACTATTTGCACAATAAATAAATAATTTTTTAAAATTATTTATTTGTTTATTTATTTATTTTTAGAGAGAAGGGGAAGGAGAAAGAGAAGGAGAGAAACATCACTGTGTGGTTGCCTCTCACTCGCGCCCCCAACTGGGGACCTGACGTGCAACCTAGTCATGTGCCCTGACTAGGAATCGAACCAGCGACACTTGGTTCGTAGGCCGACGCTCAATCCACTGAATAATTTTCTTAATAAAAGAACAATGAATGAGTAATGAACACTTGGTTAGTCAGTAGCATAATCCCATTAATTATGATTTGGGGATTTTGCTGAAAGGCAGCTCAGCGTCTTCAGAATTCAGACTCTGGGTTCAGATACTTAATTCTGAGGTTTATATAAAATTTCTAGTAACTTTAGGCAAGTATATCTTCTGTTGTTTTTCTCTATCTTAAAAAACAAACTGAGTTTAATCAAATGATCTGAAACCTATTGAGACAATTCTCCATTGCATAAATTCTATTAATTAATAGCATAATGTGCCATTAAAAAATCAGAAAAAAAATTATGGCAGCATTGCACAAAGCATGCTCTGTGGAGCGCTAGCTTAGCCGGATCTCAGAGGAAAAAAAAGAGTCACATGATCAAGAGCAATTGGGAAAATTTTTTTAAAAGATAGATTTTGTTTGTTTCAGTGAAGAACTTCTAGAGCCTTCAATATGCTAATGTGCATTATGAAAACCAGAGAGGAGGATTTAAAATGAAATATTTTCTAAATATATTTGACCACCGAGAATTGCCTGGTTGCAGACCATCTTTGGTAAGTGCTGCTATGTGTAAGGAGAGGCGAGTTAATATTTCATGTTTATGCCTGCTTTGGGAGAAAGAACTGTATTGATTTTTTAGAGAAACTCGGCCTCTCCCACAAACCAAATTTTAGAAACAATTCTCCCTTCCTTGCATTGGCAAGCAACTTTCCCTTAAATGCCAGCTCTGCGTTATGGACTCAATATCAATAATAACTATCATAACAATGGGGCCTGGAGTCCCCATTGTCCTGTTCCCTGTTGAGCTCTCTTCGGGGGTAAGGAAGGGCAGTGAGCTTAGGGATTCTTAAAAAGTGAAATCAGTGTTTTAAATGACATTTTCATTGCGGGAACATAAGCAGGGAGAAACAATGCTCAGATCTGGGAAAATAATCAGGCTATGAAATAACGCTTCAAAACTGGGCAGTTAAGAGAAGTTTGCAGGAGTTTGCTTCTAGCAGGAGACAAATACTTCGGAGGATCAGATGGAGAGCTTATGTGAGCATGGTTGTGATATAAAAAAAAAAAATTCAAAATAGTTCATGTCTGAAACCCAGAAGAATATGGGTTCTGCCAACATGTGCTTGTGAATCCCCTTGTGAATAATATTTCTGTTATACTTAATGACTATAGGGCCTGACTCATGAATTTGACGGTAAACAGGGTAGTCTTGTAGCCTCAGGTATTTTTAAACATCTAAGCAGAAAGGGGGAATATTTAGGGCAGAAAAAGGACATGAATTTTATAATAAAAATAGCATGAGCGTTTGGTGCATGGGGTTTAGGCATCTCTGCGGAATACCGAGTTAAACAGATTACCATATGTTCCCTTCAGGAGCATTTGAAAAATGAAGACCAAATGTGTTTTATAGAATGATGTTCTTCATAATGCAGATAGCCACTGATTTGAAGCTGTAGCTAAAATAAATATGATACCTTCTGAGTGCTATTCGCAGGCACTAGTGACCTATCAATTTCCCTATCTCAGGAAAAGCAAACTGTAGGATGACAGCTCCCTCCCAGAAGAGGGGTTGATATATGCCAAGCGGCTGTGTCTCTGCTTCTGATTATTAATTGTGGCTAATATAAAGCAAGCACATGTCCCCAGACCCTGCAGACGCTTCTTGGAATGGGAAGGTCTTCAGGCATCGTGCAAAGAGGCCCCGTGGTAGAGTTTAGAGGCTCCAGGTCAGCATTCCTGGCTGTGCTGTTGGACTTGGAGACCATGCAGGCTGAAGCTTCAGAGATGCGCTCACGTTTTAGGCCCTAGGAGGAGTCCCGCCCCTGGGTTGCCATGGTGATGTGTATCTCTAACATCTGCGAAAGTAAAATGCTTTAAGCGCAATTGGTTAAGACGGCTGTCTTTTCCCATTCCAGCTTCCCCTCCAGCACACTTCCTTTGGAGTTCGGTGGCATTGGCAGTTTAAGAAACTGGCTATAGGAAATATGAACGGGGGATTGATTCATTTGGAAGTTCGTATGGTGTATTTGTGTGCCCCCTGATCACTTTCACTTTTAGTTCAGGTGCCGCTGGCGTCCTGGGGCAGCAATGGCTTGCTTCTCGGACTGTCCCCATACCTGCTGTGTCAGTGAGCCCAGTGTGCTGGTGGCGAGGCACAAGGTCCGTGGTGGCCCTGCAGTGTGACCATGCCCACGCACCTGCACCACCAACGGGCCGTAGAAGAGAAACGTGCTTTGGGAGGTAAGGAGTGGAAGCTAGTCTGTGGAATATTCTTCTGAGCCTCAGACCTAGATACTAGGCAGTGGAGGATGTGAGTCTCATCAACACTGAATCAGGAGTATGTTCCCTAATGCCGCCTGGACAGTTATACATGGGCCATACATTGTTTCTCTTTTTTTGATGGAAATTTTAAAATGTATCATAACCACCACCGTGGAAATTTCTTGCTGACTAGACACAGAACGCTGGCATAGGCGAAGACAACACAAAACTCAGAAAACACCATTAAATAAGCTCTCAGTGACAAACTGGTATCTGGGGGCCCTTACTTTAAATTGTTGAAGATGGGTCACTACACAAAAAAAACCTTGAATTTCCCTAAGATGCTACAGCTCACATAGGGGAGAAAGTTTCCCAAATTTTAGAACTACCCTAAAAACTTACAGGATGTTGCCAATAATGAGTTATAAAGCTCCATGAATATTTGTAAGTTACCAATCATAGAAGAGGTTTTGATCAACCATGCTAAGGGAGAGACTAAGTTATTTTTCTCTTTTCTCTATAGAAAAATATGTTATAAAGTCTTTGTCATGAGAAGACAAAGAGCATGAAGCAAAACTATAAGAGAAATATTCTAAAGCTGTCAGGCGGTCAATAAAATTCTGTTATTTTTCTAGATTTTGTGATGTTTGTTCGCTTTTAAAAATGTATAATTTGTCTTGATTTATTTTTTATTCCAAATATTCACTTAAAAACTTAACTTGGTATCACTACTTTCAATTCCTCTTTTAAAAGGAGGATCCAAGTTGGATAACTCTTAGGACCAACACAGCCTCAGTCTGTCCCTAGGTGGCTACATGGCATCGAGTATTTCATCCACGCCAGCCTCAGTTTCCTCCCCTGTGAAATGGGAAGGTAATAACATCGGCAGAGTGGTCGTGAAAGAACACGGAGAGGATAGGGCCCTGGCAAGGACTTGCGTGACAAAAGTTGTGAACCCGGGGTGTGCAGAGTCTACAAAGGCTGAGAAGAAGACCTAAGGTGCCAGGTATCTTAGGGGTCCCTTGTTAGTTGTCTTCCTGTTCCCCTTTCCGTCTTCACCTTGACCCGCCTGGCATTTTCCTGAAAGAGGGAGCTTGAAGTTGTGTTCCTGCTGCTTCTGTGCTTGTTTGTTTGTTTGTTTCTGGAAAGTATAGTCATTGGAGATCGGGATTCCCGTGGCAGCGTTAAAAGCAGTCCCAGTACCCAGACGCTGGTTTGGGGGATGCCAAGGGGCAGGGCGCAGAGCCTCTGTGTTATTGCCGGTGCATCTAGGGCAGGCGTGGCTCGGGAGCCAGCCACTGTGGACGTGATCCGGAAACGAACAATCCCGGGGGCAGCCCCGAGATCCTTCGTATTTCTGATATCTGCTGGGGTTGCCGCAGCCTGGCAAATCAGCGTGTGGTTCCAGACATTCTAGTTCTTGCACGCACCTTGGTGTGTGCCTGTTCTCTGCAGCCCAGTCTGGGCTGTTATGGAGAGAGAGCAGGGAGTTCGGAGGCAGCGCGCGGGGCGAAGTGGGGAGAACCGGGAAGTTACTTCCATCCAAACGCGGCCTGGAAGTGGCAGTGACCGCTGGCGGCGGCCTCGGATTCTGTGGTGGCTTTGACTCTCAGTACCAAGTCTAAATTTGGACCTGTCATGGCAGACCCGTATAGACAAGAAACAATAACCAGTGTCCAGAGACCCAATTTCTGGGATCTAAGACTTGAACTCAAGGAGAGGGAGGAGGGGAGACCCCGCCCTCCCAGTGGACGCCTGAAACCACAGATAATACTGAGCCCTAGAAATACTGTTTTTTCCTGTACGTACATATCTATCAAATTTTAATTTATACATTTGGCCAGTAAGAGATGAACAAAAATACTTCATAACGAAGTAGAACAGCTGGGACAACATATCATGATGGAAGTTATGTAAGTTATAGGAGTGTGGTTTCTCTCTCTCTGGCAAAATATCTTCGTGTAGTGTGCTCCCCCCTCTTGCGGTGAGAAGCATGTGCACCTCTTCACTGAAGGGAGGCCCTGGACGGCGTCTATCCGGCTTATCCAAATTGCCTGTGTGCTACCTGTGTGCTTTGGGGTCATTATGGGATAAAATAGGGGTCCCTTGAACATAAATTGCAACCCAGCCCCACCAGGTCTGGTTATTAAATGGCTGCCTTGCAGGCCCGCCGCGGTGGCTGCCCGGAGCAAAGGGATGATCGACACCTGGAGCAGAAGTGGGACCGCGCGAGATTGTAGAAGGGCGTGGGATTTCAGAACCGTGGGCGATGGGAAGCTTACAAACTGTTCATCTCTGGAACTTTCCGTGTAATATTTTCCCGCCCTGGCTGACCAGGGGCCCCTGATACCGTGGAACGTGGAAGCACGGATAAGTGGGGGCCGGGGTTGGGGGGCTACCCTATAAGATAAGAGCCACCACACGTCGCTCGGGAATTCATGCCAGTGGGGCTGCCTCCTGTGCTTGAAGCACCATCATTGCGCTCAGGCCACGCCGGAGCATCTCCACCCAACACCTGCGGGAGGAAGACGGGCAGGTAGGTGACCGGGTGGCCCGCGGCTACTACAGGTCCGCTCAGAATTCAGACTTAGAACTGGAACAAAGGGGGAGCTTTGCTGGTGGAGGGAGTCACTGTGGAAAAGGCAGGTTTGGATCGGACATGAGTCTGTTGACTCCTGAATGGTCACGTGCACGAGGACCCTGTTGTGGGGGGAAGGGTGCTGGCCTCTTTCTAAGAAAGTCATAAAATTGAAAGAGACTCACACTGCTTTTCTGAGGGAGCACGGAGTCACGCTGGCAGCTGGGCAGACCCCTTCGCTCCTGTCTCCTCCGGCGCGGGTCCCCTGAACCGTCCTCAGTGAGCAGGGCTGTCCAGGAGCAGTTCACATTCAGCTGGTTTGCGGGACATCAGAGCTCAGGGACACGTGGCCCTGATATTGGCGGAGAAAGATGGGGCGTTCTCTCCTTGCATGAGCGTCAGTAGAGGCAGGAGAGGACGGTCCCTCCCAGCGGGTGGCCGGAGGGGTCACTGCACTACTCTGGCTGAAGAAAAGCAAGGAGCAGAGCGAAGGAGAGGGTCGGGGCCCTGCCCGGGGAAGGCACCTGTTCTCGCCTTCACCTGCTCATTCCCCCGCTTCTTTGCGTTCTCTGCCGCAGAGCCTGCCAGCGCCGCATTGAAGACCCCCGGCTCCAGCTGGGTGTGCGCCCAGGTTCGAACACTCATTCATTAGCGGTGCGATCTTGGCTGATTTCGCCTCTCCGTGTCTGTTTCCCTGTCCTCACCTGTAAAATGGGGAGGTTTTGGCTCACGGGGTGATTACAAAGATCCCAGGTCAGACGCTTAAAGCAATGCCTGCAACATCACAAAAGTTCGTGAAAGCTTTAGGGTTCCCCACCCCCCACCCCGTTCCTTTGCAAACCATCTGTTCCCAGGCCTACTCATTAATATGCCAGCTTCATAGTTTTTGCCTCGTTCAAAAACCATGTTGCAATAGAACTATATTTGTTTCATTTTTGCGTAACTCAAATTGTCTTAAGTAATAATATCAATGATATAAAGGATTTAACGGGTAAGCTTTTTGTTTTTTTTTTCTGACAGTGGTTTTTGTTGTTCCTTAGCAACTAAAATTAAAGAGTTCATCCTGTGGTCCTTGCATTTATCGTGGGAACCACCCATGGGGTGGGCACTACACTTTAAGAAACACTTGGGTGAATAATTGTTTTCACGTTCCCTTATTTTGTTGTGAACTCACTAATTTACTAATTTCACTGGTTATTTGGTTCATTATCACTGAGTCATGCATTATTGAAATTGTTTTCCAACAGAAGTTCCTGAGCACCTCCTGTGCCCCAGCCCGTCCTGGATGCTGCCCGGATGCCCCTTTCTGCAGGTACGTCCTGGCCTTGGGGGGTTCTTCCGCCGACGAGGGAGGGAGCCTGCACGCAAACAGGCCATTCCAGCGCCGTGTTACGACTACCTAAGGGAGGTGTGTGGTAGAAGTTTGGGGGGCCTGGGTGCGTAGGGGCTCCTGCAGCCGGGTGAGTCTCCGCGGGCATATGCTCAGCCTCCCCGCTCCTGATCCAACAGCGGGGTTCCCAGTGCAAGCGCCCCTGGCCGTTGCCAGGCGGTGGGGAAGTCAGCAAGGAGCCGCTGCTGGGCTGAGTTTTAGACGCTGCGCCACGCGAAGGAGGAGAGGGTAAGGGTTCTGGCCGGAAACGAAGATGCTTCACGCCACTTCCCTTCGTTTCCTTCCTTCTTCCAACACATGCGCCTTAAGCACCGCCCGAGCCTACGCTGAGAATGTAGCCTCTGGCATCGTGGAGTTGAAAGTCTCTCGTGGCGCCAGAGGTGATGCAGACAATCACACAGAGAACAATTCCTTTGTCATCCTGACGGTTGCCAGGGAGAAGGTGAAGAGGGTTACGAAAACTCTAGAGCAGCGGCCCCCAACCTGCAGGCCGGGGACCAGCACCCGTTGGGGCCTGCTGGGAGCTGGTTCGCACAGCGGGAGGTGAGCTTGACCGAAATGAGCTTGATCATCCCCAAACCATCCCCCCTGCCCCCGGTCTGTGGGAAAACTGTCTTCCACACAACTGGTCCCTGGTGCCAAAACGCTTGGGGACCACTGTCTGGAGAACCCAAGGTAGACTAGGGAGTTAAAGGTGTCAGCTCCGAGGAAGTGAAATTTAAGGGCAGATCCAAGGACTGAGGAGGGAAGGAACTAGCTGGGTACGGGAGCGAGGGTGCTAGCGTGGGAAAAGCAGGGCTGTGGGCGCAGGCATCTGAGCCGAGGAAGGGCTTGGGACGCTGGGAGAGACGCGGACGCCGGGAGAGACGCGGACGCCGCCTCTTTGCCGGACGTCAGTATAACACCCACAAGAAGGGATTCAGGGCATGGAGCCGGGAAAGCACAGGATATCAGGAGTACCTAGGACAGGCAGGCAATGTATTGCCCATCTTCATCCCAAGTGTAGGGACAAAAATGCGAAGATTTCAGGCAGAGGAGCTCCCGAGGCGATGTATGTTGGGCGACTCATTCCGCCCAGTGTGGAGGTGCATGCGTCAGGGCAGGGCCCGGGGCTGGGTGTGCAGATCCAGGGTAGGAGCTGTGAAAAAGAAGGCGACGAGAGAGGTGGCACAGAGGAGGAGTCCGAATGGATTCTCTCAGGGAGTTACCTGCCAAGGTGATCCCCTTGGAGGCCAAGGGGAGGGAGGGCATCGTGGGAAACAACGCCTTAGCAATCTGTCTCTTTCCCTTCAAACTCCATGTGTGGGAAGCGTGGGGGCCGGTTCGACCTCAGCCTCTCAATCTCCCACGTTTTCATTTACCGAACAGAGATAATAACAGCATGCCTTCCTAGTGTCCCTGTAAGGCTTCTACAAAGAACGGGATTTCTGGCACATAGTAGGTGCTCAGTAAAGTATAATATTAGGATCGCATTCTATTCTGTTTCTCACAGGGGCAGCAGGACCCCAGCTTTATCATTCATTTGACAGTGTATTCCAGAGGAGCGGCCATACTGTAAAAATATTCTTTCCGATAGTGCTGCACATTATAGTAAATGGCATTATTCATGGATGTGTCAAAGCCATAAAATAGGAGATTTTGAGGCGATCACAGCTGTGAATGATTAATAATTTCTTCCCAAGATGCCGTGGAGGTGGCAAGGCTGTGTTAATTATTACATGCCTGAGCCTCACTGTGCGCTTCCTCCCCAAGTGCCTGTTAATTTGCTCATGTGCTGTGCAGCTGATGGGACTAGAAAAGTCTCCACTCGGGAAATGCAGAGGATATCTGGCAGTTCCTCCTGTCCCTAATAACGGCATCATACGTCTGCAGGAGGAAAAAATTAACATCCCCCCAATCCAACAACAATAACGGGGCTTAGTTGGACTCTGACTGGAGACGTGCATTATCAAAGGTGGCTTTGAGCTGTCCTTTCGGTGGGCAATTTATTTTTTTTCTTCATTTTCTCTTGAAAATTTTAAATGCTGCACCGAAATCCCAACTCCCTCGTGGGCAAACACGATCGCCTTTTCAATTCTTTTCCGTTGGTGTCAAATTTTAAGTTTCTCCGAAACCATCTCCCTGTTATTATTTTAAAATGTCTTTTTACATGTGATTGATGGTTTTCTTTAAAAAGAGGCTGCGTGTTAGATGCAAGGAAAGCAACTCTCTCTCTGTAAATATTTGTTTAGCTTCCGGTGCCATCTCTCTTTGCATTGAGGATGTTGATTTTATATCGTTACCTCTAAAACCCCTTTTTAAAATATCGGTAGATTAAAACACATAGCTGTGTGCTCACCCTCAAGGTGGATATGTGACTTTCTCTAAACCCCAGTGTGCCCTTCTTACCCTGAGCGAGTTCCTCCTGCAATTTCCGTAAATCTCTCTATTCATGTGATTTCACTAGAATCCGTCTCTGTTGAAAAATCTAGTTTAAGCTGCCTGGCAGTCTGAAAAGAGGAAGATCTATTAATTTAATCATTTGTATGAATCATGTCTAAATGATCTGAGCAGAGAAAATGTGTTAGCCATTTAAATCTCATCATTACATATTATATAATAATTACTGCTAATTCTAGTTTGGATGGGCCACAATTTGGCTTTTCATCCCCCGAAAAGCGGAGGGTAGGATGACCTCACTGAAATGCCGCCTCTCCCAGCGCCGCGAGGCCGCCTTCTGCCTCCTTCCTCACGGACGCAGTCGCTGCGTTCACATCAAGCATGTCGCCAACTTCGGGTCTGTTTTTTGCGCGTGTCATTAGTATTCATTTTGTGAGCGCGGCGTTCGCCCTCCGCGCCGCACGGAACCCGGTGTTAATCACCGCTGTGTCTCTCTCCCTGTGACCCTGATCTGTCAGCGCCACGTGGCCGGTCCCCTACCGCGCTTTCTGCCCTCGCCAGCCAGTGAGCACCTTCATGTCGGCGCTGTCAGAATCCGGAACTTTTGACAGATCTGTAATCACGCGGTTCTCATCAGCTCCGTGCATGTTAGTCATTTCACTTCCACATTCCCACAGTTAATATGCCTTAATTTCTCTCACTTTGTGAATATTTAATTCCTCCCTTTTCAACATCATTTTTAGGTTGTGTGAATCATTTTCAAAGCCTTGGCTCCGCTCTGCACACTCCCATCTGCATATTTTATGAAATGGCACCGTGGAGTCTCCGAGGGCTCTTGATAAAAATGGAACTGGCAGGCTGTTCGTTAGCTGTTTACCTGGAGCAGCGCGAGGCCCGAGAGTGGCGAGCTCCCATGTGGGTTTGAATTAGGATTCTGTGGCACCTCCCAGCCAGAAGCTTTCCCGGGGACCGTTGTCCCCTTGCCTTCCGGTGCCCCTTCGTGCCTCATCTTTGGGAGTTCCTGGGAAACTTCTTTGGGAGCTGTCCCAGAGAACACCGCACCCTGGCACAGGAGGCAGTGGGATTTTTGAAGTGGAAACACAAAGGCACCTCCTAGGAGAGCAGGGTTCCCCTGAGAGGACACATTCTACAGGTCAGGTGATTTGACCTTCTGGAATTTTGCAGATACCAGAAGCCAATTCCCTGCTTTGACTAGATGACCAGTTGTCACACTTTGCCAGGGGTTGGGATCTTCCCAGGCATGGGACTTACAGTTTGGAAATCAGAATAGTTCCAGGCAAAAGAGGATGGGACTGTATTTTAGGACTCAAAAGTAAGATGAGATGCCTTGGCTGGTGTGGCTTGGTTGGTTGGAGTGACGTCCCATAAGCCAAAAGGTTGCAGGTTCGATTCCTGGTCAGGGCACATGCCTGGGTTGTCGGTTCTGTCCCCAGTCGGGACATGTGTGAGAGGCAACTGATCAATGTTTCTCTCTCTTCCTCTCTCCCTTCCCCTCTCTAAAATCAGTAAGTATGTCCTCAGGTGAAGATTTAAAAAATAGATGAGATCTTGGAAGGATGGTAAAGATGAGCCCTGCCTGTGTTTACCGGGGAGCAGAGAGAACAGCACAGACCGCAGACCTGGGGTTCACAGGCCCAGTTAGAACATCTAAACTATATGTTTTTATTGGCTGATCACCTGCATTAAAAATCAGGAGATTCATAGATAAAAACCCAGGATTTCCACTTCTCTGGAGAAACCAAAGACAGGCTCACCCCAAGTCCCCAGTCTCTGTGGAAATGACCGGTCAGCCTCTGTCCTTCTCAACGGGGCATCGGCTTTCCGGTTGTTATAAAACAACTTCAGTGCCTTCCCAGGGGGCTCTGTGAACTCCATGTCCCTATGTGGTTGCAGTTTGCATCTGATTTTGCATCTTTGAATAAAACTTAAGAGCGCTGGCTTTGCAGGTTGAAGTCTCGGTTCTGTCATCTACCCGGCTCACCTTGGACAAAGCATGTAAACCCACAGGGTCTGCTTTCTTCTCACTTGTAACTTGGGGACAGCAAAAGGAGGCCGGCAGCACAGGAGGTCGCTGCGAGTGTTAAATGAGTCATACAATTACAGAAATGCATATCAGCAGCTTAGCGCGGTCCTGGTCTGTCGTCAATGTTCGTGAAAAGTGTTGGTTCTTTTACTTCTTATATTCTCATTAGTTTTACCTAAAAGGAAGCTGAACCCCAGAATTCCTGGCGAGCTACTTAGTACATAAATAGAAACTAGGTGAATGCAAGCAATAAGAGGGTATATTATGGGCGTTCGGCAAAGGTGTTTTATGATGCGTACGGGAACAACATGATGAGGTGTGCCCCGAGCAGGTCCAGGTGACCACCTGCGTGATTAATGATACCGTTGACGGAGCCGCAGGAAACGGAACATTCCAACCCCGTGGTGCAGATAAGCTTGTGTTCCTCTTTGCATCAGGAAATCCTCTAACACCTTTTTGAATTCCACAAACCTATACTTTTTATACAAAGTAAATTCCTTTGTAGTAGAATCTGTTTCCTCAAGATTGTCTCCTGCTGACAAGGTTTTATCCTATAGAGTAGCCTGTGTCACTGGGGCTTTCATCGCTCTGCAGAAATGATACACTATTAATACCTTGGATTTACATAGCATTTTTCCTCTCCACAGTTCAAAGCGGTGAGAGGGTTCTCAAGGAAATGTTATTGGATATTAACGAAGATGTTATACCACAGGAAGCAGCAATTTTAAAAATGCCCCTCCCCTTTGTCTAGCAGACCACTATCATATTACACACTCAGATTTGTTCTAAGGAGACATTTGGGAAGCCCCATGGTTTGGTGATAAGTATTTTTGATTCTGAGTTGTCGAGACCTAGATTTGAACCTCTGATTGGTCCTTGACGCTGTCAGGGCTGGCACCCGCAACATGAATAATTTAAAAGAGGGATAAGTTAAGGGACTCTTTAGGAAGCGGTGCACAGGGTCAAGGGAAACCCCCAGGAGCGGTGGAGTACCTGAGGCTATCGGCAGAGGAGCACTTTTACTGCTTCTGCGTCTGAAGAGGCAAGAGGAGGAGAAGTAGCCAGACTTGGGAGGAAGAGGGCCACGTCCGGAAGTGCACCTTGTCACAGGGATCGACTTGTTATGGCCACACAGGGAGGGGACAGCAGGAAAATGCACTGAAATCACCCTCTCCTCCTTTCCTCTGATGTCCTGGTGGTGTTCCCCTTGGCCAAACCCAAGCAGAAGCTTCTGGAAGAAGAGTCTTTGGTGGGACTGTGCACTACTTAGCCTCCCAGGGCACAAGGAGCATGGAGACCGTAGAGAGGGGCTCAAGGAAGGGACAGATATAGGAGGTGTGACTCTGGATAAGTCTTTTCACTTCCTGAGACTCAGTTTCTTCTTAGTAACAGAGATGCACAGTCCCTGTCTCAGAGTGCTGTGTGAGGATGAGATACGTATGATCATCTGGCATAGTCCCCTGACACATAGTAGGTCCTCACCTGAAGGATGAAATAGACCAGTGCTTTGCATAGAGCCATTTCATCTGTGGGGAAAAATAAGGCCAGGGGGTGGGTGCTAGACAGCTTGTGGAGCTCCGTGAAAATGTCTGTGCCCTGAAAATAGAATCCACAGTTTCAAAACATAAAATTAAAGTCAACAATAGATACATCTTTAATCAATTTTATATGAATCATAATAATATATCAGTGACTCAAGCTGTAACCAACTCTTACTTAGTTCTATATAAGACTTTTGAAAGCTGGATATGTTTGACATGTCTAACTAGGATTTACTAAATTCTCAGCTCATCTGTTTCAAACACTGGTTTTCCTGGGGAATATCTTATTTAGAAAGGTTTCTGTTCAGGATCACCTCGACGTTGTTGACCACATAAAATAATCAAATATTTGAGCTAAACAGGATATTGAGAACATGTAGATAAGGTAGAAGTAAAAAAGCAAAAAACAGAAAACTGGAGGCCCCTAGGTCATACTCAATATCATGATCTTTTACTAATAATCAAAATTCTGGAAATTAGAATTTTAATGACAAAATTACAAATACAAGTATTTTAAAAGAAAATAAACCTATTAGATTTCATTGATTCTAGAAAGAAATGTTTTCGTCTTTTAACGTCTCAGAAATTAAGATGCATCTTAAGTGATGGCATCTTAGACTTGATTAACATGGACGTGGCCAACGTGTAAACATCACGAGATCTATCGAGATTTTTAACGATTGAGACCTCTCGCCCCGGCGTGTCTGCAAAGCAGCGGTGACGAGAGGGAATGTCTCTGAGCCTCCGAGAGGACACCGAGGCCCCTAGTCCACCCTGTCCTTACTCAGCTCTTCTTTGCTCATTGGAGCTAGGAACTAGGCCAGAAGCTCCCCACTTGGGGTCCTTGGACCCATAGAAGCCCTGACAGAGAGGGATGAAGATGGATGGGATGATTTTCATATTCTAGCGTTCTCATGGGCACTGTACCCAGTGTAAATCAATAGACTAAGTGGTTGGTTCACTTGAGTGTCGTAATAGTTATCTGCTAATCAGAAGTTCTCATTGGCCGGCGATGAGCAAATGGCAGTAATCATGAAGTACAAGGTGAGGGGCCGTAGATTCATTACGTAGTAAATGAAGTGAGACAGAGGAGCGTGGATCGCTCGGGATGGGAGAGAAAGGAGCCCTCGGCAGCGGAAACGTCAAGGAAACATCACTCCAGAGACAGGTAGTGACCCGTCCCCAAAAAATCGCATACCCAGCTCGGAAGTGGATGGTCTCTTGGCCCTTGGTCCAGCGTCCGTTGCGTTCAGCCTGGCCTCTAACTGCTCTCACACGGATGGCAGAGGTGTGTTCAACCTGCGTCCCACGTTCTCACTAACAAAACGGCTTTCAGAGAAAAGGTTTTCCTGCTTTTGTCAAAATACCTGCCAGCCAGAGGTTTCAATAAAAATAGCTCCGCTATTCCTGACTTATATTTGGGGACGTGCCGGTTTTGTGCTCGGATTATTATTTCTCAAAGACGACCCTCCCCCCTACTTTCTTTCTTTTATACACTATATTATATCTGGCATATTGGAGGTAATAGGTCACTTCTGTCTTAATTTTTACATCTGAGAATTTGAGATTACAATAAACTATTTTGTAATGATGACCAGAGAGCTGTGCACCTAATGGAGGTGAATATTCTTTACACTCCTGAGTGAAAGACACATTATGAATGTGAGCAATTATTCAGTATTATTTCTGATAAGGAAAAGAGACCATCCAGCCCTGCCAATAAAAGATAATTTCTCCGAGGACATTCTCTGTGTCACCTTTCCCGTCTTGAATACTTCAAGTGAAGAAGCTTGGGGGCCCCCGCTTGTGTGGCTGGTGGCTCTCTAATTGATCTCGCTGTCTGAACGGTCCTTTCGCAATTTCCTCGCGTTACTCATTTACTGCGCTGGCTGTTCAGCTGTCTGTGAGAGGTAGCAGGCCTCCCCGGCACCTTTGCAAATTAGCCAAGCTATTGTTTCTGATTAAGATATCACGTCTCCGAGAATAATAGCAATTAGAGTTGGAACAGAGACCCCGTGGGTCGCACCATCCACTTCCCTGCCAGCCCACGAGAACGTTTCACGTTACCCTGTAGTTTCGCGTAGCTTTTGTAACGTTGGTCTTTAAGAAAGCCCAGCGCCCGCCAGTGTCAATGAGGTCCCTGTCCTGCATCCCCACCATGACTTAATTTTCTGCTTTGCATTGCTGACCCTCATACTTTTGGCGTTGAGCGCTGGCTTCTTGATGATATCACCTCATCGGAAGACAAGGACGTGGTGAGTTTTCTTTTGAGCAGAGAAAGGAACTGTTATCGTTTGGTTTTGGGTTGGCGTTGGAAATGCATTTTATTCAAGGATATTTATTTGCCAGGGTTCCCAAGCTTCAGACTGCCTGGAACATAGTGGGTCAATTTTTATCGACTGTTTTTGGTTTTTGTTTTTAAATCAGGTGTCTGCCTTGGCCCCTGTCCAGAAGGGTTAGAGAATGGAGTCCTCTGTAAAGAAACTTAAATTTCTCAGGATCTTTTCTTTGACTCTGTTCTGACTTTCCATGGGGTTCAGGGGAAGGGTCTCAGTCAGGAAGAATGACCCTGAGTGTGGGCAATAGAGGAGGAGGATGATAAAATGATTGATATTAGTAGGCGGTTTTGAGCCCGTATTATATGTTAGACACTGAAGAAAGTGCTTTACATGCATTATCTCATTTAATTCTCACTGCTACCCAGTGGTAAGAACTATTAGTCTATGCAAATAAACAAAGAGAGGCCAAAGAAGTTATAAAACCTGCGAACGTCACGATACCAGTAAGTTAGGGAGCTGAGATAGGATGAGGATCATATTTAATAGTACTGATACTACTTAATAATTATAATTAATAATATTCAATAATAATACTTGGAGCCTTTCCCACCTTAAAGGTGGTACTCTAAAAGGGAAATGGGGCCGTGGTCATGTTCTTTGAACTTGAGACTTTTCAAGCCTGTTATAGCATCCTAATGGCCTGCACATTGTATTGTATGCTGCAGTTTTCCCTTAATATTTTACTTGTTGAAATAATCTTACGCAGATCACCCTGAAGTGCTTTCTTGGTCATTTTACACATAACGCCAACCACACTGTTTTGTATTAGAAACAGTGCAGAAAGGAATGAAATGATACAATAGTCACCTGTCCTGCCAATCATCAGCCTCTATTCCAGCTCCTAGCTGGGTCACCTGCCAACATTTCCTTGTGTCTTCTTTCAGAAAGGTATTATAAATACTTAAGTCACACAACTTTTATGTAAGTTTTTTTTCATTAACACAAATGGGATGACAATGTGCATATTGCGCTGTAAGTTATTTTTGTATTTTAATACGTAACAGTAATGCATACTGTGTTTCCTACACATTAGACATTGTCTTAACTCATTTAATCCTCGTGACAACTCTATTTTTTTATCCTTTATGCGAAGGAAACAGAGGCACAGAGGAGGTAAATAAATAGCTCAAGAACATGGATTATTAAAGGGATGAAGCTGGACTGACATTATACCTTGGAGATCTTTCCATTTCAGGGCACAGTAATGAATCTTACTCCTTTTAACTTCTGTATACTGTCTCACCATTTACTATATCAGTAATGAACTTTTCTCCTATTTAATTTTTTTTCTATTTTAAACACTATTGCAAATTGTAATCTTTAGGTACACACAGCTTTGTATACACGGACAAGTAAACATTTTAATTCAAATCCGCCTAGAAGTAGAATTCCTTGGTCAAGGTCATGTGCATTTAAGCTTTAAAAGATAAAGCTAAACTATCTTCTAGAGAAGGTGGGGATTCCCTCCCATTGCAGAGGTCTTTTGACAACTTCATCCTCTGTCTTAAAAACATCTGTTTTTGAAGGCTACAGGATTAAGCCCGTTCTTCTTTGCGTAGCTTCACCCTCATCTCCCAGCCTCGTTCCTTCGGGGAGCCCTAGGTTCCAGCTACTCTGATCCCCTTTCTTTGTGCAGGCTGGGCCGTGCCCTTCTGCGCCCCTTTCCCCAAACACCTGCTGTTTCCTCGACCTGGAATCCACCTGCCCACCACCTTCAGCTGGCACACACCGACTTACCTTTCCCGACCCAATGTGGATATCTTCTCTCTCGTCACTCCCTGATGGACCCAGTGCTGTCACGGACTCGGGGCTGCAGAATGGAAGTTATTTCCCTACAACTGAAATAAACATGTAACTGAAGGGCTCTTATGTCCACTAATGGCCGAAAACTCTTAATCTTACCACCTCTGTTGCTTTCAAATTAAATGTGAGTAATATTCAAGATTCTCTTCCTGTCCTGCTCCCTCCCTTGGTTCTGTAATTGGTGGAGCTTCGCACTACAACGATGGAGTCATCTGGCGTTAGGAGGGACACTTCCAGGGCTGACACCATCCTCTGGCCCCACTGCCTCCACTACTAATGGGTTATTCCATCTGGGGCTCGGGGACGTGTCCTGGGACCTCCTTCGCACGTCCGGCATTCCTGCCTGCTCCGTCCTTCCTCTGCGTCTCAGCAAATACCTTCTGCTCCCGGGAAGCTCCGGAGCTCTGGGCTGCTTTCCTCCCGCCTTCTGGCCCACTCAGTGCTGTGACACTGTCCTTAGAACTCTGCCTCTAGAGCTGTCTCTCTGTCCTTGCTGGTGCTCTGCTTGAAGGCCACGTTTCCCCAGTGCCATGCTGCTGCAGGGCTGTGCCAGACAGGGGAGGACCTTTCTCAGGCGCGCACAGTCTGTCTGGGCTAAGCCAGAGGGAGGGAGTTACAAGTCCTCTTGACCTAGGACTTTCTCAGACCTATCTGAGCATTTGTTTGGCATTCAAATTTCCCCCCCAAAGGCTGTTCTTCATGAAGGGGAGAAAGACAAGAGCTCCTTTTTGGGTGCCCACCGGTGGCTTTACTATGGTCTCAAATTCTGCCACCATTGTAATTTTTTTAAAAATGTCCTTACCTAAGTAAGTAAATACAGACACACGTTTCTTTATGGAACGGGACTGAGACAACTACATCATCATAGATCTACCTCCGTTTCTGGGTTTCTGTGCCATAGTGTTTACCCTGTATCCTAAGCTCTAACATCAATATTTGGGATCCGGATAAAACTGTTTATTTTTCCCTCCTGTGAACAAAGCCTGGCTCCTGAAAGATCAAAAGTACTTTGGTGGCCATGGTATTATTTGTTCTAGAGGTTCAGTGAATTGCAAATTGGCTTTTGAAAAATCATCCTTGTCTTTATTTACCGTCTCCTGGATGGTGTGTGTGGGGTTATAGAAATGAGGTAAAAGGGGTTGAAAACTCACATATTTTATCATCGACATTTGAGACACTGTGAGACCTGCAGCATCTACACATCCTGTCACGCGTCACACTGCGCTGTCCCCTTGTGTTTGCCCTTCTCACTCCGCAGGGATCACTTCTATCCTCTCAAGAGCAGCCCTCTTGGCGACACATCTAAGTGCTTCATTTATCCATAAACAAATATTTACTGAGCACCATTGTAGGTAAGACACTAGGCCAGGCCCCGACGATCATCCCTGATCAGAATAAGAGTTGCGGCTTTCACGAAGCTTACGAGAGTTGCGGCTTTCACGAAGCTTACGTGGTAGCCAGGAAGGTGGGTCTTTATAACAAGTCATCACACAACTAATTTATTAATTACAGCTGCAACCCCTGTTCTTTAGTATCTGCTTCATCTGCTAATCATGAAGGGATTCCATGGGACTTCCTGGTGTATCTTCGGAGGAAGGGACCCTTGGAGAGTGCGATGCATGATGAGTAAAAATGAGGTGGGAACGTGATCATCTGATAGAATGAAGACGGAGAATACTAAATTGGGACACATGGCAGGAATCTCTGAGAGAGCAGGGACCTCAGCTTGTCCAAGCTTGAAGCGGAGGTCCATTTGGCTGTAGGACAAAGAATGAGAGAGGGTGATGGGATCTGCCTGATAAATTGGTGTGTGGATAGGGGCCAGAGCAGACTTTTTAATGTTCATTGAATACATGCAGGCGAAGGTTTTGATTCCTCCTCTGGGTTGAAAAGCATGGTTGCCTGGAGTCTGTAGTTATGGGATATTGACTCTTACAATGATGTGTAGCGCAGTCAGAAAGCAAACCAGAGACTGGCTGAAAGGAGGGCTGTTGAAAGTCTCCAGCACTTTAACAACAAATCTCAACTGGTTGTATCTCATCTACAGCAATGACGTTAGAGCTAAGCTGACACAGAGCATTTCTCCCTCATCCCTTCCAATTGGTGGCTTCCCGTGGATGGAAGAAATGCTTGAGAAGTGAGTTACACGACACCCTGTGTCCAGCATCAAACAGCAACCAGGCACCAAGACAATGGAATCTTGACCGAAGCCCTGGATGGGAAGAGGCTGATTAGCACTCTGATCGGTCCTGCTCATGGAGAGCTGGAAGAGGAGGAAGGTTCTAGAGGTGCAGGCATCCTCAATGTTTGGAGGAGCAGCATAAATGGAGCCAGAATTCATTCAGGGCCAGTAGGGGCCAGGTTGGGAGGTGAAACTCCAAAAGGATCAACCTGGTAATCACTGCTTTCAGTTAGCGACCCAGAGATGTCAAGGAAAACATGGCGGATACCCTCTGGGTCCAGATCGTGGCAACCAGCCATTTGGAACAAAAATCGTGCCCTCACTATATTATCCGATAGCTTTAATAAAAGTCAGATGGAAGAGCTAATCAGATCGTTCCCTTGGCCTGGACCCTTTTAAATCAGAGAGAGGTCTGTTTTGGCTCTCCATGTTAAGTAGACCCAAAGACCTGACATTTTGTGTTTATTTGAAATGATAAACTTAATCATGAGCAAAATGTTAAGAGATGACAGAACTGGCCACAGTAAGGTCACATCGTGTCCCTGCCAAACATAATACAAGCTCTCGCCTTCACCGGGTTGCCAATCCTTGCCACAGGGGGCCCGAGGCTATTGCAAATGGGGACCGGAGTCTGTCTATGTGATAATTAATCCACAGCGTTCAGTACAGACTGCCAAATCGGCCATATGGTAGTTTTATGACCCGGACTGCTGTTATCTCTGGAGAAAGCGAACATCATAATCTCATTTACTTGTTATCTGTGATTCAAACTTATACTTCTATGGGGTAAAAAGTCCCATCGAAGAGGCCCGAGATTCCAGAGCCCTGAGATGTTATTGCTGATGTTATTGCTATAGCAACTCTGACCTGGGCGCCTGCGTGTGTTCTGACCTCACAGTGCTTGGGCCCCGTGGAGAAACTTAACCTATGTTTTTTAAGGACTCTGCTAGAGGGACTGCCTCCTAGAAACATCGTGAAGTAGAATCACATCTTTCCGCTTGTATTTCTTCTGAACATGAAGACCAGGTGTTCTTGATTGTTTTTTTTTTTTTTTCCTGTGGTGACATCTAGTTTGTGTGATGAAGTCACCTATAGGACTTCTAGAGGTGACTTTAGTCTTCGATGAAATTGCAAAAGAATGTTATTTGGAAGTAAAGCTTAAAAGTAACTTATAACTTCTCTAAATACAAACGGCGCATTGAAATGTGGGCTCGCTGGGGCTCCACGGTGGAGAAGAAAGGCTGTGGGCTGTCCCCAAATCTGAGTACGCTGTCTGCGACTCCAGCTTCTCTCTCCTCCTCAAGGAGGGACATGATCGCATATAAGGCTGGTGCCGATCTCAAGCCACAAAGTCAAATTGGGAAGAAGAGACATAACATCTCTGATGTTCTGGAAGCAACTTAATGCCTGTTGGGAGCCATTGCTTCCCTTTCTTTGTTTGTGACAAACATCGGTTCTGTGCGGAGTGACAGTGAGCCCAGCGGAGAGGTAACAGTTCACAGCCACTCCGGGAGCCAGCAGCCGTTGAGTGGTGTAAACCGTCCTGGCCAACGAGATGGAAGTGCAGGTCAGTATTCTTCCTGTCTTTCCTTTGTGTTTTCTGGAATGCCAATGCCGTGTCTGGAGCTCTGGCAGCCTTCTTGGGCTCCAGAGCGAGAGAGCGTGAGGTCGGAAACCTCCTGCTAAGGATGTCTGAACAGCATGAAAAAAAGCCTCAGGTCCTGGTGATACGGCGGAACCATCGCACCAGCCCCCGGCATGCCTACCAACCGCTTCTGTTTACCTGAGAGAGAAACACTTTCTTATTTCACCAAGTCACTGGTATTGGGATTTTCTGTTATATACTTCTGGACCTAATTAAAACTGACACAAGTCCCTATTCTTTCAAACGATGGGAATAGAACACCTTAATTCAGGGTGTTCTCTTTCTCAGGGTTGTTTATTTGCTCGAGGAGGTTCATAGGAACCCAGAGTAGGTGGGAGTGGGTGTGGAATGTGGTCTGGAGTCTCTGCCTTCATTTAGGCAGCACCCCTGGCTTATCTTTGCCATCCTCTGGCCCTGGGCTGTCAGCACACCGATTCCCGCCGCGTCCTCCTTGCTCTGACCGCAGGATGGCTTTTATGTTTCTGTCTCTTGGTTACATAGGAACGTTCCACGTCTCCCGGACCTTTCTTGTCCGAAGGAAAATCCATAGAACTGGCATGGGTCCTCCACCTGGACAGTACTGGAAGGTGTGCTTTTCCATCCTCATCAGCGCAGGCATCAAAGACAGAGACTCCCCCAATCCCACAATGTCGACGTGTCCTGAGCCTACCACGGATGGGGCGGCCCCGGCCGTGGGCGGGCAGACGGAAGCTTGTATCCGTTCGAATGCATTGTTATGTTTTAGGTCGTTACAGCTCCCAGTGCCTTATTCTGGGCAGCAATTAGCTTCTAACCCACTTCACCACCGTCTGTGCCGTGGCCGATCACTGCTGGACTAAGATGTCCCCGTTCGCCTGCCGGTCCTTCCCGCCCGCCTCCCCGCGTCCCCAGCTGTCAGAGGTGAGGAGGACCTGCCAGCCTGGTTACCAGCTGGCAAAACTCTCAGTGGGAGAATCATGTAAAGCCCATGAGATCCTCAGGCCTGGAAGCTGCGGCCTCTCCTCCTTTTAGCGAGTTTATATCCAGGTGCGCTTCCGAGCCGTTCTGAGAACGAGAACCAAGGGAATGTGGCTGGTCATAGACTACATATTTACACACACATGCACATGGAGGGTATACATACGCACTCACATGCTGCGTCGTATGTATGCAGGGTGGGGCAAAAGTAGGTTTACAGCTCATAGGGAAAGTAATACAACTAATTAATAATAATAAAAGGAATAAACTCTGTGTTACGTGCGCTGACAACTGTAAGCCTACTTTTGCCCACCCTGTCTATGTAGAAAAAACATATAAATGCAAATACATGCACCTTTATATAGTCACACATATATTTGCATATAAATATCTGTATCTTCTTGTTTTTATATAATAGATATACATACTCTGCTGTTTGACTTCTCTTTCCTAAGCTTGCTGTCTAAAATATAAATCGAGGTCACGCTGATGTACAGAGACAGGCACGGGCCTTGGGGTGCGGTCGTGTGAGTTGGCCCAGTGCACTGATGTGAGCCCAGTGAAGACAGAGGATCTCTCAGTGGACGGCTCTAGGCCATTTTCAGGTGAGACATTAGCGGGGTTGTTGAGAAGACCTGGAGCAGTGCTGTCCCCCTGTCACAGGGCCTTCAGCTGGTGCGTCACGGCTCACAGGAGGTCCTCACCCTTGACCTTCCTCCTGTTCTTCTGTGTGGTCACTCTTATCAAGAAACTATGTCAGGCCGTGTTCCACAGACACGCGCTGACTGTGTGAGCCGGGTCACGTGGTCTGCGATAAATGACTCTCTGTGCCCCTCGCTATTTTGAAAACTGATGAGGCCGCTGATTCTTGGCTCTTTTACTTTGTATGCTGACAATGAATTATAGATGGGAAATAGGGAAAGGAAGGTTTCCCCCCACTTGCCGGCTTGGAGGGGAGTGGATTAGAGTAGGAGCCCCGCTACTTGTGACTATTTATTGTGACATTGCTTCAAAAGACTCAAGCCCCTGAGATTCCGACCCCAGGGGACGTTGTTAGCCTTCTGCAGGAATTATTAAAATGTACAGAAATGTAGGCGCCGCGCTTTATAATAATTAATCAGGGCCTGTTGATTAATAAAGCTCATTTTTTAGTCTCGAAGATCCCGAGTATCATACAAAGGACAGTGTCCTTGTCATTTTGATTAAGAAACCAGACTTTGCAGTGGAAAGAAGTATAGGAACAGTCATGCCTCCTCCGTCTCCCCATAAAATAAATATTGAATGAGAATATTAACTCGTTAACCTTGACAACAATTTGTAATTTTCATAAGGGGGGAAAACTCGCATATTCAGCAAATAAATCGCTGCGGGGAATTCAGGAAAACAAATCGGAGAGAATGAAGAATGCTACCATATGAATTCTGTCATTTTTATGGGGCAGGGTGATTAATTTGTTTGTTTAGGTCCCTCAATTAAGGCCACGAAGAGTGTAAGGTGTGGGGAGCGAGTTAACTGTTCTGTCTGGTGTGGAAGAGTCAACCGCACGCGAGAAAGGAAGGTCATTGAGGGGAAGTGAGCAACGCGGCCCCCAGCCCAGGGCCACTGTGCCCGGGGTCGGCCACCGAAGCTGTAATTTCCCTCTATTAATGGTGTAGAGCTTGGTTTAACAGATGACCCCTTTCACGGGGCAACGGCGCCGGAAAATCATCAGGTGGCATTAGCAGTACCCGCCACAGCTTTTCCAGGGTTTTCTGATTATTCCGAACTCAGTTTAAGCAGGAATAGAGATAAAATAAATAACCCACGAACTTTTTACCTTGACAGTTAGAAAGCTTCTCTCATCCATGAAGAAGGGAAAGGAAGGAAGAAGGAAGGGAAGGGAAGGGAAGAGAAGGGGAAAGGAAAAGGAGAGAGGCGGGGAGGGGGAAGAGGAGGGAAGGGGAGAGAGAGGAAGGCCAAAAGCATTTGAGGCCAGATTCAAAGCCCTGTTTTCTTAATTTTGCATTTGTACTGGGGACCCCAGATGTTTTTCTCCCCTCACATGACCTTTCACCCTCCCACCGCTGAGGATGTCATTTGTTGAGATATTAAACGTGGCGCATGTATTAAACGTACTGTTTCCTTCCCGTTAGCTCGGCCTAAAACTTACCGCCTAGGGACTCCGGATAATCTGCCTTTTTGTTTGTAAGGTCCGTTTGTTCTCCTCGCTGTCTCCACTGCTGTCTGTCCCTCAGGAGGGATGGGAAGTTTCATAGGGTTATTTTAATTTTACAGGGACTTTTTGAAGAAGCAGGAATTAGTGTGTTTGTGGGATGGTGGAGGAAAAGTTAAGGGAAGGGTGTTTTCTGTTTTGCTCAGAACAAAGTGAACGCGTGGCGGGGAAAAAAACAAGTCAGTGGGAAGAGGGAAGAGTTCCGGCAGCATCTCGTTAGAGAAGAACCGTCCTAGCTTTGTCACTGTCGAAGGACAAGATTGTGGTCCGGCGCCTTTGCTCGTAGAGCCTATTTTCTGTTGTGTAAAATGGGGCTAATGCTAGTACCTGCCTTTCAGGGTTGACGTTAAGATTAAATAAGACAGTGCACATTGCAATATCTGCACGTAGTGAAGCGTTAGCCAGTGATAGCTGTGCTGATAGGACGTGCCCTTGACATGAGGGGAGGAAATGGCACATCACCGCTTTGGTCTTCCTCCCCCACATCCATGACCCCAGTCTGATCACAAGAAAAACATCAGACAAATCCCAGCTGGAAACAGCCTACAAAATACCTGACCAGTATTTCTCAAGTACTAGTTCAGATCATCAAAATAAGGGAAGTCTGAGGGATTCTCAGAGCCGAGAGGAGCCCAAGGAAACGTGACAACGAAGTGTCATGCGGTATCTTAGATGGGACCCTGGAACAAAAAAAGGACATTTGGGAAAAACTGAATTAAATAGGAATTTTAGTTAATAATAGTGTATGGCTATTGGTTCATTAATCATGATCAAGGTACCAGACTAATATAAGATCTTAATTCAGGTGTGGGGTATATGGGTGTTCTCTGTACTGATTTTCAATTTCTCTGTAAATGTAACACTATTCTAAAATGTTATAGTTTGTTTTTTAAACAGCAAACAGTAGTGAATCTTTATAAGACATGGTGAATGAGAAGTGAGGCCCAGAATGAAAATATGCATTATCTGTTTAGCGTCAGGGAAGGACAGAGTCCAGATCTAAAGGGAAGAATGGGAATGTCAGTGATGAACCACAGTAGTATCCGTAGGAAGATTCTCAAACGCAACAAGAGAGATGCACCCAATCGCCTTTAAAACCGTCAGGCTGTCAGACAGAGACTTCTAATACCCCTCTTTCTTCTTCTCCTTTTCTTCCCTGGAGGCAATTTACTTAAATCCCCTTTGAAAATAGCACTTAACATCTATACTTCATAGAATTGGGGCGCTGATTAGGTGAGGCTCTTAAAATAGCATCTGGCTCTTAATTATACTGTAAATGTTAGTTTTTATAGATTCCAGCTTTTCCCTTCACCCTAGAATTCAGACAATGTTTAAAATAGTAGACCTCACATTGTTTGATCATTCTTCAACTTTTTGGATTGATATACAAAGCTTTGGTTAACATCCTTGTATATAATTATTTGTTTTTCTGATGACTTCATTTGGATGAATGATCAGCAATGGGATTATTACAAGGTCAAAGGCTATGAATGAGTTTAAGGCTCTTGCAACATATTGCAAGATTGCATTTAGATAAAGAATAAATAGCTTTGTACCCTCACAGGTGACATAAGCTGCTGTCCTGCTGGGGTTCGTATAGGCTTTTGGGCGTTTTGTTTTTCTCTGTGCCGTAAACCCTGTTTAGGGCATCCCCTTCATTCGGAGTAAAGGCTGCCTCCCCCAAGAGCTGCTGGAATGGTCCAGTGCTCACGTCTCCATGTTGCCTTGAGGTCAAGGTGTGGTCTAGGCCGTGCCCATGAGATGCCCAGGCCTGCCGTATTTGAATGGGAAGCAAGAGGCTGCACAGACATCTCCCCGGCAGCTGTGGGGTTCTGAGCTCCGCCTCCAATTCCTAGGGGAGCACTGCCAGGGGAGGTAGGCAGCAGCCGAGGTCGTGGGGTCTCGGCAGGCCATGCAGCAGCACCAGCACTGGCCCGTCCTGCGTGTCACCTGAGGCCACATGCATGGCCGCCACCCCCAGACTGAATGCTCCAGCGTGTCCCGAACACTGTGAGTGACCCAGTGACAGGGCGAGAAATTGCCTTCTTGCTAAAAGCAGCCCAAATGATCATTGCTGCTTGCAAGGAAGACCCGTCTTGTTTATACAGCATCTTCCTGTCCCTCAGTAGCACTGAGTATTAGAGTAGTTTTCCTCTCTGTTCGTACGCTGGGTGAAAATCTCATACCCTTTGTTTTCATGGTCACTGCCGAGTTTGGAAACTTTTCCCGTGTTTACTTGTGAACTTCTTTTGCTCTCCCTCCCCCCAGAGACTACGCTCCACTTTCCTCAGAATCTGTGACGCCAAAGAAGCTCAGCAAAGGGAAGGCCCACAGAGTGATGGGTCATGGCTCTTTGATAGGCAGTATTTCCTTTCTCTCTTTCACTTTTCTATATTTGCTTTTTTTTTATTAACACTAACTACTAATACTACTTTTGTATAATTTCTATGTGCTAACATTCTCTGAGGGCTTTCCATCCGTTATGTCATTTAATCCATCAAAAACCCTACGAGAGAGACAGTAGCACTATCCCCATTTCATGGATGAGAAAACTGAGCAACAGAGAGATTATTAACTCATCTAAAGTCATCAGTCTAGCAAGAAGATTGTCGTCCATAGAGCCTAATGACGAGGCGGAAATATTTTCCAGCTTTACTAGGCTATACATAATTTCTATGCTGATTAAAAATTACCAACTTTCATAAGAAGAACAGCTATATAAGCAAATGACCAACATTACTAATGAATTGTTACCAGAACCTGGCTGTTAGTGGAGGTTGCTCTTTTAACATATCTATTAGCAAAGGGTTTTAGTTTCTGCACGATAGTTAAAACTCAAGATTTTCTGGAGATGAAAGGAGTCTCCAACTTTTTATGTACATCCTCACGATAGCTTATTAAAAGGAGACAGTGGGGTAGAGTCGGGGCGAGGTAGTCATTCATTTATGGCAGGTTTCCTCGACCGATCCCCGCAACGGTTCCTGTTCTGCTTTTGTTTCTCCAAGTGCTAACAGCAAGATTCTGTCCCTGCAATCCTATTACCAGTGGCAACGGAATATAATCAGGCAGGACCTGCAGGATAAGTCAAAAGATTAAATTAAGTTGGGATTTGAATCCCCACTAAACACAAAATCAAACAAAGATTAGATTTCCGGACCCCAGTCTCACCGAGGCTTTCCAGGGCGTCTCTTAAACAAGAAAAATATATCATTATTCACTTTGACCAGTGGCACGTTCAACGGGAGGCAGATGGAGAGAGACGAGGGAGAGAAGGGGTCGCAACGATGTGGGGGCCCGTTCTGTATTCCCTAAGTAAGTTTGACTTTGCAGAGTCGGTTCATTTCCTCGCCGACCCTGGACACGTCCTGGGTTGAATTCACCTTTGGTGCCGTGAAGGATTCCGTGTGGAAGAACGTGTATTTCCACCCCTAGAATACTGACAGTCAAAATCTTGAACCACCGTTCTGCTTCTGCATGAGAAATCAAATTAGCACAAGGCTCCTTTTGGTTTGGCAAAGCGGCTTAGAAGAAACTTTGCAAAAGTTGCAATTGAGCTAAGTACTGGCAGCAAAACTTAACAAACTTGGGGGAGGGGAGACCGGGCTTTTCCTTCCTCAACTTTCCCTTTTTCCATTTCCGGTTTCGGTTGGTGGGGGACTTGCTGTTCCTAAGTATCCTCTATGACCTCCTTTCGTAAGCAGACCGAAGTGTACACAACTGAGTACGGACAGTGCTTCTTGAAACTGGAAATGTTTGTTCGTGCCCCTGGCTTTCTGCTTCCCGTCAGAGCTCCATGCTTCCCAAAGACGTCTGACCCCGAACTGCCTTTTACGCTTCTTCTAGAGATTTTATTCTGTGTATGGTCCTAAGGATAAAGCATCAGAGGCTTAATCAGTTTATAAGATTAGAGGCCAAGGAAAACCACACCGAAGGGAAGACATTGATTGGTGCCTCAGAATACTGGTAAATTTCTGCGCATCAGGGATCTTCAGACCCACATTTGAATTTGACAACATCAACAGCTTACCTGCTGTATTTCTCATATATATATCAACAGTATCATCGATAAGAATAACTAAAATGTATTGATCTCTTAATACATATTAGGAACTCTTCTCAGAACTTTAAGGATATTAACTCATTTAATTTTAGTGACAACCTCATGAGGCAGGTTCAGTTACCTGGTGAAGCCATTGGTTGGTTGTCCAAACCCACACAGTTGGCGAGCAGAGGATTTAGGGTTAAACCCCAATGGCTGGAAACCAGATCCTATGCTCCTGATGATCGTACTGTGTACTTCTGCCAAAGATGCTAAAAACCAGTTTGTACTCTGTGCTCTCATTTTATGCCCCTGGGCTATATTTACAATTTAAGCCAAGCCGGCCCTTTCTCTCCTTGGTAGTAGGAGTTTGCGTCCGCTCGTGTGCGAGTCAGACCTGCCCGTGAGAGTGGTCTTATGCCTTCTTTGCCTGCGGAGAATCCTCACGACTGCTCTGCATTTGGAGGGCCGCCTCTTTCCCTCGGATGACAGGGTTACGAGGACTGTCAGCCAAGCCTCCCGCCTCCCCTTGGCCAATAGATGGGCACGTGACCCGAGCTAAACCGGGCGGGTCCACGTCCTTGCAGCATGAGCTGGGGGAGGAGGGCTCAGCACTGGTGCCCCCGGCCCTGCCCATCGGCTCCTTCTCTGAGGTTCGGTGGAGCACGCCTGGTCCCTGTCCTCCGAGACCTGACTCCGCAGCTTTCCTTCAGATGCCGTGGCCCGAGAGAGGCCCTTCCCGTGCGTTTCTCTCCTTCTGTCTCCTCCTTTGCCTCTCTCCGTCCCTTCCTCTCTCTTTTGGCCTAGCACGGCCTGCATGGATTTCTGCTGTAGCCGCCGGAGAACCTGTTTTAACAGACGCACCTGTCAAGATGGACCAGCGTTAAATCCCAAAAGCAGAATGTTCTCCACAGGAGCCTTCCTCACGCATTCCCCACGTTACATATAACAAGGAAGAATGACGTATTAAGCGCTTATTCATACAGACGCTGTGTGAAGTGCTTTCTCTTCCTTCCTTCCAGATGAGGAAACTGGCTCATAGCGTAAAATGCCACAGAAAGGGGACGGATGGTGATGGGAGACCTAAAAAGACCAACCACCGCCACCAGGTGGCATCCTAGGGACTTGGCCCCCAGCTAGAATGTTAGGAGTGGTAGGTCACTGGCATTAGGACCACGTGCTGGGGACACTCTCTCCTCAGTCCTCGCTTTGGTCTCGTCCCCCTCATCACCCAGGGCCCCCCTCAAATGACACCCCCTAAGAAAGGCCATCCTGATGAACTCATGTGAGACGCTTGCCCCTCTCCAGTCCCTCATATTCCCTTCATTTCCCTCCCCAGACATTGTATTCCTGTGGTCTCTTGTGTATTAAGTCACGCCGTCAGAATGCAGACCCCTTGGTCTATCTCGTTCACCTCGGCACATGATAACTGCTCCTGACACGGAGCAGACACTTACGGACACTCACTGAATACACTTAATACGTAAATGCGCCATGGAATACTATGCAGCAGAGAGAAAGAAGGAACTCCTACCTTCCACAACAGCATGGATGGACTGGAGAGTATTATGCTAGGTGAAATAAGACAGGTGGTAGAAGACAAATACCGTATGATCTCACCGAGTACAGGAAACTGATGAGCAACACAAACAAATGAGACGCCCCCTGTTGAGGTTGTCCCTGGACCTCAGGGACGAGGAAGAACAGCGGCACTGTGTTCCGTTACAGAGCGTGTTCGGCGGCAAAGGAAGAGGAGCAGTGTCTGTGGGAAGAAAGCTTCTCGTTCATCCCCTATTTGGACAGACTGTGTTTGACTCTTACATATAAAATGCAAAACTGTATGGTCCTGGGCCGGAGAGGAGAAATTTTTCATAGTGGAAATTGAAGGCCAATTCATAAAATAGAAAATGGAATATAGAAAATCTCATATCGAATAGCCAGCCTTGATGTAAATTTCCTCCGTTAGGACTCCGGTTGCACATTATATGAACAAAAGCACCGAAGTACATTCATATCACTGAATGGCCAGGGCCAACCTGGCAGGGCTTGGTCCAATGGCTCAAAAATATTGGCAGGATGTCTCTCGCCGTCTCTCAGCTTGGCTTCCCTCCAGGTTGGCTTCACACTCAAGCAGGTCATTCCTCCCTATGGCCATCCCCTACGGTAGGAGACTCAAAGTTTATCAGCAAAATGTGGACTGAGAGCACATCTTTCTCTGTATTTCTGGCAAACAGCTCCTTGGCCTGGCCTGGGCCACATAATCATCTCCAAACTAATCACGTAGCCAAGGGGATGGGTTGCCCTAACTGGCCAGGCCTGGGCTATGTGTCCAAGCTTGGAGTCAACCACTTGGAATAAGATTGGGGAAGGAATGCCCCCTGTAGGAGATTGGGGTGCCGTTACCAGATGGGGAAAGGGGAAAGCTGGGCAGATACAGCCAGTGGGCAGTTAGCCACCCCGTCAGCTCTTGTTAAGTGATAGCTCTGGAGACTGTGATGCTAATGACGGTTCCGATGATAAAAGACAAGGACGTGTGACATGGGGTAATTGACCAACTTGGACAAGATTCTGCATCTAGCAAGAGGGTGACTGACCACCCAGTTTCCCTGGGACGTTCATTGTTAAAACTGAGGGAGTCCCCGGCAAACCGAGATGAGTTGTGTTTAGAAGAGCCATGCCTCAAACTCTGCTTGGTGTTGTCTCTTCTTTCCGTCTTTCACCTGCATGGCACAGTCTCTCCCCAGGCTCTTCCTGAGCACCTTGTATGGCTGTGAACCAGGCTGGGCACTGGGGGGGCACAGGTAACAGAGTCTCTTCTGGCAAAGTGGACAGACAGACAATAACAACCCTGTAAGAGCTTTAATGCAATGGGCCCATCACAATATACAACTGTGTTGGAAAGTCACCTAAACCTGGGCGGGCGGGGGGAGGGGTTGTGTGTGAGTTTGGGCATCAGACCATTCCTAGAGGAGGTGACCTCTGTCACCTTTGAAGTTGAAATAGGATCAGGCCCGTGATTTCTGATTCCAAGTGAATGTCTTCCATTAAGCTGGACTACAAAGTGTGGGTTACATTTACAGAAAGACAAAAAGATACTTGGTTCTCCTTGGTAGTGCCTTTCTCTTGACTGACAGCTTAACATACACAACAGGAATGAGGATGTACCCAGATGGAGATGCAGCCACAGAGAAGTATGTGTGTGTGTTCCTCTGAATGTTAGGAGACTGGTGTCCAGCTGTGTCTGATCTTCCCCAAGAAAGATAACACATGTTTGTACAGATTTTGGTCCTATCTTCCTCTTGTTGGGCCTCCCATCCACATAGCACTGTAGCCCCCACCCTGTAAAGGCTCAGAAGCTCTCCTATTGCCAAGAACTACCTGCCCCCCCCCCAACCCATCCACTGATCTTGGCTCCTATCCTAGAGCAGATGAAGGATGGCTCTCAGACAAGCCTTAAATATCAAATGAGCCCTGAAACACACACACGCATGCACAGAGACACACACACAGTGTGAAAATTATTCTAAACCCCCTGCCATTTCAAAGAGATAGCACATAAAGGAAGATTTGAGTCAGGAAAAAAAAAACCAAAGCATTTTGTTTCATAAATAGAATTGGCGTGGGAGTTGATTGTTTTGTCTCCTGAGGGATAAACATTTTAATTTAATAACAGAAAGTGCCTAAATGTTCTTGAGGAAAAAATATGGCGTTCCTAGGAGGGCAGAATCTAGTCACTTGCTGAGTACTAGGGATGAGGCATTTCATCACAGTGTTACTAAAAAACACCAACCAATATTTTCTAAGTATGAAATTTGACTGCTAAAAGTAACCACGATTATCACATATTGGGAAGTTTTTACGTATTACTGGTGCTGCACATATACTATCTGACTTAACCTACCGTGCCAAGCCTGTGACAAAGGGATCATTGTAATCCACATTGGGTATATAGGTAAACTGAGAAGTTAGTCAACTTCCCAGTAAGGGACAGAGCAGGAATTCAAACTCAGGTCTGTCTGACTTCACCATTTATATAACAGATCTGTTTGCAACACCTTCTAACAGAGCCATCTAAGGCGGGGCATAGATTCACAAGAGAAGGGACTGAAAGAGGAACCAAAATAGAAAAATGTGCTTACATAGGATTAATTAAGAGAATGCTATCACAGCTGAGTCAGCAGACACTGAGGTGGCCAGGCCAAGGAAATAAAATTATAGCTGTGGAAAAAAATGAAAGAGTATCTTCACGTAACGACAATTTGGTCGTATTTGGGGTAGGTTGCTGGTTAGTTGCCAGACCTCAGTGGGGACCCCGGTTCCTCTTTGTGCACCATGCGGCCTAATCAAGGCTCAGAAGGGCATGATCAGAGCTGTGGGAGTTACTGACTTCCCTTTCACCTATGGCAGACCTACCTGGCCTTCATGTTCTTTGCCTCAGGCTGTAAGAGCCAGAGAGACCTCATCCAAGAGCGTCTTCACAGACTATTCCAATTCAATCAATGAATAAGGACCCAGCATTTATTAATAGTGATAATGCACAGTATTTATTCCATGCCAGACTCTCACCTAAGGACTTTATATGTGTAACTAATTAAAATCCTCACAACTCCATGAAGGTACCCTTATTGTCCCTACTTTTCAGAGAAGAAATCGAGATGCAAAGAGTTAAGTCACACACAGTTTCACAGTGAGTGTGAAAGCTGAGAATCAAACCCAAGTAGATTGCTGCAGCATCCACACTGCTAACCATCAAGCAGTACTTCCTCTAGACCAGAGATCAACATACGTTTTCTATAAAGGGCCAGATCGTAAATATTTCAGCGTATTTGGTCTCTGTTACAATGACTCACTTGCTTCGTAGAGCTACAATGGCAGTTTTAGTGCAAAAGCAGCCATAGGCAATGTGTGGGTAAATGGGTAAGCCTGTGTGCCAATAAAACTTTATTTACGAAAAGAGGCGGTGGGCCACATTTGCTGACCATTGCTCTAGGCTCTACTGCACTGCACACTCTGGCTGGGATTCTTGTTTTCTCAGGTAGGTCATTCCAGCCATAGTTATGGTGAATTTTCTCATATGCCTTTTCCAGATTTTATTTCTTCCGCTGGCAACATTTCCCTTTCCTTTGCTAGGTGAATGATAACAATGATGGCGGGGATACTTGCTAATGCTGACTGAGCATCTCCATACAGGTGGGGGGCTGAGGGGACCGAGAGAAAGAAACTTTGCCACCCAGCCAGCTTGTGTGAGCGGAGCTGAGACTCAGGAGCAGAAGCGTCTAACTGCAGAGACTCTCCTCCTACTCACTGAGCACAGTTTCTTAAAGTGTGATTTACAGACCACTTGCCTTAAGATCTCGGGGAGGGATCGCTAGGCTGCATCTTAACACGCTTCCCAGGTGATTAAGCGCATGAACACAAGATGGGCACAGCATCGACATTACATGGTCAGCCACACCTTCTGGGGGGCTCTCTTAGACCCTCCGGCCTGGATCAGGGCTTCCTCTGGGTCTCTGCAGCCCCTGTGATTATCCATTGCACTGCTACTTACCCTATAGATGTAATTACCTGAGCACTTGTCTGTCTCCTTCATTAGTCAGTCATCCCCAAAGGTCGTGAACAGGGTCTCTGGTTCACCGTTTCACAGCCAGGGCCCCTCGTGTGTTTGGAGCTCTATGTGTATTTTCTGAATGAGTGAGTAAGTTAATTAATAGATGCTCTGACTTCATGGGTTTTACAATGATCTTCATAACTGCATTTTCTATGTCTACTGCATGATCTGTATGGTTTCCCTCTGGATTCCCGTGTGTCCCTTTCTTTTGCTCTGAATGTCTTTGTTCAGCTTTTAGTATTGTATTTGAAGTATGCATCTAATCCTCCCCATGAACAAAGTTTTAATTTTTATTTTTATTTTGCCTTGTGTTAACTATAACTGAAGAGAAATAGGGGAATATAGCTTTCCTACAGGCAGAATATCCTAAAAGACAGCTTTATTTATTTATCAATTTACTAATGAGTTTTATTAGTACCTGTAATGATCCTAGTGAGGAATTATCCGAATTCTTACCTTCAAAGGGCTTTCAATTTAGTTGACAAAGATCCCAAACTCTATAAGATGGCAAATACATGTAATTCTGTGCTAAATTGCATCCTTATACAGATACCCAATTATTTCACAAGTCAATATTTATTAAGCACTTAGGCTTTATAGTAGTTACTGGTCCAAGTGTCAGAGGCACAGGGTGAACAAGATGGGGTCTGTGGGCCTTACGTTTTAGCTCAGAGAGAAAACGATAAACCAGAAGGGGGGCCCTGGAATGAGACAGTTGCGGACGGTGGTCAGTGAGGGAAGAAACTGAAACAGGCTGACAGGACATGGTAGTAACTGGGCGCGGCACTCCGCGTAGGGTAGTTAGGAGTCTCTGAGGTGAAACCTGAGGGACAGCAGGATCCGTGACGATTAAGCATCCTAGGCAAAAAACAAAACACAACAAAACAATGCAAAGCCCTGAGAGGGGACAAGCTGGACATTTTCCTAGAATGTCTCCGAAGCCTCGTGCACGAAGGGGAGTGGCAGGGGACAGAAGCTAGCACGCGTGGCCCAGGCCTGCCACGGGATGCTGGAAGAAGTGGAGAGTCTCTTCCGCGTATGTTGTGAAGCCATTGGTGGGGTTTTGGTAGGAAACTAATAGGATCTGTTGAGTTTATTTGTAAAGGTAACTTCTGCTGCTATGAAAAGCGGATTGTTGAGGGACAAGAATAGAAGTAAAGAGATGCATGAAAAGGGTACGAAATTTCGGCTGGTGGTAGTGGAGGTGGAAGGAAGAAAACAGATGAGGGTATTTGAGGGGCAGAAGATTTGCTGACGGGAATGCGGAGCATGAGGCCAGCAGAGGTCTCAAGGATGACTTTCACGTCTTCATCTTCAGAAGCTGGGTAGGCGGTACTGCCATTTACCAAGACGTGGGTGACTACAGGAGAAACATTCTTGCAGAAAATTTAGAAGTTGTTTTAAAGACATATTAAGTTTGAGGGGCATAGGTGGTCATCTCAGTGGAGAAATCAAATATGTAGTTGGGTAATTGAATGGCATTCAGTGAAAATTTCGGAGCTTGGAATCAAGTTGGGCGGTTACTAACCACAGATGATATTTAAAACAATAGCACAAGACGGAGTCGCCTCGGGAAAGAGTTCAGACAGGGAAAAGTGGAGAACTTCAGACTCATCGCCCACGCCCAGGAATAGGTCAGCGTAGTGAGTTCAAGCAGACAATGGAGAAAAGGACTGAAAAAGTTAGAGAGGGAGAACATGAAGGAACTCACAAGCTGCTTTCAGAACAATAGAAAGAGAGATTCAACAATCGGGGATAAGCAGTGAATTGTGTAAAATGCTACTAGTGCATTGAGTAAAACGAGGCCAGAGAGATGCGCTGTGGATTGGAGACGTGGTGGGAATTAGGGAGCAAACAGCTTGAGCGAGACGGTAAGAATGGGGACCTCGGTGGGGATTTGGGCCTTGGCCTCAACAGGCACCCAGCAGGGTGGGTGCGGACTTGGCCTCCAAATAGCTTCACAGCCCGTTCCGGGGCTAAGAAAGGAGGGAGTGATGATGCAACTCCGCTGAGAAGCTTTGCTGCAAAGGGGAGCGGAAGAGAGGGGCTCATTTTGGAGGGAGCTGTGTGGAGCAAGCACTCTGGTTGCCTCTCATATTCAGGAAGTGGGCGGATCATTGTAGAATTTCTCCCAGCCACGTGCCAAAGGTCATGCTGCAAATTGAATTGTTACAGCCCTCAGAAGCCAGGATGTTAAAGAATGCTTCGTGTGGTGTTTCTAAGGACTTTGATCTTTCAGCTACCATCAGTTACGGGATTTCCTAACTCATGCTCATTTCTGTAACTTTACATTTTTGTCATGATGTAACACATCCACCAATCTCAGCTGTGTATGCAAGAAGGAACTGTATTGCCAAAACCCGCCGTAGGGGACGAATACATGCACCTTTGTGATAGCCACGGGCATGCATCCCTTGATACACAACCACCAATTAGTTCAGGTCATCTGAAAGAAAAGAGTTAGGGACACCCCTGTACGTAAATCAGCCCAAAGAATACTCACTCGATGTGCTAAGGAACCCTAATGAGGGCGGCAGCCATCTGGCCAGCAACCCATTCGACTGAAACAAAAATGTCAACACAAACAAAATATGTGAAGTTGACCACGGACAGCTTGTTGATGGGCACCTATTTAGCTTTCAAAGCAGTCTGGCGGATAGATTAAAAAAATCCATCAGACCCGAAAAGCCTTCACAGGCCAAATTTCCCCGGGGGGCCTTTCTATATGGTACTTCTCATTTTCAGAGCAGCGATAGCTCCGGTTGTCTCAGGCATCATTAGCCTAAATAGGGTAATGATGCCAGTGTGGGGGGTCATCATAAACTCATCATCTGGGGCGTGTGCGCGCGCCCGCGTGTGCACGTGGTGTGGGGTTCGGCCATGCAACTTGTAGGGTTGAGCTAATTTCCAGGGCTTCATTAGAGCTCTGCACTCGGTAATTATCTGCCCGCCGTCACCAAGTCCCTCCCTGCGACCACGCGGAAGGAGTGACAGCCTCGGTGCCCACAGCGAGGCCTGTGTTCGCTGTCCTGAGCCTCGCCCCGGCGGCCATCAGCAGCCACTTTCCGCTAACCGAGCCATGCTCGTGCGGCGTCTTTGCCCGAGGAAGCTGTTTCCGTGTTCACTTGGCTTCCTAATTGGGCCGCGTACCTTTTGGAGGGAAAAAAAAAAAAAAGAATAACGGAGTTGCCTCCAGCTTGGCAGAAACTAAAGTGAGAAGCCATGCAGATGTGGTTTCTGAAGGAGCAATTGATTTGTTTCACACGCCACCCACCTTCCTTGAAAATTAAAAAAGCTCGCCGACAAAGTGGCAATTGGTCAGGACCTCAGGAGGGCCGAAATACAGAAAAAAAATTAATTTCAAACTGTGAAACTCAGCCAGCAAGAGCAAATAGCTCCACTCCCAACACACGGGATTCACCTTTTGGTAAATGCCGCGGAGCCTGGGTGCCTGAGGGCCTGCTGGGTCTTGTTCTTTCGTGGGGGAAATCTGTGACGGCATCTGTCTCTTGCCCTGATTTTGCCACTCTCAGTGCATGGACTGAATGTCCTTGCCATCTTCCTAAAGAAGAGTTTGCAAACTCAGCCCCTCAACATTGCCTGTACTAACAGCTCCACCGTGGAGCAGACGAGACCCGTCCCACGGTCCTCCCTGATGGTGGAGATGGAAATTAACCATGTCCCCCCAGATGTTGGCTGAATGGCTGGCCCCTAATTTGTATACTTTCTGCAGAGGCTTCCGTGTCTTGGGAAATTTATTGCCACACTAAAGTCACCTTTTAAATTATGGATCATGGTATTGGTATGCTGCTAAAAATGTTCACAGCATTGTAATTTTATGCACTGGCAATAAACATGAAAAATGCATTTTGGGGTTGTTTAACACTAAAAATAATGTTTTGGAAAATAAATTTTAGGAGAAATTTAGTGCTGGGGGAAAAGGACCATATTCACAGTCCGGGAGACACAGAGCCATAATCTAAAGAGTGCATTGGACGGGGAGCAGATTTGCGACCCAGGTAGGTCAACAGCCTGGCACCACAGGACAATGAACTTCACGGATGTTGGATGTGGACGGTGGTGGGGTCCACGTCTTGCTGCCAGCCATCAAGGACTCACCCCCTTATTGCTCTCTCTAAACGGTGGCAGGGTTTACTTCTGGAGCTGGCAGTTGATGGCTAGGCCATTGGCAGCCTTACAACAGATGTCCTTGTTCAGGAACAAAAACGATACTGCACAAGCTGGCTTTCTGCAAGGCACGTTAACTTGGTCAACCAGGGGCAGCTGCTCGTGACCTCGGCTTCATCTGAAGAGTTAATTCCGCGACAGGTGTCACAGCCATGGTGGTTGGCTCTACCAACTGGCGGTGGCCTCGTTAATGGGGCCAGTGACCAGCCAAGAACAAGCTGTCTAGAGAGGTGTGAAAAGTCTGTGTCCCCTCATACGTCTTATGAGCTGTGGGACCCTGGGCAAGTCACTTACACCGTCTGCTCCTCTGTTTCCCCACCTATAAAATAGAGGTCATGATAGAACCCAGCCCTGGGTTCGTTTTGAGGATTAAATGAGAAAAGACGTGGAGAAGTACATGTGCAAGGCACAGAGTAAAGGCCTAAGAATATCGTTGATGGTGGAGGTAGGGTGAGCCTCCCATGTTGCAATGTATAAAAACGAGCTGATTTGAGAAACCGCAGGCACTGAGCTTAGAAACGGCTTTCTGTTCTACTGCACCCCTCCTTCCTCTCCTGGTAGACGTCCACTCAGCCTTCAGGGCTTAGCCTAGCAAGGGAGACTCTGTGCGGTGTCGTTTTCCTTCACTTGTCCCGCTACCTGCCGAGGAAGAAGGGACCGCCCTCTCATGGAGTGTCCCCATTTCCTTTGTCCCAGGATTCACTTGCACATCCAAATAGATTTAACTGAGAATGGGAGCCTTTGCTATCACACTTCAAACCGCTCTGTACAAGGAATATATGTGATTGATTGCTGTGCCCACGGAATCACATGAAGAGTTTATTTACTGTTTTACCTGCTCGTTAAACCTAGTGTGAAACAAACAGGGGAATCAAGGTACCTTGAGGGGTGTCTGACCTTGGCCAAAATTGTTTCTCAGGCCCCCATGGATATTTGGATTTCCTTTAAATTTAAGACACCTGTAAAATCCACTGAGACACCTGCCTCATGACATTGAGAGGAATGTTAATAAAACGACTCCTGTATGAATAGCCTTGTGACCGCTGTTGGCTGCTTTAAAAAAAAAAAAGTATATTTTATTGATCATGGTATTACAGTTGTCCCAACTTTCCCCCTTTGTCCCCCTCTGCCTCCAGCAATCCCACCCCCCTTAGTTCATGTCCATGGGTCGTGCATACAAGCTTTGGCTTCTCCTTTTCCTATACTATTCTTAATGTCCCGCTGTTTATTTTGTACCAACCAATTATGCTTCTTGATCCCTGCGCCTTTTCCCCCCTCTGCCCCCTTTTCTAAGTTTCATTTGCTTTTGTCTGTTACCTGCCATCTTGGAGGCTGAGACCCAGGGCCACATGCCCAGATATGGAAGGCGTGGAGGAATGTTCTTGTTTTCTTTGTCCGTGACGCATATCTTAAGAGCCCAAAACATATCCCCAAATTATTGTAGTTGTATTTTTTATTAAATGATAAATGAACTAATGTAAAATTATACAATTAATGTAAATGCCATAAAATGATCAAATGAAAATCTTGATAACTGGGTATTGCACCACGTGAAAACAGTGGAACTGGTAATTAAATTTTGGGGGGATCAGATGAATAATCCCATCTAATGTAGCTGTGTGGTGGTTTAACACAGTGGCTCTCAAATTTTAGCTTCAGCACAGTGGTCCATGCACATCGTATGGGATTTGGATTTCTGATGCTCACCCCCAGAAATTGAGTAGGTCAGGGTGGAGCCTGGAGAAAGTTTTGAGCATGCACAACCAATATGTATTATTTATAAGTTTTATTCGTGTACCGCTATGCCGTATCATACATGTTATTATTAACATTCACAGAATAGAAATTATACATGTATATAACAATAAGTAAGTTCTTATTATTGTTTACACTCCCCACGGGATCTTCTTGGACACCCCTTGGGGTAGGTGTGCCCATTTTGGAGGGGAGTGCTTCAAGCAAGTGTTTTTCAGATTTTAATATGCACGTCAGTAGCCTAGAGATTTTGTTTAAATGTAGATTCTGATTTAGTTGGTCTGAGGTTTGGATTCTGGTCTTTTTTAACAAGCTCCCAAATAATGCTGAGACTCCTGATCTGGAGGTGGTCTGGAGGTTACCAGCCAGCTCCCCCTCATGATGTCAATCTAGGAGACTTTCTGTAATTCTCCTTCTGAGTCTCACTAATGTGAAACAAGAGAAAAGCCCCCTAGATAAGTCTCCCCCTTTTAGGCACTTTTCTAGAAGGGTTCTTTCCGCTTATCTCTAGACTTAACAAGACAGTCCTCCCTGAAGTCATCAACAATGACTTTCCTGGACGCAACAGTGGGCAAGATTATTCTCCCTGATTAAGCCTTTGACAGGAGGCATCTTGGCAGCAAGCACCGTGCCAGGTTTTATTAGTAAATTGGCCCTGCCACGTTTTTTTTTGTCCTACCTACAGATGCCCTAGCTCAGCAATCCTTCCCATAGATTGGGATGAACACATTGAAGAATGTCATGCTTGGCGGGACCAAGAACAGTAATTAGACAAATTTACAAATCATAAAGGGATACGTGGAACGTACTAATCTGTAGAGATTATTAAGTGGAAATAGGAAACTTAAATAATTAATTCTTAAAATCATCCCAAGAAGGCTACGTTTTTCCTGATGTACAGACACCGCAATTAGGTTACTGTGACAGCCCATTTCAGATGAAACAGGAATTCTTCAATGTGCTTATTTAATAGAGCCGAAACGTGTTATAAGGAATGATTTCATTACTGCACCCTTCCGATCCGAATGAAATCAGAACCCCAGACGCTGCTGCCTTTTGAGTAATCCCACGGCACGCCACCACCAAAGACCGGACGGGGCGGCCCAAAAGATCTGATACGCATAAAAATCGCCCTCAGAAATGCTCCTAATGTGTTTCAGTAAAACAGGGAAGCTCTCGGATTTGGCCTTAGTCCCCTGCATGTCACTTAGACATCAGCTCTAAGAAGCAGCCATATCCTTTGTGACTGTCGGAAATGGTGGAGTAATATACAGTGGTTATGTTGTTAATGTTTAGATATTTATGTAATCCTTTTTAAAAAGTTCGCCTGTGATGATTGTCCTGCCCACTTTGAAAGGCCCTGTCTACCAAGCATGCCGTCTATTGGAAACTCCCAGAGGAGCACACAGGAGCCTCTTGAGAGAGGCTGAGGTTTTTGCTGTCCAGTGACCTTGGTCTAATACAGCTAGATCACACGGGCAGGCCTTGCGGACTTCTTGTAGTCTCACTTCCTTTGGTGCAGTGGGGAAAATAAAAATTATTGTCCTGAAAGACAATAATGTATTAAAATTTATTTTAAAGGGCACTGAATAGAAAAGTAATTTATTAGTTTTCTTCTAGATTGTGTTACTTACAGATAGAAACATTTCTCTTCTTTCTCTCCAAGAATGTGTTGAGAATGCAATATTAATCAAAAGGGAAATCACTTTTATTAAACAGCATTTCCAGTGTTCATTAAGACACACAAACTGAGTTGAGCGAGTCAGTGTAGGTTAAGAGGGGAGGGGTGAGAAACGGACCGAGCAGGGAGAGGGTTGTAGCACAGGGTTGTCAGAGAGGCCACAGACCAGGTGAGTCCACAGGAGAGCGGGGAGAGCAGAGGTCTCGCCACAGTGGGAACCCTGGTGTTTGCCTGACCTCTCCTGCTTTCACTGGCAGTGGGGCCCCTGCCTTAGTTTGGGACACCCCCTTGCCAATGAGGTCAGCAGTGAGTAAAGGAGCCGCACGTGGGACAAGCAAGGTCCAAGAAAGCCCGAGAACACACTGTCTACGGCCGCGGAAAAGAAGGCACTTCTGAGTACTTAACGGCTCGTCTGGTACCCCCGGCAGGCTTCCCGCTGAAGGAGATAAACCAGGCAGTTGGCCCCTCGGCGCTGCCTGACCTGAGCCTTAGAGTAAGGTCCGCCCATGGCGAGGGAACGGGAACAAAGTAGCAGATCACACCTGCAGCTCCTGAGAAGCAGGTTGACAGCCGGGCGCTGGTCTTACACACAACGGATGTTCAAATATTTGATGAAACCGTAATCAGGGCACAGGCCATTTATGCCTCTCAGGGTGTTTGGGAAATTCTCTTTTGTTAAACCTTGCGATGCTCACAGGCATGACCCCACCGCCATGACCAACAACAACAACGAAAATCCAGAATTAAATAAGTTTAGGAAGTGCTGCTTTCTGTATCTTCATGTTAGACACTCCCTTTATCAGCACGTCACAAGATCCGAGACGTTCCACCCTAAAGAAACATGGTTAGGTTTTATTTTTCATCTAGACTTTCCCAAATACAAATAAGCCCAAACACAGTCGTAAAAAAACATGAGCTTTGATTTTGGGGAAACTAGTTTCTCCGGCTGGTTCCCAGCCCTCTCCCCCTTTCTTTCTGTTCCTCCCTCTCCCCTCCTCTGGCCCCTCCCCCTCCCCTCACTTTTCTCTATACTTTAAGGGTCGGGAGAGTTAACCTGTAATGTCTGTTCCCACCAATACTATTTCCACCGGAAAACCCTGCATTTGGGAAGCATTCCTGAACTTGGAGCCTTCATAACTCAGACTTTCTGGACCTCGCGGTGCTAGTAATAGTTTTAAGTACAGTGGTACCTCGGTACTCGTTGTTCATTTGTTCCGGAACTCAAGACAAGTACCAAACTCAACAAGTACCAAAGGATGAAGCACTTTCTCTTGCGAGGCGGCATCACGGCTCATACGAGTTCTGGCACGGGCGACGAGTCCCGGGCAGGCGCCGAGTGCCGAAACATTTTTCTCTTGTCAAAGTGTGGCGAGTACAGGGCTTGACAAGTTCTGAAGCTGATGAGGACCGAGGTCGGACTCTGTCTTCTTCCACGCAGAATTCTCACGGAGAGGCAGAAGGAGACATCAGACCATAGCTCGTGTTCCAAAATACATATGAAGTATAGTGTTGTCTCCTGTCCAAGATACTTTCCTGCTTTATAAGCAAAAGACAGAACTGGGGTAAGAACGGGGATCTTCAGAAAGAATCAGGAAACAGGGGTTGAGGGTGGATCTGATGAAAATTCCACTGTGTGGGAGTGCCAGGCGCATGCTTTGTACAGATATTGGCTGCTGGTGCTAGCCTGAGCAGAGTGGGTTTTTTAAAGTAAGCTGTTTTATTTGAGAAAAAAAATTATATTTGCAGAAACGTTGTGAAGATAATGTAGAATGCTCCTACAGACCTTGCACCCAGTTTCCCTATTATTATCATCTCGTTCACAGCTGATGAACCGATATTGATATACGCGTGTTAACTAAAGCCTGGAGTTTAATCAGAGCCCCTTAGTTTTTCCCCGATGTCGTTCTTCTGTTCCAGGACCCCAGCCAGGGTGCCTGCCACGTTATACACGGCTGTGATGTCTCCTTAGGTTTCTCACGGCTGTGACGGCTTCTCACACTTGCCTTGTTTTTGATGACCTCGACTGTTTTGAGGAGTGCTGGTTGGATATTTGTCAGAATGGCCTCCAACTGGGATTTGATTCATGGGTTTTTCCCTTGATGAGACCGGGGTTGTGTGTTTTGGGGAGAAAGAGACCACAGAGGTGAGGTGCCATTTCCATCACATTGAATCAAGAGGCAGCTATCAACCTGACTTCTGCGTGTCGGCAGTAATCTTGAACACGTGGCTGGGGCCACATCTGCCAGGTTTCTTGACTGTGATGTTACTCTCCCCCCCGCTCCCCACACTGGATCCTTTGGAAAGATATCACCCCTGTGTAGCCCAAGCCCAAGGAGTGAGAAGTTTTGCCCTACTTCCTGGAGGGCAATGTATTTGTATAAATGATTTAGAGTTCTTCTGCATGAGCGATTGGTCACTTCTTCCCCATTTGTGTTTGTATGCGTGTATGTGTGCATGCATGTATGTATGTATGTACCCATCCAATCATTTACTTATATCAGAATGGTTATGTATCTTATACTTCGGGTTATAACCCGATATTACTTTATTCGTTTTGCTGCTCAGTGCGTTCTAGTTTGGGCCATGGGTCCGGAGCAGGCTAGAGTGGGAGTAATTCCTACCTCCTTGGGATAGGGTTCTGGCAAAGTCTTTCCTCCCAGAGAGTAAGCTGCAGTTACGAAGAACAGCATGGGCTTACTTCACAGCGACAGCCCTCTCATTCCCCTGCCAGAGCCAGGGGAGGATCCCCCCCAGCTCTCAGATCAGCACTTCTCACGTTCCTACCAGTTTCTGGCTCCTGCAGCTTTTCCTTGGGGGTAAGGAGATGTGACTCTGAATTTGCCTCCCTCTCCAGATTTCATGGTGGTCCTGTGCCCTGCGAGGTCAGTTCTCTGGAGTGTTTTTAAAAAATTGGCGGTTTTTCAATTTGTCCAGGTTTTTCTTGCTGTGAAATTGGTGATGATGATTTCCAAGCTCTTTACAAATCAAAGCTGAAGCTGGAAATCAAGCTAAGTGTTTTTTAAAAAAAAATATTTAGCTTTGCTGAGTATCAGAATGATCATGTGAGAGGCGATGGGTCCATGAGAACACACTTACTATACTTGTTGTCACGGGATAAATTACTGTTCGCCGTGCCCCTGAAGACAGTAGACCGGCAGCCCTGCTCTCCCACCTACTGAGAAACCACCGAAGTGGCAAGGAGACGCCCTATCTCTGCGGCTGCAGCCCTTTCAGAAGAAAGGGGGTGACCGTGCACCCTGGGTGGGTTTCAAAGATGCACAGAGGCAGGCAATGCAACCTGATGGCCTTTTGTCGCCCCGGTGACTCATTTGGGGGGAAAGACACCGAGAGGTTATAGCAACATGATGCTCCTCTGCGCTTGTTTTGCCTCTTGAATGAGACCGAGTGGTGTATTTGAAACAAAACACGGACTTTGGAAGTTTCCTAGAAGAAGAAAGATGACTTTGTCGTTGGGAAGTGTATGGTGGTAGGCGGTGTTGGTGGGATGACTGCTGGGGTATTTCCCAGGCTCCCGTCCTCTGAAAACTATTTTCCATTTTTTTTCCCCACAGCCCCATGCCTCTTATACTGGGAATCCCTAAAGGTTTCTCTCTGTTTCTTCTCAAGCTGTTTAAACTCAAATAACATGCTCCAAGTTCAATCTTTCTTCATTAAACCCATAGAAATGGTAGAAAAAATTTTTTTAAAGAAATAAAGTAGGTAGTCTCACATGAAGATAAGAAATAGTCTGTTCTTGAGACTGGGTTTCCATCAAGTGTATTCCACCCCAGAGATGGGAAAAGCAGAAGTGAGAGAGAGAGAGCCCGTGATCAAGCACAGGGTCACTTCTTGGAGTACCAGGCTAACCAAGATGGTTGTCCCCTACACCCCTCCTTTTAAACCAGGCACAGCCAGGGAGGTATCTACCTGCCAGTCAGAGCAGAGACCATGGGAGCTTGACTCACAGCGGCAGGTAGAAATAAAGTTCTTATGCTCAGAGGGGCAGCTACAAAAATGCCTCTCTGCTCTCCAAACTCTCACCAAAATTAAAACCACAACTCCAGGTCCTCTCTCGGCAGGTGACACACACACACACATGAAAAATCTCAAGTACAAAAACAGAGGACAATCAGTCACACTTGGGGGATGCTCAGATCATAAAAGGAAGACAAGCAGAACCTATACATCTCTTAAAAAGTGACTAGATCAATGAACAAGCTATAAAACAACCTTGGTAAAGAAAGTGAGGAAAGGGGGACGAGTGCTGGAGGTAGAAGGAAGGGCATATGCAAAGGCCCAGAGACAAGAGTGAGTCTCGAGTTCTCTTGTGTATCTAGAGCAGAAAACACGAGGGGAGAGTCAAGAGATGATGTTACCATTGTAGAGAGAGAGGCTAGTTTGTAGATCTTTGAAATCACATTTAAAATGTAGACTTCTCCTGGGGCAACAATGTGTCATTTAAGGATTTTAATTAAAGAAATGAGAATGACCTTAATGGACCCATGACAACAGCTCAGGGGTCAGCAAACGTATTCTGTGAAAGACCAGATGGAAAGTATTTTAGGCTTTTGGGATTATAAATTCCCTGCACAGCCATTCAGCTCTGCCGTAGCAGGATGAAGGCAGCTAAGAACAATACGTAAGTGAATGAGCATAGAGACAGTACCCAAAATTGATTTATAAAAACAGGTAGTGGGTCAGATTTGGCCCCAGGGCTAGAGTTTGCTAACCCCGGATACAGAAGCAAGAAAACCAGAAAGAAAGGAGGACAAAGTTCTTAGGCCAGTTGCTTTAGCATAGTTAAGCGAGGAGATAGACATCATTTTTTTAAAAATTCTTTTTCTTTTTTACTGAATCAGAACAAACTGGCATAAAAAGGTTGGGACTGTGTTTATAATTTTTATTTCTCATGCTGACAGGTTTAAAATGGGGCAAGTCCTGGCACCCGGGTCACGCCTCTCGCACTGCTGCCAACGTGGCTGCTTCTGCTACGGGGTCAGACCAGTTATTAAAGAGCTCGTGTGTACCGTGTGCGTTACGGCTGCCGCAGACACTGCTCACGTGCCTGGCGTTTGGGGCCCTGTGCTGCTTAGCTGGAGACTGTATCCTCGTTTAAAATTAGCATACAAAAGGTAGCAACAATATTCTCAGAGTGAATATTCCCATGTCCACTCATATCACTGCTTTATAGAAAATAACTTGAACTAACTTCTCTCTCTCTCTTAAGTTCCGTTGCTTAAGTTACCAAGAGCGTTAAGGTGGTATAGTCAGACCTGGGGAAGAGCGGCAGCTAGACGCTGCCTCCTAAAGCCCTCCAGGCCTCCCACTTCTCTTGCCAAGCACCAAAATGATCATAAAACTAGTAATAAGAGTTAAAACGTATGGAATGCATACTCAGAACTTAAAAAAAGAAAAAATACTGCATTTAGTGCTCACAACAAACCTGTGAGGGTGCTCCTATTTTCTAGCTGAGGAGAATGAGGAGTGATCTGAGCCAGGCCTTGGTCCCCTTCCCGGGTGTCTGACTCTGGAAGTCACTCTGTGCTGTGTTGACAGGCACCCACACTCCAGCCCAGTGGTTCTCAACCTTCCTAATGCCGCGACCCTTTAATACAGCTCCTCATGTTGTGTGGACCCCCAGCCATAAAATTATTTTCGTTGCTACTTCATAACTAATTTTGCTACTGTTATGAATCGTAATGTAAATATCTGATATGCAGGATGTATTTTCATTGTTACAAATTGAACATAACTAAAGCATAGTGATTCATCACAAAAACAATATGTAATTATATATGTGTTTTCCGATGGTCTTAGGCGGCCCCTGTGAAAGGGTCGTTCGACCCCCAAAGGGGTCGCGACCCACAGGTTGAGAACCAGTACTCCAGCCCTCACTCTGCCTCACCCACCAGGTAACCTTTATTGTTAACGGGGTAATTAGACAGTGATTACAAAAGTGACCTTCTGTTTCTGTATCAGACCTTTCACGTCACACACATTGTTACATTCAACCAGATGAGGCAGGTTAAAAGAGACGTAAAAAGAAACAGAAAAGAAAATCATAATTTCAAAGATGAGAAGACAAGCGCTCAGAGCCTCACAGGCAGAAGCCAGCAGAGTGGGAGCCTCAGTTAAGATTTTCTGCTGCAGGTAGGATGCTCTTTCCAGGTACACTGCTCCTTACAGTCTTCCTCAGGCGCCCCCTTCCCCCGGTCACTGGGTGCCTTCCTGCGAGGACAGCACAATGATTTCAGAAGTCCCCGAGAGCCACTCTGAAGGTGGGCATGGTCCCCGGGGCAGGCATTTAGGGCAACGAAAACCTGGACTCCAGACCGCAGGGCCTGCTTATTTGAAGAGCTGATCTTAGTTTTGGAACCAAATTAATATACTGCCTGAATATTCTAAAAGAAATATCAGGAAGTGTTTTTATATATTGATTGTATGTATTAAGTATATATCTCTCTCTCAATCTATCTATCTATCTATCTATCTATCTATATATATATATATATATATATATATATACACACACACACACATATATGGCTAAGGAGAATGAGGAATGGGCAGAGAGAGAGAGAGAGAGAGATCAATTGTGCTTAAGATATTTTTCCAGAACCCTTAAAAACTTATGCCATGACACGAAGAGGGATAGACAAACTAAAACCATCTATTTATAAATATATATTTAGACTTGTGATTCATGCATGGTGTAGGCCGGAGTGAGTGGATTACAGAATTGAGTTCAAGTCTATATTTGGAATCTCTCTGTTCCCGGAAACCAAACCAAACCAGCAAACAGAGGCTCCCCGGAATTTCTGGAACGTCGCAAGCCCTTCCCTCTTGTCCCCCATTGCTTCCCACAGCTCCTCGCAGACACCTGCTGCGAGCGGTAGGTGTGAATCGGCAAGCAAACCGGGCAAAGAAAGGGCAGGGGAATGCTGACAAAATCAGGTTTTTATGCCAAATTCTTTTTTTTTTAAGTTTTTATTTGCTACTTAAAGCCTTTGAATTTAGAGTGGTAGATATATTTTTGTTTGTTTTTTTATATATTTATTTTTAGAGAGAGAGGGGACAGGAGAAAGAGAGGGAGAGAAACGTCACTGTGTGGTTGGCTCTCACTCGTGCCCCCAACTGGGGACCCGATGTGCAACTTAGTCATGTGCCCTGACTGGGAATCGAACCACCAACACTTGGTTCACAGGCCCGACGCTCAATCCACTGAGCCACACCAGCCAGGGTTTCAAATTCTACAGCCGCTTTCCTTCACCTGTCACCTGGAACGCTGGCCCCTCGTGAGTTCTGTGGGGGCCTGGAGTCGTGGGTGGAGCTCTGGAGTTATGGGCGGAGCTCTGGAGTCATGGGCGGAGCTCTCCCTGGGAGAGTCTTGCGGTCCTCAGCCCATCCGAGCTTCGGGTTCCCACACCCACCAAACACGTTCAGGGAGCACTTCCTCAGGTCCAGGGAGCTCCTGTGGGCTCATCCTGCTCTGGGAAATACTGAAGTGAAGGATCAAGTCCGGGCCTTAGATGATTCATTTATCTGGAATCTTCCAGCCTCTCCGAGCTCACTGCCCTACTGACTCTCCATTTCTTTCATCTCTGGCTTTCGGTAGCGAGCTGCCTTGTAGATGCCCAGTACACAAAGCTGTATCTCATGCCTCCAAGCAGGCTGGCTTAGGACTGCTTCCTCCGCCTGCTGGCCACGGAAGCTTGGCCCAGCCACGCGTGGCTAGCCTCACTTGGCTTGTCGGTAAAGTGGAGGGTTTGGTGAACAAAGAATCTCTGAGATCCCTTCGTTCTCCATCTCACACCCGCTGGTGATTTTCTTCTCTCCCGCAGTCCTGGGGGGGGGGGGGGCGGTGTTACCTCCTTTCTCTAAGCCTCATTGGCTTCGTCTGCAAAGTGGGGGACACGACAGCATGACCACCATGGGCTTCTGTGAGGACTCCATGGAGCCAGGAAGGTGAAGATGACTGTCACAGTGTCACCAGTGGGACTCAATGAGAAGTAATAATAAGCTCAATACGGCACTCTAAAGAAAGTTGTTCCAGCATCACCTCTGATTGGCCCTGCTTGAAATGGATACATCCTGTGTGCGCTCTGGCTTTGAACGCCTTTTACTGGTGTGCAAATAACCCTTAGATTGTCCTTAACAGGGTAGTTCAAAGAATGTTCATGTGCTCTGAGGACAAATGAAGGGAAGCCCAATTGCTGTAAACTTAACTTTTAAACACCCTGAATAAATATGCGTTTTCCCTAATGGCAGAGAGCCAGCTCTCATCAGAACCTCGAAGGACACAATGTGATGGGTCATAGGTGCTGGTTTCCCAGGAAACTGGGTGGAGGATCCTGAACACCTGTTAAGCAATAAGACTTGGAAAATACCTTTTATATGAAAGAGACTTTAGCTTTACAGTGTGGGTTTCCTCCGTGACCTTAGCTGGTGCTCAGAGACAGGCGAGGGCGGTGGAAAAGCATGATCATTACCTGTGGGTGTGCCTCCGCTCAGTAGCCGAGGGCCAGACTGGCCATCTTCCACTTGCAGACTGGCCTCTCCTGTCCCCATGTGAGACCCCACTCTCCCCCAGCTCCCCAGGACACATAACTGGAGGCACCCTCCCCTGCGCTTCCTTCCTTCCTTCACATACTGTCAGCCCATCTCTAGCCCCCTCACGCCCATCTCTAAAATCCTCACGTCCAGGCTCCTAACCTTCTTCCAAAAGCTGCTTTTGAGCACCCTCCCCTTCTAGTCAATGGCAGTTCCATCCTTCAAGTTGCTTAGACCCCTAACATAGAAATCCACCCTGATTCTTTTCTTTCCCTCCTTCTCCATGACCAGTCCCTCATCAGATCCTGATGGCTCGGTCTTCAACATCTGTGCAGGATGTGACCCCTGGCCCACAGCTCCACCACTCCCCACTGGGCCTAAAGCACCATTTCTCAAGCCCGAGCTGTCTTTTCAGCAACATCTTAGCTCGTCTTGTGGTTACTGTTCTCACCTTCCTTGAGAGCACATGTTCTCAGCTGCAGCAGGTGGAGACTTGGGTACAGATAATTCCTTGCGTGTAGGAGCTTTTCTGGACACAGAGGGTATTTAGCAGCATCCCTGGCCTCTGCCTACTAAGACACCAGAACCATCCTCTTGCCCCCGTCACTTGTGACACTGGAAACCTGGCAGTGCCGTCTCTTGTCCCTCAGAGGAGGGCACCACAAACACTACTCTCATCCCATTTCCTACCTCTTTCTGCCCTGCTGCTTCTTCCTCCATGCTGGCACACTGGGCTTGTTCTGACCACCAAGACTTGGCCTTTGCCGGGTCCCCCACCAGGAGAGATCCTCCCCAGCTGCCCGCGTGGTTTGCTCTTTCATTTCCTTAGCGTGGCACCTGCATGTAGTCATATAATGCTATGTATTGTACTCAGCAAGATTATGCGTTAAAAAAACACTTGATGACCAGGGTGGATGTTCCCAAATATTGTTAAATAACAAAGGATAAATTGAGAAAAAGATTGTACCTTATGACCAGCATTTTGCTAAGAAAAGAACCAAGTGTATATTTATACACATATTACTACAAATAAATAGAGAAAATACACCAGAAGGACAAACACACCAATGTTAACAGTGTTGCTCTTTGTGAGGAGCTATATAAGCAATTTGTTTACTTACTTTCCTGTGTTGTCTAAACTTCTATTCTGAAGATATTTGATTTCATAATAAAACAAAAACAAAAACAATGAGTACCACTTTTAAAAAGGAACAGAATCATCATAATCCTAAATGTTTCCAAGATCCAAAGGTCAGTTGGGAAAATGCAGAAACGTGGAGCTTGGGCAATGGAGGTGCATCCTGACCTGAACACACCAGTAACGAAAATCAAGGGCATGCATTTAGAGGCCGTATGTGCGTCAGAGAGTGAGGGACCTGAATTAAGTGACCTAGAATATTTACATTTATGGGGACCTTGGCAATCACGGAATACGACATCCCCTTCTTTAATAAGGTAGGAGCTCCAGAGAAATCAACTAACCCAAAGTCACACAATTAAATAGTAGCAGGGATGGCATTGTTCAATTATTTTTCATCAAACATTTATTAAGTTTCCACTATGTGCTGGGCGCTTGGGGTACAGTGATGAAAGATAAATGCACTCCTTGCTCTTGAGTGCTGTGGGGAAGAAACACAAATGCACATCCAAATGCTATAGGAATGAACCGTCCGGTACAGAAGTCAGTCCCGCGTGTGGCTTTGAGCACTCACAGTGGGACTGCTGAGCGCACATTGGGTTCGCGGAAAGGACATGGAATACCCCATTAATATTTTTATTACTGATTGCCTATCAAATGGCATTATTATGGACACAGGCAGTTAGATAAAATATATTATTAAAATTTAATCTTGCTTGTATCTTCTTACCTTTTTTATGTTTTTTGTTTTGTTTTTTTTTAAATTAAGGCTACTAAAAAATTCTAAATCACCTGAGTGGCTTTCATGCTGTTACTTTGGGGCGGCCCTGAGCGTGCATTTGGAGGCGTACTTACCAGGGCGTTAGAAGTGAGAGTGAAGGGCCAGTTGTTTCAAAGTTCCTTTCTTAGTCTTGGTGATAGAGAAGGCTTTGGAAAGGAAGCGACATATAAACTGTTACCGGGGTACTAAGTGAGAGGCAGGCCAAGCGCAGGATGGGGCCTGGGATGGGGAATGAAACGAGTGGCAAACCGAATATTTCGAGAAGGATACCGTTTGCAAAGTTAGACCTTCCCATATTTTTTAAAAATTAACTAGCAAGTTTTAACTTTAAAAAAAAAAAAAAGAAAGAAAGAAAAAACGGATTTTCCTTTCTCATGGGAAACTTTGACAACCCCTCAATTCCAGTCCTGGGAGTGGATGTGTGGCCTTCGGGGACTCCAGCCAAGCCAGCCCACCGCTGTTCTTCCTCCTGCAGGATCTTTTGATGCCATGAGCTCATTTCAGCAAAGGGTGAACCCGGCCTCGACCAGAGGAAACGAAGACACTGAATCAGCTAGAGAGACGGCAGTGAGTAATCTGCATGAAATTCTTAAATTTCCATTGGGAAGGAGACTCGGCGCTGCTTCCAGGGCCTCTGATTATGCGTTATATTCTGGCCAAGAAAATGAATGTGCTCAATAAAACATTTCTGGAATAACCTTTTAGTAAAAAACAATAGAAAAACTGTGAGACAGATTAAGGTTTAGCGTCTCAGGAGATTACAGTGTGAACAGACTCTCCTCGTAGGGTCTGTTGAACGGGGGACAAGCCGGAGGAGGGGAGAACTAGAAGGATATTTGACATGAAAAATGTGAATTCACTCTGTGAGTGTTTACTAGCGTTCACAAGTAGCAGGAAATGAGCCGTGAAATGTATTGTCAAACATTCAGTGTTCAAAATATAATGCATTACTTTTAAGTTGGGCTTTTTGCTTCCTGACATCCTCGTTCTCGGTTTGCCCACGCCTGGGATGGATGAAGTGGCCTTTTATTGTGTCCTTCCAAAAGCATATTGGGAAGCTGTGGCAAAAACTGGGAGCTGGCTTTCCAAAGGCAACTGGCAGCTGCCTTTTCCCGAGCCCCCCGCGATTGCAGAGGCTGGGGAAACGCAAAGGTTTGCCCCGCCCCCTTGCTGGGGGTGACGGTCATGTGGCTGGCGGTGCCCAATGAGATACGGGTCTTAGTCTCTAGGGAGACCGTCTCTCGCCAAATGAAAGCCACCAAGCCCTGCTGAAGAGCCCTCCATGGCCTTCCCCGTGCCTCCTCCTTCTGCCCGATTGCTAGAGTCAGGACTAACGTTTGGCTTCTCCCACGGATAGGGCGGTGCAGTTATGAAGTTGCTGAAATGCCTCCAGATTGGTTGGTAAATTGCAACTTTCCTGGGACCCTCCCCCTCCTAAGTGCCGCTGCTGCCCACGTGCCTTGCCCAAGCCCAGTGGACCACCCTATGATTCCAAAAGCAAAAAGCCCAGAGCAGCAGGAGCCTCCAGATCAGCACCATTTCAAAAACTGTTTTTAGTATCACCCTTAAAGTGCAGGAGCCACCACCTAGTAACCATGAGGCCTCAAGCTGCAGACAAGGATGGACATAGAATATTAGGGGAAGCTGGTCTCGCCTGTTATTCTTCTTGTTACAGAATAGAAGTTTCTGGCAACTCTATGCCAACAGGTAACCTCAGAGATATGCTGCAGGGCTCACGTTTCATGCTTTCAAGCTCCTGTTCCGGCGTTGGGCTGTCTGGATCCATTAATTCTTCACAGGCTCAAATTCTTATCCCAGTTCAGAGTCTGCAAGATATTGCCTGTTGTCTTCTTGTCGTGGTGCCCATTTTTCTAGCTCCTCTACCCCTCTTGTCACCATCCCTCCAGGTCTCTCATGTGAAACCCTGTCTCGCTTTGGGGTCCATTTTTTGGTTCTAGAGTACCAGTCGCAAGCAACAGGAATCACTCAAGCTGTTGTAGGAAATAAAGAGAGGGACTCACGGTAATGATACAGGGCAGTCTGTTTTGAGTCTGGCTCCTGGCTAAACTTACCTGTGATCTTTCCCACCTGACCTAGGCAATTGGGAAGGCTTTCCCTGGCTGGTGTGGGGGGTGGGAGGGAGAGGTGCCTGAGGGGGGAAGGGGGAGGGTCTTTCCATTCTTTAAACAATAGGCAGGATGGTCCTTTTTAAATGCAAAACCCACTATATCACTCCCATGATTAAAATTTTCCGGTGTCTTCTCAGTGAATTCCTTAGAAATTTTTAATTCTTTTCCATGTCTTGAAAGACCCAGTCCTACAGCTCTCTCCTGCCTGAATGTACACCCCTCTCCTCTTCCTTGTTATTTATGTCTCGGCTGCCCTGACCCAACTGTCGGTCCCTTGATCTAGGCCAGTCCTGTTCCCAGCTCAGAGTCTTTGCCCCAGCTCTTTCTTTTGTGTGAAGCAGCGGTCATGTGCTCTCAGCATTGTCGGTTTCTTCCCATAGTGCGCTTCTCAGCTCTCATGAATGCCCCCTTCCTGAACAGCCACTCAAAAGGAGGCGCCCCGCCCCTAACCTCCCGTTCCCTCCCTATCAGTGATCTTTAAAAATTCTTGTTTACTTTGTGTTTAATATCTCTCATATTGCTTTGCCCCCCACCACCCATGAGACATCAGCTCCGTTAGGGCAGAACTGGGGGGCTGTCTTGCTCATCGCGGTAGCCTGGTGCCCAGAACTGTGTCTGGTGCACAGCACATGCTTACTGAACGTATGTTGAATGAATAACTGTTTGCTGGATCCTCACCCACGTCCATGAGGGTTGTGGAGAGCCAAGTCACAGAGAGGTAGCCATTGGTCCTTGGGTGGGGAGCAGCCACATTTGCGGAGGGCAGGTGCCCATGACTTTACATGCCATTAACTGTGTCAGTATTTCTAAAAGAGCTGATGATGAGTGGTTTCCAGGAAGGTACATAAATGTTCTTTGAGAAAATTGGAGGTAAAAGGTTCATCTTCACACCGTTGCCCCTCCCACATCAACCTAAAGACATTCACCACTAAACAGGACTGATACGTAGCTTGTACCAACATTGAAAGCTGTAAGAATTCCACAATTAGTTTTGGTTTTGTTCATTTAAGCAGAAATGGATTCCTTTCTCTTCCCATCCTCATTTTGAAAATCAGTTCTTCATGTGGAAATGCTAATATTTTAATAGCCATTCCCTTTTTTTTCTGTACAAACTAAAAATGGCTAAGTAAGTTTAGCCAAGTCCATAGTTAGATTGAACTAGATTAGGTTAGAGTGGTTATTTAGGTGAGAGTCAGACCAGACAAACAGCAATACAGGTTTTAATAATCCTCTGTAATTTCTTCATTGAAATATGAAAAGCGTTCCACTGACTCACCCTCTACAGAAGCTAGATGCATTGCTGATTTCTGCCTGCTCTTCATTTAGCATCTAGCAAATGTCAATTCAAATATATACGTGTATATAACATATACAATGTAATATACATGTACATCTATAATATACGTTTGGATATAAATGGATATATACATGCACATATATACATATGTATATGTGCCATCTGCACATATATTATGCTCTATATGTATGTATATAAAACACACCAAATATACATAATTGTATATCTTACATTTTCAGCCTCACAAAGGAGTTCTCTTCTGAGTATGGAAATTGGTAAGAGTCCCACCTACATTTTGCTGTCAATCTCTGGTCATTATTTATAGTTCCACATCATAAATGTCTCATGTGCATAAATGATTTATGCTTGACATTAAGGATGCCGCCAACTGCCAACTACTTCAGGGGTGATGGCATTCCATTTGCTAAACAGCTTTCCCTCATTGGCCCTTAAAACTGATCTCTTTCCTCAGTCACCGCCCTGTGTGTGTGGTGGGTAGTTTGGGGATGGGGACAGCGGGGCAGAGAGCATTAGTGGGTTGACAATACTCTTCCGTCTTCCCTTTGTGAGGACAGCACATACTCTGGCTCTCTCGGAGGCATTCTGAACTTAGAAATAGAAAAAAAAAGGAAATGTAACCTGGTGATAATAATATCAAGTGGTAGAATATTGCTTTTTGACTCATAGGCATTTTCTCATACAGAATTCACGTGGTTCTCATAAAAACTGTGTGGTGTGGGCAGGACAACAGTCATAAGTGCTCTTTCACAGATGAGAAAGGGAGATTCAGAGAAGCCAAGTGACTTGCTTAAGGTCACGCAGCTAGTCCATTTCAGAGCCAAGAATTCCTCACCCTGCACATTTTTCACTATACCCTTCACGGTGGTTTTTGTTTAAGCAAAAGGTATATTACTTTTCCAGTCATTACCCTCATAGCAAATTGGTTAGCCTTGTAGCTCTTTCGGAGGCCTGATCAAGTACCTTTTCATAACCGGGTGTAGAGTTTAAGCTCCTAGGAGCCATGTAGCTCTACCTGCTTCATTTAGGGCTCAGGAGGCCAACCTGGAAGAAAGGGTACAGTCCGTTCACCGGCCTCACTTTATAGGAATGCCGACCCCAAAGGCAGCTGCAGATGAAATGCACAGCATTGAGCATCTAGTCCTGACTCTGTTCAGGGCTTTGTGTGTCCCACCTGACAACATGGCTCACCCACGTCCCCTCCTGAATGTTACCCGTCAGCAAGAACGCTGTCCTGCTGTAAAGGGACCCTGTCACTATTATCCCGACACCTCCCCTTCTCTTCCCAGTGAGGTCGCTGGGGATGAGGGTGTTGGTGGGTCGTCAGCCCCAGAGCATTACAGGTGCTCCTGGCTTCCCCCGATTCCAGGTTTTCACACATTTCTTTCCTGCTTAGCCTTAGAGACAAACACCCAACTTGGGAACTAGAACTCAATGTGAAGTTAGGGAAACACGGGAAGGAGCAGCAAGCACCAGGAGCCAGGGAGAGCAGGATTCTTTGAGGGCCGCAGTAGAGACCAGTACAATTTTAAACGCTTAAAAAAAAATCCATGTCAACTGGATATCAGAAATGAATTTTAAAAACCTCACCCTGCCCAGGGCTGCCAATAGCAAAGAGTCCCTCGGGGCCGTCGCAGTTTAGCCTACAGTGCTCCCCAAGCTGAGAAAGTCAAGTGTCTAAACCCATATCTTCACCTTCCCTAAAAATGGAAAGATACAGAAGCCAATTTCTATTTTTGGGCAGCCCACCAAAGTTGGCCAGCTAGGAGCTCCAGTTTTAATGGAATATTTCTCTCAATAAAAATGTGCTTCTATTGTTATCAGGTTTAGACAAACACAATGATATTAATAATATTGTGAATTACTTGTTTGAGGCCTGCCCCTTCCAAAATAAATATTGGAAAGTCAGACGCGAGTGTTTTTGGAGAGAATTCATTAAGATCGCTTTCGACAGGGAAGTGAGCCGTGCTCCTTTAGAATGATAACTGAAGGTGCAAGATCATTCCCGGCAACTTCATCCCTTGCTAATGTTTCATTGAGGGACTGTGTGTCGGCTGTGATCACGATGAAGCAGGGCTTGTGAGTCCCCCCATTTCACCCGGGCTCGTTGGGAATGGATAGGTGAGTGCCGGTGCTGCTGACAGCTGTGGGCTGGGCGGTTGGCATGGGGCTCGTGGCCGGAGTTCTTTCTTCAACCGCAAGGGGGAAAAATACAAGGCTTCTTCTTCTGTACGCGACATAGCTTTGCACACAGTCCAGACTCCTGGCTCCTGGTCTTCGGAAGTTTAAATATTTCCTGACCTTCTTGTCTTATATCCCTGCCGCCCCAGTCAATTCCTTCTTTCTCGTGTCCTATTTGCTTAAGACCTCGCTCTCTGATGCAGTTAATCTGATTCATTAATTGGCAACAAAGGTTTATGAACGTTAGCTTGCTCAGCTATCCCGCACGCCCTGCCCAGACACGTAGCGGGTCTGTGTCAAATGCTTTCCCTGGCACCACCCATTCAGCATCGAAGGCTTTCCTGGTTTAACCAGTGGCCCCATGGACAGGTCAGGGATGTAGCCCATCATCTCAGTCGCTTACCTGTAAAAGCCGAAGCTGCGGCCACGTTCGCTTTATTATAAGTTGCTTGATTTCTCAGCACCTACCTCTTGGTAATGATAAAGTCTGGCAAAATCAGGAGAGTGATTCCATTAGGAAAAGCAAGCAAATGGCTCGTTTAATCCAATGAGTGACTCGTCGTCGGCAGCCGTCCGTCTCGAGAGACGATGGTGTAGCTTCTTAAGAGTCTAGCTGCACCGCTGAGAATGGCTGTGCAGTCCGACTCGGGAGTGACACGGTATCTGTCTCCTCCCGTGTTGAATCGACATCTTGCGATGACGCTGGAGTGTCCTCTCCAGTGAAGCTGAAGCTACAGAGCCTGGGCAGGGTGATATGGAGGGTCTGCTGTTGCCCATGCAGCAGACCCCCCCTCTCTTCGCAGCTGAAGGGTCCAAGGGAAAGACGGAGTCGATACAGCTTGGCTTCAGGTGCGCCGCAGGAGTTGCCGGTGTTGACTACAACGTCAAACCGCCTTAGGGACTCCGGCTCCGGATTTTCTGTCGGGGTTTACTCCCTTAGCCTTTCCCCTGAAGAGGTATGCCGCAAGGCAGCGGAGGTTTTTTGGAGTCAGAGTTTTCCTTCTCTGAGTGACTAATAGTGGAAATTTAGAAGAAATTTCGGGTCGTTTATCTTTCACAAAAGTCTAGGTAGCTAGAGTTGCAGAATCTTCTTTCTTCCTTCTTTGCTTCTTTCCTCCCTCCCTCCCTGCCTCCTTCCCTCTCTTTTTCTCGAGATTCACATCATTTGTGAATCTGCAGCAAGGTCTTCTTGTGGTTAGAAAAGATAACACTGAATTCAAAGAGTCAAAAGACCTAGGATTTGAAACTCCAAGTCTCCTGCTTGGGAATGACCTTGGACAAGTCACTTAAGCTCTCCGAGTACCCTTGATAATTACCCCCACATTAAACAGGCCTCCCGTCAAACCCCATCTCTTCATCGCTACAGTGTATTCTCTGATGAGAATCAAGGGGTGTCATGGACACCGATGACCGGGACTCTGAGTGAGTAGCACCTAATCCATTCTGGCACCCAGACGCCACCTCCCTTGTGGCGTGTTTCCAGGGGTGACCCATGATGCCCCTCGTGTCCTTTCACACACTGGGGCTCGCCTGAGCGTTTCCACTGCTCCCCTCTGAAGCCCTCTCAATGAGGGAGCCTCTGCCCCCTCCCCCCATGGTTCCTCAAAGGCTACACACAGAGGAGCTGGCACCATGACGCCCTGGACCACCTCTTTATTTCAGCTGTGATGCCCTAACTTTGGTCTCTTTGATCTAGTGGGCTTCACCCACAGTGTGAGTTGAAGAAGGCCATCTGCATGTTTTACATGCCTTCACTCACACCCGCACACATTTGAATATCCCAGTCTTGGGCCAATTCTTCCATGACAATGAGGACCTGAGGGTTAAGGGTAAGCGGGGAAAGAGAGCAGGATTTGGGAGAGGGAAGGCATGCGCCCCTCATGCAGACGGGGAACGTGAACCAGCCGCTGAACTGATGCCCTTTTGTGTAAGTTGTCCCTGGCATTCGGACCTCAACTCCATGTGGATCTTGGTAATAACAGGCCTCACTTATTCCCGACAGGGGTCATTGCTTCGTGATTTGGGAAGGGTCTGTCCTCTCCGCTAATCTCGCTAGATCAGAGGCTCGCACCTTTCCCCCTTTTCCCCCTTTAGATAACTAGAGAGCGGTTGTTTTCTTGAGAATAATGAAAAGCTGAAAGCCATGCTAAGATAGTAATAATTACACCTGGATCTTCACTCCAGTGTCACCAGGCTGCGCTGTCCCCCGACCTCTGGCCCCCGGGCCATTTCGGCACTCGGCCAGGGCTTCCAGAGAACTATTTGCTACGCCTACTGAGTCCTCATGTAAACTCATGAGACCAAGTTCTTGCGTTTTCAGTAAATACTTGCTCTTCTTTTGACAATCGGAACCCTTTCTAGGCTCTCATTTATCACGTTATTTTTTAAACAAGTCAGATTTTCCCCTCTCTCATCGCAAGAAGTCTAGAGTACATGGTTTCTGACTCTGGCTCAGTTCTCCAAGGGTGTTGATCTGAGGTCAGAATTTCTGACATGAGCTTCCCTTTGCTGGTCTGGATGTTAACATGGCGGCTGCAGATCCAGGCATTACACCCTCATTCAAGGCAGCAAGAGCGGAAGGGGCCCTCCGCCTGTCATCAGTGCAAGTGTGACCTGCCGCACCCCACAGTGCCACCCTTTCTGTTCCCAGGCTTCAGCGGACAGACTTCGCCATAAGTACACGTGGCCCTCGGTGTCGTGAGGGTAAATTTTATACATTGATCAACATCTGGCAACCCATTTGTACCCCAGAAAACCACTGGAGATTCACTTGCTTATGCCACAGTGGTATTTCTTATTGTCCTGCAAGTGAAATGATTTATGTGACTCATCCAAAAACAAAACAGAGAGCAAGGAAGACTCGGCGAGCCTGGGGTTGCCTCCTAAATTTGAAAGTCTTTGCATGAATGAGACCCTGTTGATGGCTCGGGTCTAAGTTCTTACCTTCCCTGTAGTTCAGTGCCAACATGCCACACAGGACTGCTTCTTGCCTAAGCTTGTGCCTAAGGTACAGTCTTGATACCTGTCATTCCCGCAGCCTGAAAAGTGCTTCCCCAGACTGAAACATGATTGGCACGCCAGTGTTCATTCTCTCAACTCTAATGTCACCTCCTCTTGGGAGCCCTCTGGGACTGCACCATGTTCATTATCCCAGTCCTAGTTCAGTCTCAGTCACACTGCTGCGTGCGACCATCATTTCATAGCACTCCTCACCATCTGAACTTGTCTTGCTTATTAGCTTGTTTTCTCTCAGCCGGTCCTACTAGGATCTGAGCTCAGTGACTGAGGGACAGTGTCTGTCATCCTCAGGGCTTGCCTGGAACACTTAAGATGGATTCCTAAACAGGCGTTGATGTCATGAGAGAATGAACAGTCATCATCAAGGAGATGCCCAGGGTTTCAGGGAAGGTGGATGACTTATTGAGGACCAGAATTTCTTCATGAAAATATGCATAATCCCCACAAGCCATACAGTGTGACAGAGGTCTTAGTTAACTTACGGTTCTGTGTGTGCGCTGGTCAGAACATGCATAATAGGATCTCTTTTGCAAATGTGGGTGGAGCCATCCTATTATTTTAGGGTCCTTTTGAGCTGTTCTTGGTAACTTTTTAATGCAGTCATGATTTAGGGGAGGATGACAAAGCCAGCTATATAGGAAAGAAAAAAAATTCCCTGATGCTCTTAGTGTATTGTCTTCCAGGAGAACCCTTTGTTCTCACCACCTGCCAAATAAGAGCTGGCACCTAAGAAAGGCGGAAATGAAAGTCAAAAGAAGTAACGGGGAAGGAAGATTAGAAAGACAGGGCGGGGACCAAACAAAGATGCTGCGATTCATTAAAAATCCAAATAAAATGGCATGGCATTTCATCAACAGAACGGGTTGTCTGACCGCATGACAGACTTCCAGGAAGATTTCCCACACGCCAAATGAGCTCCTGACCATTTGTGGCCTGGGCCGTTGTCCATTTACGGGTCCCTTTCCCTGAAAACCATGCGCTTTGGACCCCTGCCAACCTGTCCAAAGCAAGGCGACTTGCAAAAGCAAAGGGCGCTGGCTCTCTTGGAAGCATGGAGTTACTGTCTATAAATCGAGGCATTTCTTATTGTTTGGTGTCTTCTGCTATGAAATGATCAAGTCACAGGAGAGTAGCCTGGGTTGTGTCCACCCCTAATTAAAACAAACAAACAAAAAACAACAACAAAAAAAACAACACCAAGTCCCTTGATTTTTATTCCCACTTCCCGATTCAATCAACCAACTTTCACCCAAGAACACTTCACCACAAGAGAAGATTCTAAACCAAAGGGAAAACAGCAGGAACTCAAAAATGGAGCTAAAACGATAAGACATTAACTTGCATTCAAGGTAATACAGTTAAAAGCAAAGTAAAACAGAAGCCAAATCACCTCAGGGCAGAGAATTCCTCCGGCAAGAGCGTCTCGGAGATAGAAGACCCGTAGCAGAGCCCAGGTGGGGACAGAGGGCGTTTCTTTTGTCCCTGTCCCTGCAAAGAAAACGGAATTGCTCCAGAGAGAGAAAAACCAAACGAAGCAAAAGACAGCCCAGGGGCGGATGGGGCTGTGAGCACATTGTGGCCAGAACTGGGCCTGAGTGCTGGCCTTCTGTGATGCTCAGGCGGCCGGGGTGGCAGCCTGTAAATGGTGGAAGTGGCAGGTGGGAACAGGTGCCTTCACAAATCCTCAAATGCGTGAGGTCACACAGATTTGAGCTTTAAAAGCTTAAAAAGCAAATAGTTGTGAGCATGTAATTTTTACCCCTCTTTCAAAGACCTCCATGTGAGATTTTAGAGCCTGGGGGAAAAAAGGGAGAAATTGTTATTTGACCGACTGCAGATGCTTCTGGTGATTTGGTGATATAAACGAAATGGTCTCTGTATGTTCTTTTTCCCTTAAAAGAGAGAAATAAAATAAAATCCAATCCCCCAATAAGTGCGAGAGGAAAACGTGGTGAAGGAGGGAGCGAGAGGCGGAGCCTATAAGCTGTGTGTTTTCTCGGCCACCTGTTCTCCGTTCCCATTTTGCTCCTCAATAAAAACTCCAGTCAGGTTGCATTTTGATGCCTGTCACTCCACATTCATCAGGTGACAAGACTGTTCTACACTAATTTGTTTAGCTTTGGACGTGTAGCCTGAAGAATGTTCCAGACGCAGGGCCCTCGTCCTGTTGATGTTGGAATCGGGGCTCAGAACCTCACCTCGTGGCGCCCCACTTCTGTATGCACGAGTCTGCTTGCATTATCTCATCTGGCAAAGTCAATATAAGAATTAATAACAGCTTTCCCATCTACAAATAAAAGTATGCCACTTTAAATTTTTGGCAGGGAGCTGGCACTCTGTCATTTAATCATTTCACATCATTACACCGCAATATGGAATGTAATGACATGACAGTCGTAAATGACAAACACTTGGTCTCTCCTGCCCGGGAAGAAATAATGTAATAGGAAGCAAATTATATCCTTAAAGGTTGCCAGAGCCTCGCTCCCACCCCGGGGGATTAAGGCACTGAGCAGACGCAAGGTGAAGGAAAGGAGACGCTCTCCTACAGACGCCCCGGGTCAGACAGCGGCATCAGGGGACGGTCTGCTCCCTTCCTTCCCGGGGACCCTCGCAGAGAGCTGTGCACAGCGCGCTTCTCCTATCCGAGGCCTGGCGGAAGTGGTCGTGAAGAGGAAGACGGGTGCTGGCCAGCAACAATTTATTTTTTTATTTTTTACAATTCTGTTGTTATTTGCTAAAAATCATCAGCCCCTGCCTAGCGGTCATTCAACGTTCACATCAGGTAGGAAGTGGCTGGTGGCACCTCAGTTAATTCTTCTCGTCCCTGGGCGGGTGTGTCCCTTGCGCGGCACCTCGGGTTCCACGTGGCCTGCACACAAAGCTCGGGAGTTTCCAGCACAAGCCTGTTTTCTCCTCCCATTCACTCCCTGCGCAAATGACAGTGCCAGCCCTCCAGAATCGTAAGAGGGGCCCTGACCACTCCCCTCTCTGATTCTGGAAATTAGTTGCAGTGCATTGAACACTGGTTCGTGCAGCAAGGACTTCCACCCGTCAGAAGGAACTCCGGCCGTAACTCCTCCTCCTCCTCCCCGACGGGGGCCTCTGGGCAAATCCCCTGCCTCGCCCTGTCGGCCCACCTTCCAAGTAATTAGCACTCGTTCTTCCACTCCGCTCCCTCTTTATGGGCCCCTCCCGGCCTAACACCCCCTTTCTCACCTGGACAACCCCCTGGGTTTACTGTCTCCCACTACGTTCCATAACACCCCCCAGTTTGCCCTCCATGGTGCAGCTAGAGAGTTCCGCAAAATTCGAATAGAATCTTTTGCTTGATGGTTTGAGGTCCATCGGTGAGCGTCCACCGATGGGGTGAGGGGCCGCGGGCCTCGTGGGAGCTGTACACAGCGTGTGAACTTGAGCAACTCGGCCTCCTCTTGTGTGTTTCCTGTGCTCCAGGCCCACTGCCATTGGGGTTTTTCCCAGTTTCTCTCCTTCATCTTCATCCCTCTCTGCGGCAGGCTGTGTACCTGCTGATCTGTGTGTCTGGAACACCCGCCCCCACCCCCCACTTCCCTAGCTGACTTCTATTTATGTGTCGTTTTGGTTCTCAGTGAGTGTCACCCCTAGGGGGACACGAGACGGGTCGCGTTCCATGGTTGTCACTCTCCGTGTGCAGCTGCGTGTTCGTGGATGTAATTACTCAGCGTCATCTTCCCACCAGACCATATATTCCAAGGTGGCAAGGACCCGTGCTTGGTCTTTCCCACCGTGTCTCCTGGCCCAAGAACCGTCCTTCATTCCTTCGGCCAACAAATTGGAAGTATCTGTTAAAGGAGGAGCCCAGCAGAGGGTTCGAGGTTCTACCCAGAGCGCTTGGGCATCGCCCTTCCCGGGAGGCTTGCTACCCTGAAGGAAGGTGTGGTCTGCAGAATGATTCTAAACCGAAAACGGGCTCCTTCACCATAAAGAGGCGTTGAAGTCCTGGCGCCCCCGGCATCATCCTGTGAAAGGAAGTTTCGGGCCCCTTCAGATACACAGTTTGCTGTCAGCCCCTTCACAGCGGGGCGCAAGTGGCCTCGTGCACAGGCACCGTGTGACGTTGCCGTGTGACAGGGAGCGGAAGTGAGCAGGACCTCCGAACCCTGAAAATATAAGGCAGTTCTCCACGGGCATCGGGGTCACCATCCGGGCTGGGCTGGGTGATGGTCACCAGTGAACGTGTGGCCATACGCCAAGACGGCTCACTTTAAAGCCCCTCAGAGGGCGGCAACCACAGAACGTGACCCGTGCCACGTGGCATGGGAGCTGAGAACCGAAACATACGTCTGAGCCCCCTAGGTGAAGACGGGGGCAGGAGGAGTGGGGGAGTGTTGCCCCAGGTGATGGTTGTCGATGCCAAAAGACATTTTGGGTTGCCATGACGAGGTAGAGGGTGCTGCAGGCATCTCTTGGGTTAAAGCCAGTGATGTTACTCAACAGACATCCTAAACATCCTACAAAGCGCAGGACAGAATGACGTGGCCCAAAAGGCTAACCCCGCAGAGAGTGAGAGACCCTGGTGTAGGCAGCGCATGAGAACCCTCCCGCCCCCCTCAGAGGACCAGGAGATCCTCCTAGCAGTGGGGAGACCACAGAAGGCGTTGGCTGTGGGTGTCGACTTGCCTCTTCCAACCTTCAGCATCATGGGCACACCCAGAGGCAGGACCCACAGGAGAGACGCATGCAAGAAAAGGGCTGGGGGCAGGAGAATGCTTTGAAAATACTAACCGAGCGGTGGAGGCTGCGTGTATCTTTGAGTTATGACCTGATAAGGGTTTTGAGAGCTTGCCAACTACACGTTCAAGAAAAACACAGAAAAAATGGAGCCGATGAGATCCTTGATGCAATTTCCTTTTAAGCTCGGCCTCATAAATACCCACTATAGAGTCCAATGGAACGTATTGGAAATTTCCCAAAAACCTTGGAAAACAGACAAGTGCAGGTGGTAAGATATTTACTGAAATGAACTGTCTGTGAATGAAAAATATGTGAGCAAAATAGATATTTTATCTGTCATTTTACGCACAGAAAGAGATCCATTAAGTTTCTCTATTTCATTCCGTTCCTGTTTGGTATGAAAGGATTTTAAACTAGGTCTTCGTTTTCTTTTTGAAAAAGGAGGATGGAAAATAGGGGACTCGGCACCTCCCTGCTCAACTTCCCCAATGGCCCTCCAAAAAAGCAGTATTTTTTTTTTTAACCTTGGAAACAAGATATTCTAAAGATACCAAAACACGTCTCGTTTCTGATGCTCCATCTTGTAGAGAGAATGAAAATAAGAGGCAACTTGCTGATCAGGTGGAGCTTTACAGTCCTTTGACCCTTTGTAGGCAAGTAAAGTTGGTCACAGCAAGGCCACATTCCTTTTATTTAAATTTTTGTATCCTCACTGGAGGATTTTTTTTTTCCATTGCTTTTTAGAGAGAGAAGAAGAGAGGAAGGGAGAGAGAAAAACATTGATGCAAGAGAAAAGCATCGATTGATTGCCTCTCATAAGCGCCTGGACCAGGGATCACACACTCCCAGACTGGGCACCAACCCTGGCAACCTAAGTATGTACCCTGACCGGGAATCGAACCCACAGCCTTTCGGTTACGGGCTGATGCTCCAACCAACTGAGCCACATAGGCTGGGAGAAGTCCCCATTCTTAATAAGCCAGAAAGTCCTGCAGTGGATTAGTATCAAATAATAATCTATATATATTTACTGAGCAATCTCTACCTGCAAAATACCCTGCCTAAACTAAAGCAGGTAAAAAGAGGAGTAAATTATGGTTTCTGACCTCAAAGAACTTCACTCTTATTTTTGAAAGGGGCAGTTACATATCGAAAGTTAAATGACCACACTCTCAATTCAATTTTCTATCTCAGTTGCGATTTAAATTAAAATTAAAAATCTAGTCCCTCGGTGACACTGGCCCCACGCCAAGGGCTCTGTGTCCACATGTGGCGCATGACTACCCTGTCAGACCACACAGGCGTCGGGACAGTTTCCCCTTTGCACAACGTTCTATGGAACAGCTCTGTTCAACAGTGCATCTTTATTTCCCCGTCAGAGAACCTGGATGTCTAACCAACGCTAAACTTCTGACACCCTCTTTCTTCCCAAGCTCCCTGATGACACATAGCAAGGGGGAGGCAGCACCCCACGAAGGTGGAGGTCATGGGCTTTGAGAGTCATCAGACCCGAGTCCCAGCTCTGGCTCTGCTTTTATCCACTCGATCTTGATTTTATCTCTTTGCTGAGGTCAGCTCTCCCCCAGGCTCCCTTCTCGGAGAGCAAGACGTGATGACAGCGCTCACCTCCTGATGGAGTCGTGAGGATTAAATGAGATATTACACACAGAACATGCAGTTACGGGCAGGTGTTCCAGAACGTACCGGGTGGCGGTGGTTATTGTCAACCCTTGTAACTTACCAGGGTGTCAGAGACAAGAACGCTCACCCTCTCGTCCGTCTCTCTTTCCACCTTTCCCAGGTTCTCCGCAGTGAAGGCAGGGGATAGGACGGGTGTACGTGGCGTCCCTTCTCAGCTGGGGCACAGAGAGTCCCTGGGGAGCCCTCCATGCTCTTGGGTTCCCTTTGGTGGGAGTATAAAGGCCACAAGCTCAGTGGCCAGTCCCAGGGAGGAAGCACCTGGGACCGGTGCACCAGGGCTTGGCATTGCTCTGGAGAGTTGATTGACCTTCAGAGGACTTTGTGTGTGAGAGAAATGGACGTCAGGGGCTGGGCAGCTGAGATTCAGGGAGGCTCATTTGTCTACATGAGGAGGGCTGAACTTACCCGAGGCAATTAGGTTGACTCTGGGCGTGCGTTCATCTGTCTAAACCTCCTCAGTTAGACCTATCGAGGCTGGATAATATTTTGTTACATTAATTGATGTGCTCTTTATTCGGTGACTTTTTATCCTCATCCAAGCTCGGTCGAGAGGCCATCACTCCTCAGAGAAGAGTCGTAATCGTAGACATGCAGAGAATAAGTTTTTCTGAACATCTGAGTATCTAAAGGCCTCAATAAAAGAGAGCATATGGTTTCTGTTAGAACTACTTTATTGGGGACGATGGTTGAAGAGCCAGGTTGCCTCATTCTCTAGCGTGTATTAGATTCCTCAGGCTTGTGACAGGGAAGAGAAGGAGGTGGAAGAAAGATCACAGGCCCCCCGGAAAGAAGTCGGAATCTCAGTGGCCATAGGCAAGTGACAAAGTAGCTCTGAGTCTTTCCTTGGCTTATAAAAAGAGATTGAGGACTTCTCAGCAAATTCCTGAGATGCTAGAGGATGGTATTGCTGACCAACTGTGGTTACAGAGATTTCTGTGATGGTGAAAATGTCATGAACCCGTGTGGTCCAGTGTGGCAGCCATGGGCCACATGTGTCTACCGAGCACTTGAAATGTGGCCAGTGGAACTGAGGAACTGAATGTTTAATTTTAGTTAATTTTAATTTTGTTTAACGGCCACATGGGACTAGCGGCCACCATCTTGGACTGAGCAAATGGAGACCAAACGTCCCCATCCTGATGACCGAGGGACTATGAAGCCACCAAGATAATTTCTTCCCGCCAGCAGTGGAAAGGCTTGATAGAAAAATTAATTTGTTGCTGAAAAATAACACCTCTTTCGCACTTGGTTGGTGACCTCCTGTTGCACTTCCAGGTAGGGACCTGTTTTCCCCCCGAGACTGAGCTGGACCCTGAACAAACTCAACTGTGGGCTTTCTGCCTCAGCCCCAGGAGTCACCCTGGTCACTCTGACACTAGCCAGGAAGTCTGTCTGTGGGCCTAACGCTGAGGAGGGGTCACCCCCAGGGGGAACGCACGCCCACACGCATGCTGGCCTGAAGCCACTGGCTTGGGCCCTCCAGCAGGTGCGCTGCGGGCTGTGGCTCTTTGATTTCATTGTTGTTCACCCTTTCTGCGTTTTTATCTTCCTCCCATTGGCTGGCTCCCTGATCTGAGGCGGAGAGTGATTGTCTGCCATGAGTCACTCTTACAGGAAATGGGAGGAAGACAAGGTGGGAGGGGTGGGGGGGGGAGGGGAGAGATGCATGTTTGCTTCTGAATTCTCCACAGTTTGATTAAAATGGTTCATGGATGGGGAGAAAATGTTGCCTCTACTAGCTGTCATCACTAAGTGTGTCTCTCTGTAACAAGGCACATTAGAGAAAGCAGGATAATGGACTCCGCCCTCCCAGGCCAGGAATTCCCTATGACAGGTCTTGGCACACTCTTCCCCTTTCATCAGTCAGAGTTCCTGGCGCCCCGCCTCTTCCAGGAAGTCTTCCGCCAGCATAGAAGAGCAATAGCAGCCCCCCACCCCCATCCCCTGTTTGTGCTTGTGGTAGATAACAGCAATTAATTCTCTTATCTACTGAATAAATTAGTTCCTCGCATCTGTCTCCAGCCACACTCTTTGAAAGCTCCCAGAGAGGAGTATCCTCGAGAAGTTTCTCTGTATAGCGCTCCATTAGATAAGTGGATTGCATCATTATTTTTCTTACCCCGGCACGCCTGATGGATTATGTACATTTGCCGTGCGTGGTACACTCGGATTTCTGAGGCCCATCCCTGTCCCCACGCCTGCAAAAAAGGCAACCTGAAGCGGAATAAAAAAGGCTGCTTTAACATGGTGTTCATAAAAAGTGCATTATGACACGCAAGGGTCCGGCACGGGGCTGGAGTCTCTGGGTTGTATGTCATCCCCTGTGCTAAGCGATCGGTTACTGTTTCTACCACTGAAGAAAGTGTGTCAGCCTAAGTGCAGAGTCTGTATACTTTATCTCAATAAAGCTGTAAGAGAGAGGAGAAAGGGAGTGAGGGAGGGAGGGAGGGAGGAAGGAAGGGGGGAGGGAGGGAGGGAAGGAAAAAGAGAAAAAGGAAGAAAAAGAGCAGTAATATCATACATATAATCTTTAAATGCCTGAAATTTATAAAAATTGACAATCATGTACAAAGTTTAGTATTTTAGTAGCAGTCGCACATTATTTGCATCAGGCCTTAGGACTGTGATATGGTGTATGTCTTTGAAATTAAAGAAACAAAAAATAACTACTTCCAAGATTGTAAGCTCTTGTAGCCCGAGGAGGGTTTTTAGAACTCTTTTATCCCCCTGAGCCTGGAAGAGCCCATGACACAGCGTAAGTAATTAATAAGTGTTTATTAAACTGATATGATTTCAACTAATCCATTAACACTGTTCAATGACTACTGTTTAAGACAAGATGCGGTCATCTCTGATCTCAAGAGCGATGAGTACTAGTCCCATTTTAAAGATAGGGAAACCGAGGTACAGAGAGGTTAAAGCACTTGCCCTGTGATTTAAAACCAGTGTTTGGTGAATTGAGATTGATTCCGGCACTAACAATACCCGAGTCCATACATTTCCACTTTCCTGAGAAGCTCAGTGAGCACTTTGCATTTGGTATTCATACAAGCCTTTCTGAGGCTTTCTGGTGCCCAGTGCCATGCAGATACTTGGGTGTCTGGAGAAGGAAAAATTGCAAGAAGAGCCATCTTCATTTGGAAGAAGTTCTTTGCTGGCCCCGTTTTCATCCAAATGGCTTATGTGTTTACTCAAAGGTCTGTGGCCGCCTTAGAGCAATGGCCTTTAAAAACGAGTGGACTAACCTCACAAAGCGCTTCATATTACCTGAATTACTTATTTTCCTTTATTTCCAAGATTTCATTCTTTTAAAAAATATATTTAATCACCATTTCGATGTGTTAAACGCCCTGCATAAAAATAAGTAAACAAAGAAAATAAAAAGAGTTAAGGACCAGAGTGCAGATACCTATGAAACTGGCTAATTTCATCACTATTGGTGGTAATTAAATGGCTCAAATATCCCTACAGCTCTACTTGTGGATAGGGTGCCTTTTCGTCCCCTGAACCCCCAATTGTAAGTAGCTTTATTTGGGGGAAGCTGGTTACTTAATTGATGCATGCTTATTATTTTAAAACAATACAGAAATAGAGTAGGAAGATAACATCTCTGCCCGTAACTTCCCCTCCTTGCCCCATATGGAAAAACTAAATGTGAACAGTTCATATATATATATATATATATATATATATATTCTTCTTGGCTTTTTATTACTATGAACTATAAGGATATGGAACTAGCATTTTAATAAACTTGCTCTTTTGTTTTAATATACATATTTAATATTTTAAATGTACCTCCTACATAATATATACACACACATTTGTACACATGTACTTGTGTGTACATATGTGCATACCAATGCAGATGAATATGTTTACACACACATATACATATGCCTACATCCATGAACATACACATAAACATGCCTACACATATACAATATACATGCAAATACACACACGTCCCCAAAGGATGGGTATAGGTTACTTTTTAAATTTTTTTGTTCCCAATTATGCCGCAATACTGATCCTATACTATGGTCCCCACTTATTCACAGGGGATACATTCCAAGACCCTCAGTATAGTATACTGACTCCTATAGAGCCATGTTTTTTTAACACATACATATCTATAATAAAGTAGAGTTTATAAATCAGGCACCATAAGAGATGAACAATGGCTTATAAAATACAATGATCAGAACAAGCTGCTGTAACAGAAGTTAGGAGAATGTAGTCTGTATCTCTCAAAATGCCTTACTGTACTGCACCCACCCCTGTTCTTGTGACGATGCACGCTAATGCTGTGCACGCGTGAGAGGTGACAGGAGACGCAGGAGGCGGGCGTGGCGACACACCGTGTTTCCCCGAAAATAACACAGTGTCTTATATTAATTTTTGCTCCTAAAGACGCGCTAGGTCTTATTTTCAGGGGATGTCTTATTTTTCCATGAATAAGAATTCACATTTATGGTTGAACAAAACAATCAACATGTATTAATATCCTGTAGTGATGTCATCACGAACATCAGCATAACCAGCCAAACGCCGACTTCCATCAAGAATTTGGGGGGAGCTGTAGCCATGACTGCTGCCAGGTCTTATTTTCAGGGGAGGCCTTATGTTTCTAAGCTTGATAAAAATTGCACCAGGTCTTATTTTCGGGGGACACAGAGTAGCGTCAAGGTGACTTGAACGCAGGTGCTGTGATGGTGCGACAGTCGGTCTGGGAGCCGAGACAGCGGCTCAGTGACTTACGGTCAGGTTGTGTGCGGTTCTGCGGGACTCAGGTGAGTCAGGTCTGCGTGGGATGGAGCGTGACACGGTGCGACGTCCCCATGCTCCTCAGAACGGTGCGACATGTAAAACTCATTTCTAGAATTTTCTATTTCCTATTTTCAGACTGTGGTGGACCTCAGGCAGCTGAGACTATGGAGAGTGAAACCGTGGATGGGGGGTGGGGAGGAACTACTGTGAATAGATCTTTATACAGTTGTTTGATGACTTTCTTAGGAAAAGGTCCTGGGAGTAGAGTTATAAGGCTTCCTTTTCTTAATTTTCATACTTAAAAATTAAATATCTACCTATATGTAGCACATTAGGGATGAACCGTGAGCCCTTGCTTCCAGCAGTTCAAAGGGGAAGTTCAGACCCTGGCTTCTGTGGCTCAGTGGATTGAGCGTCGGCCTGCGAGCCAAGTGTCACTGGTTCGATTCCCAGTCAGGGCACATGACTAGGTTGCACATCAGGTCCCCAGTTGGGGGTGCAAGTGAGAGGCAACCACACAGTGATGTTTCTCTCCCTCTTTCTCCTTTCCCCTCTCTCTAAAAATAAAATAAATAAACGAACAAACAAATAAAAAAAAAAATCAAAGGGGAAGTTCACAATTTGTGAGAAACCCAGCCTCCGCACCAGAGCTAAGCCATAGCCTGGTGCCTGGTGTATAAGGAGCGCTCAGAAAATGTTAGTTGTAAATACAAACGAGCGATTGTCAGAATGTGATGAAACTCCTTGTTCTCTTTACTGCAAATTAACTCCGGGGGAGGACTGGCCAGGCAGCCTGGCACGGGGCAAGCCGCGAGATAAAGTGAATCCCATCCATCACAGCCCCACCCCTGCCCAGGAGCTGCCGGTGCCTCTGGGTCCCCACCCACCACCAAACAGACACATCCATCACATGCCAAGCAGAGTTTATCTTCAGCGCCAGGGGCAGAGCCTGTGCATGACAACTGACCCTGCATTTCCATCTGTGTGCGCGGGGAGGAGCCGGGAAGTACGGGATGCATTTGTGCTGATTTTCCCAACAGTCATCAGCAGATACTCCCCCTGTGGCACCTGGGAAGTAAGGGCCTTTCGCATGTGCCACCTACCCCGGTATTTCAGGTCCAAGGGGAATAGCGTCAACTCTTGCCCTGAGCAACATAGGAAGACATCGATCTCTATAAATCCCTCACCTCCTGTTTTGATGTTCATCTTTGAGTTCAGTGGTACCACAACACCTGCAGGCCAGACTCCAGATCAGGTTCCAGCTAAATGGGGACCCTTTAGGGACCAGGCTTACGATCTGGTCCTACAAGCAGACAGTAGTTGAATGGGTTTGCCCTTCCCAGACAAATGTACTTGCTTTCAGGTGCTTCTCTAGGGCGGGGCTGGAAGAGAGTGATATTCAGAAAAGATGCACATTTTTGGTATCCCTAAAACCCGACAGCCAGATCTTATCACCAGCTGTCCCTGCACCTGCTGGCGACTAAAACAGAGACTCAGAAAAGCCCCTGATTCGAAGTTGTTTGCTCCTATTCTGCTTCTCTACGGTAAATTTCAGACCCAGTTGATCCCAAGCCTTTCTTGGAAATCAAAATGTGACAGTCATTTTAGTGACAGACTCAGGATGGACTCTGAGACAGGAATGAGAGCCTTGGTTGCTGACAGAACCTTCGAGCCTCCCTGTCCTCCCTTCGCCATTTGGAAGGGCGGTATTGCACAGCGGAGCTAACACGGGGTGGGGGTCAGGAGGGGGGCGGGGTGGGGCCTCCGTCCTGTCCTCACTGGGGGCCTGAGACAAATCACTCACATTTATTGGAGCCTCTGTCTCCTCTTTCCTTCTCCTGTCTGGCCAAGGTGACCCACAAGGGGGGGTGTCCGCCACGAGAGAATGAATGTGAAGTTCTGTGGTTGATATGAAGGGATGGAGAAATGTCCCCTTTTCTCGTGATCATTAGTAAGAGGATCATTTTCACATTAGTGGTTAAAAAACAGGAATCTATGCTGGCAAGATGATTCGCTTGACCCGTTTCAAGAAAAATACTGGTAAATCGACCCCTAGAACCTAAGTCTGTGCAGAGCCCGCGAGATGCAGGGTGTGAGGGCATGTGAGAAAGATGTGAAGGATGTGACTGATGTTAGGGCGGGTTGTTTCTTTCTTGGATCTTTAAAGCAACATTTGTTGGGATCTTTAATGCGCGCCAGGTGCTGTCGTGAATTATTGGTGTGCGATGTGCCATCGAGCCGTCTCAGCAGCCTTATTAAGTAAGCAAACTCATCATCTCCCTTGTACAGAGGAGGACAGAGCGGCCCAGACAGTTGGAATACCTGGTCCCAGGTCCCTCAGCTTGTGACTGTGCTACTGAGGTGATCCATGGCTCTCGGGACAGCCCAGAACTCAATGCAATGTCGCTGCTGTTCCTCGGGCATGCACCCCATTTGTGTTTTGGGGAGGTCTTTGTGAAACATCCCATTTCCTGTCTCAGCTCCCGTGCAGACTGGGGAAGAATGCCTGGTCCCCAGGCAAGGGAATGGACTTCCGGGCAACGATTTCATTCCCAGCCACGTCCCAGAGAGAGTTCTGGCAGTTCCCTTCCATCTGTCTTGCAGAATCGCCACGTTAAGCAGAGCTGACACTATAGGGACAATAATTGGCATAATATTTGCGAGGCGTGAAAGACAGTCATTTCCTCCGGCACCTAAAAAAGCGTCGCCCGGTTCTGAGGTTCCAGAAGACGATGGCTGGGCTGGCCTGCATGCAGCCCCTCTGCTCTCCTTTTGATGGCTGTAATTCTCCGCAGGAAAGCAGGCACCACTCTTAACTATTATTTTAGATGACATCCCCCCTTTTAACTTTAAACAGTGTTCTTTAAACATTTCTAAACTTTCCCGATTCCCCCACAACCCCGAGCTATGAATCCGCTTGTCACTGTACGCTGTGCACAAAGAGAGACACGTACAGGACGCACAAAGATACCAGGAAGTGGTTTTCCTAGCGACAGCAATCGTCGGAAAGATCCCAGAACATCCTTTCAATTCAGACCGCATTTTGTGTTTTGAATAGAGCTGACAGGTGAAATGGAGTCATAGTATTTAATACAAAAAATATTGCTGGGGATTGGAACTGCACAAAAGCTCAGATATCTGTACTATTCATAAGCAGCTGAATTCACTGTTTTTATGTCTAGCTAGATTATTGAGGGAGGCGCAATTACCAAAGCAAATACTCACCTGCTCCCCGAATGACTAATCTGCGGTGTATTGTGGGAAGTCCGATTCCCCAGCCCCCATTCAGGCAACTGGGACGTGGCCCTGAATCAGGCTCGGCTCTCCACACGTGTGGGGCGTGTGGACCAGCATGAATGATAAAGCGCCATCCCCTCTGCCAGGGCCCTCAGCAGATGTGTCCAGTTTAAAATAAAAATGAGTCAATACAGTTGACAAAATCATCCACCCCCAAGGAGCTCTATCTGGTTATTGCCTTAACTTGATCAGAAACACTCTCCTATCACTCCTGCAGTCCTCTCACAAGCAATATCCAAAACAGATTTACCCCTGAAGGTCAAAAAAGAATAAAAAAAAAAAAAAAAAAACCCAAAGAACATAATAAAAAATAAAAGAAACCCTTGAGTTCCATCAGACAGAGAAAAAGAAGACACAAGACAGGAGGGAGGGAGAGAGGGATGGGAGGGAGAGGAGGAGAGAGAGAGATGGAGAATGTGGAATAACCAACCATTTGCTAGATTCTACCCTGCATGGTGCTGATTCCATAAAGAGAGGAAACTTTTAAGCCACACATATTTACCATCTCTGTGAGCTCACTCTCAGGTTTATAGGGTAGCAGAAGACGCGGGGCAGAGAGGGAAGATGCTAGGCAACACTTGGTAGGGACACACACTGAGTGTCCATCTTTAGTGACATGTGGCAGCCTCCGTGCTGATATAAGGGAGGGAGTGGCTGTCATGCGGGGCACTTCAGTGTAGGCTTCAGAATAGCCTGGATTTTAATTCTAGCTGTGGGGTTGAAAGTAAATTTGTAAAATATGGCAGAGTCATACTTAATCTTGCAAGGGCATTGGACAGGTTGATTAGGACTATGTCCTGAATGCATCAAAAGCATGCATGGGCAGCTGCAGTTCTCAGAAGGTACGAGGGGGTACAGAACTTAGAATGACAGAGGTCCACCACTTCGCACTCCGGAAACCAGCAAAATTAAAAAGACTGATGCTATCAAATATTGTCCAGGATATGGAGCAGGAGCTACTCTTCCATATTGCTGGTGGGAGTGTGAATGGTACAAGCATTTTGGAAAGAAGATGGCTATATCTGAGGCAGTTTAAAATGCACATACTCCATGACCTAGAAGTCCCACTCCAGGGTGTATTCATTAGGGAGATTCTCACAAATACCCCCAAGAAGGCTCATAAGGAAATGCATGTGCCCTGTCTGTAATACTGAGAAAATAGAAAAACCTAAATACCTATCCACAGGGAAATGGGGAAACAAAAAGTAGCCTATTCGGACAGCAATTAACATGAGTGAGTGAGGTTTACCTTTTTTGGAGACTGGGAAATCCTCAGTCTATAAGCAACTGCTTGTCCAAAACAACGTCTTAAATTCCTTGTGTGTTCCAAAGTATTTTCCCCTTCTTCCTACTCCTGCCTTCAACAAAGGTGCTTGTGAGACAAATCTATGGACACAGAGAACAAACATGGGTCACAGTTGGCCAGTGTCCTTCCCTCTGTGCCTCAGCAGGGAGCGTGGGCAGTGGGTGATTCAAATCTGTCTGCACCTGTCTGTGACGGACTGAAGGCACATGAGTATTGACAAATATTCATATTACCAATGAATCTTAGTGAGCAGGCAAACTCATAAATGCAGAATTCATACATTCGAATAATGAGTTTCAACTCTATAGACATATAGGATCGCTTTTAAGGAAATGGCTCACACAACTATAGAGGCTAGCAAGTCCGAAATCTAGAAGGCAGACTGTCAGGCTGGAAACCAAGGCAGGGGCTAAGGCTGCAATCTAGGGGGCAGAATGTCTCCTTCCCCATGGAAGCTCTTAGAGACTTTCCACTGATCAGAGAGAGGTTCACTCGTATTATCAAGGACGACGTCCTTTATTTCACGTCGACTGATGCAAATGTTAATAACCACATCCACAGAATAGCTCCATCGCAGCACTAGGTGAGCGTTGGAATAACTGGGTCGCGGAGCCTCGCCAGGTTGACGCATGAAGCCAGCCATCATTGATGGTGTTGAAAGGAATGAGAAGCCGAGCTGCCAGCCGTTTGAATTGTCCAGGTGGGGAAACCCTGCTGGTTGGGCCCTTTTCTTTGTCTTTTAGAGATCTGTTACCCCAGCTCTTGGTCTGGGCTCCCCACAGCCATCTGTCCCTCCATCTGAGGCAGCGGCAGCCACTCCACTTTGAGAAGAAAGTTTCGGGACACTTGTGGCCCCTTTCTCCTTGGACTCTCACCTACCTCCTTCACTGTTACTCCTTTTTCTTTAAGATTTGGAATCAGTCTGAGAAAGTGGGCACACTGCAGCATCATTGGGGTATTTTTTATTTGCAAGGCACAGACTATCTAACTTCAAGGAGCTTAAGAAACAATTTGCTTTTTAAACCATGTTCCTTAACAAGAACCCTGGCTGGTTTGGCTCAGTGGATTGAGCGTCGGCCTGCGAGCTAAGTGTCGCTGGTTCGATCTTCCAGTCAGGGCACATCAGAGAAGGAAAACTCTGATTCCAAAAAACCTCCGCTGCCTTGCGGCATACCTCTTCAGGGGAAAGGCTAAGGGAGTAAACCCCGACAGAAAATCCGGAGCCGGAGCCCCTAAGGCGGTTTGACGTTGTAGTCAACACCGGCAACTCCTGCGGCGCACCTGAAGCCAAGCTGTATTGACTCCGTCTTTCCCTTGGACCCTTCAGCTGCGAAGAGAGGGGGGGTCTGCTGCATGGGCAACAGCAGACCCTCCATATCACCCTGCCCAGGCTCTGTAGCTTCAGCTCCACTGGAGAGGACACTCCAGCGTCATCGCAAGATGTCGATTCAACACGGGAGGAGACAGATACCGTGTCACTCCCGAGTCGGACTGCACAGCCATTCTCGGCGGTGCAGATAGACTCTTAAGAAGCTACACCATCGTCTCTCGAGACGGACGGCTGCCGAACCGAACCTTAACAAGAGCTCTGGAGATGGGTGGTCACAGAGTTGGTTTAGAGAAAGGGTCAGCCAAAGGGTCAGATCTACCCCACAGTCTGTTTCTGTACATCCAGGAGAGTAAGAAAAGTTGCAAGAAAAGAAGGAGAACATGCAATAAAGACCATGTGTGACCATGAAACTTGCAATATTTATACTCTGGTTCTTCACAACACAAGTTTCCTGGCCACATCATCAAGGATGCAGCCTTCATCTTTGCGTTCACAGTGGCGTGCTGGCCTTCCTGGCCCCCGTGGACAGCGGCCCCCACTCCAAGTACATGTCTGTAGCTGCCTGGCTGAAGACGGAATAGAACTTTTTCCTCCTGTGGCTTCTTCATCAGAAAGAAAGAGCTTTTCCAGAAGGCTCCAACAGTCATCCCCGCGGTTCTCACTGCCTGGAACATAGTCACATGGACTAGCTGCAAGAGAGTCTGGGAAAGGACTGGCTTGTGGGACAACCACTTTTCCATCAGGGAGCAGGGGACTCAAAGAGCCTATTGGGTTGACAGCTGCCAACATCTTCTTACTGGGGATTTTCCACCTCCCCTGAGCTATTTGTAACAGCAGTCACTTAAGGTATAAGGACAGGGACACTTCCCTCTAATCAGACACCCTTCGGTGTGAATGATACCACCCTCCTCTCGGGGGGATGGGCAGGCAAGAAGGGCTTTGAGTTGGCTGACTTGGGTTTCAATTCCAGCTCTTGGAAGAGTTTTATATCTTAATCTGCCTGATGGTTAGCCAGGCATAAACATGTAAAAATCCTTACACTACGCAGCTAAAGCTCCATTCACTTTACTGGTTGTATGCAATGGCTTAATAAAAAGAGGAAAAAGCATAAAACTGCCCCTCCCTAAAGTACAAGGGTCTTTACATCCTCATTGAGACATCTAAATACACACAGAGACAAATATACATATATACACATTTATGTACATAGCTATCAATAAATATCCTTTATCCTGTATGCATGTATGTACATATTGACACACACAGTCATGATAACTAGCCCACAGTGAGCCCTATTAAGAGCAGCTGGTACTTTGCAAGGGTCAGCAAAGTATATCAAGGACCTTCAACCCCTGTCGCAGGCAAACATGCCCTAAAAGAAGCTTTCTGTTTCATGTCACATCCACCCCTGTCAACGCTCTCCCTGTATCTCCTGGATTTGCAAGGCCCTAGATAAGACAGAGGATTACTCTCCACCGTAGAATGTAGAGGAACTGGAGAAAGGGAAATGCACACTTCTTTGTGACATCTTCTTTTAATAATCAGTAGAGCTAAAGAAAAATTTTAAATCCTTGTAATGTGACTTTAAATAAGAGACTTTTAATAACTTTCACCCTTGCCTTTTCTTCTCAGAACACAAGGGGCTAATTAAAAGTAGAAGAGTTCTTGTTTGATCAGAAATTCTTGTGTTTTGGCAAAAGCAGAGAAAACTACTCTAATATTCAGAAAGGGCTTAATTGGCTTGAAAGTCACCAAATTCCCTTCTCGTATTTGGCAAGTGCAGATGAGCCTTTCCTTCTGAACCCACGCAGAAAAGGTGAGGGGATGGAGCCCCCATTATGAGGGCTCCCGGCTGGAAGCCAGTCTTTTGATTTGAACCTATGGGGTTCTCCTTCAGCCTCCATCGGCGTGATTCCTTTCTGAGACCCTCTCGTAAGTCCTGGTCTTTTGGCTGAGCTCTCCCCATAAATGACTTTATTACTCGAGCACTGAGCTTGTTTAGCGAGGAAGATGTGTGTGGTGGTCCCTAATGGGGCATGTCAGCGTAAAAGCCCCATTATACTGAGCCGGGCCTGGGTCCATCCATTTCACGCCCCACACCCTCTCCTGGATTTATTAGAATCAGTGCGGGAAGGTGAGTGCTCTGTGGAGCAGGCCTTGTCTGCCGCTGGAGCAGTCTAGAGAAAGAATCCCCTGGGCTCGCCGGGGCTTCTGCCAAGAGGAACCATGGAGTTCATAAAAAGGCACGGAGTAGCAACAAGATGCATCTGGGGAGAATTCACACGCGTTCCCTCCACGGCAGTGACCCTGGACGCCAACACGTCCCTTGGTGAACAGGCTGTTTTCGGTGCTCATTTGTTGGAAAGCGGGACGAGGAAAATCACTGAGTCGGGAAAAGTGACACCCAGCTCGGTTCAGTGTTGGAAATAACTTTTTTGTCTTCTCAAGGGCCCTTCTGTTGACTCTCGCCGATTCTGGTTTAATAATGAAGGCGGGGGGACTCGTTTATCTGCTCACCGGGGACAGGCTTGCGTGAGGGTGTGGATTGGTGCGCCCAGCCGCGGCAGGGAGCGCACTTCTGCCGCGGGGCGTGCACATCCTTCCCACGGTCCCTGATGTGGTCACCGCAAAGTGAGACTGCTGGCGTAGCAATGAGGGCGACTTTGCAGTGGGGGGTGGGGGAGGGGGTGGCAGGCGGGCTGTGAGGGTCAGGAAGGCAAAGTCGACGAAGAGAACGAAGCCCAACAGGCAGAGCCATGTGCTGGTCCCTCGCGGGTCCTTTGCCCTCCGACCTGGTCGCACCTCTGGAAGGTCTGTCTGTCGGCTCACCTGCTGACTCTCTGGGACTGCCTGTGAATAACGGACGAGGCATTTGGGTGGCCTCAGGTGTGCGGTGCCTTGTCCTCTCTTTAAAAAGCTGGTGTGCATGTTACTTATTACCCATCAACACGCTACGTACTCCCCATTCCGACCTAAAATGTAGCAGGATTTTTGCTGTGTTGTTTCTCAATGCAGAGATTATAAAGTATCACCTTAATAACTAAGATTTCTGGGTTCAGGAGGAGAGGTTCCTGGCCATAAGCACTGGTGGATGGTTAACTAAATAATTCAGGAAGAGCTTATGGCTCCATAAAACCCACAACTGCAGCTCCTGTGTCTTTATCCCCTTCTGCTGATCATCAGGAGGGATAAATAAGGATTCTGTTTGGTTGCAAGTGATAAAAATCTGCGGGATGAGGCTTCGGCGAAACAAAGGGGATTCATCTTAAAGATACCTGGTGTTTCACGGGTACAAAGGCAGTGAAGCACCTGGGTCCCAGGAAAGGTCTTGAACCAGGTACTTTGAGTATTTTGTTCCAGCTCCCAATTCTGCCCCTTTCAGGGCATCTGCTATCAAGTAACCCAAGCAAATAGGGATTCACACAATTAGCTTGCTTTTGGCCAGTGTCATGAACTGTCAGAAATTAGAGAGAGGTGTCACCTCTGAACTGCTGCCACGGTCACAGCCAGGTGCCAGTGGAAGCAAACCTCTGGCCCAATGTGGGTATCTAACAAGCAGGCACAAAACAGGTCTGGCCTCTTCTTCAAGTCTGATGGAGACCGAGCTCCCTCCTCTTAGGTAGGCCTTCCAGAAACAGAGGGAAAGGCACTCTAGTCCAGGGACCAGCACTTTTTTTTTTCTGTAAAGAACCAGAGAGTACATATTTCTGGCTTTGCAGGCCATACAATCTCTGTTGCACCTGCTCGGGTCTTAGTGTGAATGCGGCCGCAGGGTGTAGGTGACTTAGTGTCGATGTGTCCCCGCCAAGTTTATGGACGGAAACTGGAATTTCTCCTTCTTCCCCAACTACTTAGGAATGTAACTACTACTCTTAGCTCGCCGACTATGCAGAAACAGGTGGTAGGCTGGAACTGGCCCACGGGCCAGGGTTTGCTGGTGGCAGCATATTTCTGATGACAGGGAGGTGACCGAGAGGTCACCAGATATAATCACAGTGCCATTTACAAATGAAGCCTGAGAGAAGCTGGTGACAAGATGATTCTTTGGTTATTCTTTCACAGGGCTTTAAAAGGGAGGGCTGTGTTATCCCTTCCACAGACCACTGTCTGGGAACCAGAACGTTCCTTGACCATAGCGATAGCTTCCCGACATGCTTGAGGGCCTCCCCAACACCCATCTGGTCCCCATCGACCATCGCAGTATAACCTCCCCTCAGAGGACTCTCTGCTATTTTGAACATTAAGCAAAGCACATCCCTCCCACCTTCCCAGATTGTCCAGTTTGTCACCTTCCTTATTGTCCCCGTTTCTGAGACGCTGTCTCATTGGAGACTTCGGTCAGATGTGTGCTGCACCTTGTGGTTTAAGAGTTAGGTTTTTAGCGTGGCTTCTGTTTGATCTTCCCCTAAAAGGGATTTCCGTCTTCCTTTAGGCCCACAGTGGAGCTGCAGATGCCCAGAATAAACATTTTAAATCCCCACAGAATAGTCCTTGGGCTAACAAAACCTCTTCCCAAGGTCAAAGTGACGTCGCTACCTGCCTCAGGTACGCCACATCCCTGTCACAATTCATACCAAAACAAAAGGATTTCCAGTTTAAGTGAAGATACCATAATGTTTACTTTTATGGAGAATATAAGCAATGACAAAACAAATAAATCATTAGAGAAGTTGAGAAGAACAATACCATTATAAATCCTAAATAGCACGGCTAGAAATATAATTCATGTCAATTCTGTTAACCGTGGTCAATTTTCAACTGGTCAAAACTGGCAATTCCATCTGGTTCAATATAATTTGAAGTAAATTATAGATAACTTAATGGCATCAGATGAAATCTTTGTGTTTTTTTTTTTAACTGAAGATTTTTTTGTTCAGTTTCCCAAATTTCTAGACTATACAAGATGACCGCTGACAACACCCCAGTTTTTGCATTACAAAGAAAGACAAAGGGAGAAGAAAAGAGATGGAGGGAGAGAGAAACAGAGTGAGGCCAACTGATAGAGACAGGGGAACTGGAAGTCTGAACCTGGTTCCTAGGGGAGGGTCTTTGAGCAGCTCCCACAACTGGACCAATCAGTGTGGTGGGGGTCGGGGTGGGGCCAAGGCCATTGCATAAAGGAGTATCTAAGGGTCCAGCTTGTGGGTTCGAGCAGAGTGGTAACCGTGACAGTGATCGCTGAAAGCTTGACCAATAACCCAATCATTGTCCTCCAGTGATACAAGTCTTAGAACTATTATTCCATTGCTACATTAAGAGCTCTATGTGAGCTCTGAGATAAAGAAACCATATTAAAAATACTCAACATAAGGTAGCCACCAGTCAGAACAGAGCGAGCCACAGTCAGGCGGCAGAACTATACCATCGACGCCCACCCTGGTAAGATAGTGTGCGGTCCTCTTGTAAGGAGGAAGATCACCATCTCCAGAGTTACTTCTTTTGTGAACCTGAATGATAAGCAAGGGTTTTTCCGGTGTAGAGGTCTATGTCATATTGGGCGCTGGACGGTCAGGTAGGCAGCCACAAGTTTGCAATCTGTTGCTTTGGTCCTTTGGAACTGGATGCCTCGTGAGCTTCTGTGTTCATTGGCATTCTTGTCGGTCTCTGGAGAGACGAAAGCATGAACGGGCACCGTCTGAATGCTGTCTTACACGTCTGCTTTGGGAAGGGGCTTCCAGAAGTACCTCAGAGCTACACTGTAGTGTCAAGGTTTAATGCTTTTCACTGTGTGAATGACATTCCCTGGTCTGTTCTCAGCCCAGAGAAGTTGGTAAGTCTTAACTCCAACACATCCATCTGCTGCGGCAGTTACCAGCGCCAGCCACGGGCCACGCCACCCGAGGCCCCTGCGGATCAGAACAAGGAGGCTATCTGAGCAGGTCCACACACACAGAATATTTGCCGAATGAAGCCTAGAATCTTTTCTCCTCCCTGCTTCCAAATCTCTTGAGCATTGAGGTCTCTTCTAGGTACCAGTCAACTCAATTTTTCTCAGGAGGTAGGAAAGTAAAATAAAACCTCTGCAATGGGAAGGGTCAGCATCAATCCCTTCCTACTGTCGACAGTGTACTATGCCTCCTGGGACAGAAGGCAAGTGTGGGAACCGTGGAACTAGCTGATCTAACAGACAATGTATGAGGCCCCATTAAAGCATCTTGAGGTCTTCTGCATTCGTAGCTTCCTGCTAAGCCTGCAATAGGTACTTATTAAACCCAATGGCGCACAAGGAGCTGGAAGTTTTATAAGAAGAGAGGACAGGAGAGGAGGGGAGGGGCTTTGGGGCTGAGAATAGCATCCAAGAATTGCTTTCAAACACGTGAAGTCTCATACGGCAACGGAGTGGAGCTTCCAAATGGGCTGAGACACCCAGGGGCTTCCCATTGCTGAGAGAATAAATTCCAACCTGGATACCAGGCCCACAAAGCTCTAAACATGCAGTTCTCAAAATCTCTGAAAATATATATCAAGACCTGGCCCGACCACGTGCCCACTCCTGGGGTGCAGGCCTGGGCACCTGCATTTCTGCATACAGTAGGCTGGGGACCTCTGCTGCTATAATCCAGCTACAAGCTACTTCTCCAAGCCCCTCTCCTACCATTCACACCCCATTGGCCTCCTTTCTGTTTCTGGAACATTCCAACTTCAGGGCTTTTGCTCTACCTGGTTCCTGTGTATAGAAGAGTCTTTTTCCTGATCAAAGCTGGCACGTCACCTGAGAAAGTCTCCTCTTGGTTGATGCCCTTCCTTGACCTTCTATGTTCATTTCCTGGAGCTGCCATAACAAATACCACAAAGTGGATGGTAAAACAAGAGAAATTGATTCTCTCACAGTTCCGGAGCCTGGAAGTCCAAGATCAAGGTGTTGGCAGGGCCGCGCTGTCTGTGAGAGCTCCAAGGGACTGTCTGTTCCATGTCTGTCTCTCAGCTGCTGGGGGCAGTTGTCAGCGATCATGGGAGTTCCCTGGTTTGTACACGCAGCACTCCAGCTCGTCCCCCCGCCCACACACACACACATGGCCTTTTCCCTGGGCACCTTTACGTGTCTTCTCCTGGTGGATGTCTCCTCTGCCCCTTTCATAGGGACACCGGTCACTCACCCACCCCAGTGACGTCATTTCACCTTGAGTACATCCACAAAAACCCTGTTTCCAAATCAAGCCACATTCACAGAGAGTAGGGATTCGAACTTCGTCTGTTTTAGGGGGAGACACAATTCAACTCCTAACACCCCCCAGTCCAAAGTACTGCCCCCCACTCTCTCTGGCCACCCTCCCTTCGCCTTGTCCTGACCTTGTCTGAAATGAGCTTGCTTATTTATCTGTTTATTTGTGGGCTGGCTCTCTTCTCCCCAGAATGTCAGCTCCACGAGAGCAGAAACCTGGGGTACCAGGAAGGCCACGGTGGGGACCGTGACCGCAGGGTGCCTACTCAACATTGGTGTGATGGAGTGAAACCAAACTAATGGCCAAGGAACCCAGATTTCCGGGAGGCAGGTTTTCGTCCACCACAGGAAGCCTTGTACATAAATTAAAGCCCACTCAAAATGAACAGTCGCTTCCTGTTCTTCTTTTAGGTAATGAGTTCCCTGTCGTGGGAGTTCATACATACAATGTCTTATGTAGGATCCAGGAGAGGGGATTCACATCCAGGTCAGGGATGGACTGATGACCTCTAAGGACCCTTTAAATCCAGGAGCTCGATAATTCTATAGTGGAACAGAGCCTTTTAAAACACACTGTCTCGGAGAAATGACCGGCATGGTGGACACTTCAGGCAGGCTTAGGTTCCCTGGGACCAGCTCTGACAGGTGACCTCGTACGGCAGCCCTCCAGTCGCATTCTGCGCTCCAGCCGCCTTTGTGCCGATGGGTCTAAAGCATCATTTGGATTTCTTCTTCTTTCGTGTATTTGTGCTTATGTTTTTGGTAGGCCCATTTCATCTAAACATTTAAGAAAAGGAAGGCGCTGTCTGATATTTCTGTTTGGGATCCCTTCAGTGTCTTCCCTAAGCCTGTTACAATGAGCTGTTGTCTTAAGTGGCTGCAGTCTCAAGAAAGGAGCCCCTTCCCTGGTGAGAGATCTTGCTGCCAGGGAGCTCGGTGTTGCCGAGAAGTCAGCTTTGATTTGTGTATCAATAACACCGTGTCAGTAGCCAGAGGGTACGGCGTCAGGGCGTTCCAGATGCTTTTATTGGTGCTTTCGCTGGAGGATTATTTCAAATTAACTTCAGTCTCTGGGAAGACACTGAAGAGTCGCATGCTATTTCCCATGTGTAAACAAAATGGTGAATAATTATGGCAGAAATCAAGACAGGCTGATTTCTAGGAAATGTCACATTGGCAGATCTTAATTTTCTCCAAGCCCCGTTGTCCTGTTCCTCTCCGCCCGTTACTTGTGTCCTCCAGGTATAATCTTGAACAGAATCGGTTACAGGGCAATCAGTGGCTTCACAGCCACTTAGCCAAACTGCTAGAGACTCTCCTGCAGCCCCTAGAACCACAGGAGGGGGTTGGGAGAGTGAGAGGAATAGACTGGGGCTCTTCAAATAATATTAGAAAAGTTTAAAATTGTTATGGTATAAATTTTGGAAAAGACTGAAGAGCAGAGGGATAAAAATGAAAATTACCTGTTTTTCTATCCCTCAGGATGACCATATGACCATGGCTTATCATTTCAGTATATTTGACCCTACACTGGCTGGTTTGGCTCAGTGGATTGAGCGTCGGCCTGCAAGCTAAGTGTCGCTGGTTCGATCTTCCAGTCAGGGCACATCAGAGAAGGAAAACTCTGACTCCAAAAAACCTCCGCTGCCTTGCGGCATACCTCTTCAGGGGAAAGGCTAGGGGAGTAAACCCCGACAGAAAATCCGGAGCCGGAGTCCCTAAGGCGGTTTGACGTTGTAGTCAATACCGGCAACTCCTGCGGCGCACCTGAAGCCAAGCTGTATTGACTCCGTCTTTCCCTTGGACCCTTCAGCTGCGAAGAGAGGGGGGGTCTGCTGCATGGGCAACAGCAGACCCTCCATATCACCCTGCCCAGGCTCTGTAGCTTCAGCGTCATCGCAAGATGTCGATTCAACACGGGAGGAGACAGATACCGTGTCACTCCCGAGTCGGACTGCACAGCCATTCTCGGCGGTGCAGATAGACTCTTAAGAAGCTACACCATCGTCTCTCGAGACGGACGGCTGCCGACACATATTTGACCCTTTCCTCTCTGTCTCCCTCTGAAATAATAATACTCTTGTCTCAATAAACCAGAACAGAGGTAGGCAAGCCTTTTCTGTAGAAGGGCCAGGCAGTACGTATTTTCGGCTTTGCTAGCCATACGGTCTCTGTCTCAACGCCTCAGCTCTGCAGCGGCTGGGTAAAGTCAGCCACAGGCAACAGGAACGCGGATGGTGTGGCTGTGTTCCAACACAACCATTTGCCGGGACAGGTGACGGGCAGGGTCTGTCCCCTGGCCATAGTTCTCCGAATTCAGGGGAGCAAAGGTGGATGCGCAGGACTGGTTAGGCGGCTATTGCTATAATCCGGTTGAGAGGTGGCCGTGACCCTGACCGTTGTGATGCGTGACAGTTGGCCATCAGGTTCTGTAGCCCAGAGGATTTGCTGATGATTTGGAAATGAGGGGTGACAGACAGGGAGGTGCCAAGGATGGATGCAGAGATGCTGGCCCAAGCAGCCAAAAGCGCAAAGTCACCACTGACCGAGACGGGAAAGGCCCATGCCAACAGGTGAAGAGCAGACACTTTGCAGAAAGAGCTGGCTTTTAGACAACTTTAATGTAAATGCCTACATGCTAGATGCTTTCCATCTCAGTGAAAGTGTCAGGTGGAGTTGAAGGTCAAGGTTCATCCTAGGAATGACGTCTGGGTGTCAGCAGAACATAGGTGGTGCTTAAAGTCACAAGTCTGGAGGGGGTCACCCAAGGTGTGTGCAAAGGGAGGGAAGAGAACCTAAGTCCCACTATGTGCCAGGCATGATTGTGGGTTCTGGAGATTCAACAGGAGCAAAAGCAAGTACCTGCTCTCAAAGAGTGGCTCCTCTGGCCTTGTGACGTCATCGCTGCTGCTAGGACAGGGGGCTGATGCCTGCCTCCACCAAGCTCATCACTTTCTCTCCCAGAATTTCAGAGCGAAGCACAAGCATCCTGTAGCTCCAGGACTGGGGCAGCCACGTGCTCATGAAAAAAGAAACACCCTCCTTCTGGAGAGAAAGAAATGAATGAAAGATACATCAAAGGAAACGAGAATGATTTCGCTTGATTCAAGACAACTTTTTGGGTCCCTTCCGAGATTTGATTACACTTGTTGTCTGTTGGTTAGGAGATCCCCCTATACAGTTATACTGAATTGACCACATTGGTGAGCTAGCCAGAAGAAAGTCCTAGTACTTACAAGCAAATAAAATATTCAGAGTCAACAGGACTGAGATGGAGAGCTCCAGCTGAAATCTCCATCGTCTAAATAACCCTTTTCATTTTGCCCGTTCTGGAATCTGCTTGTTACCAAGCCACAAGTTTAAAATAAAAATATCGATTCAAGGGGGCCACGTGAACCTAATGAATTAGGAGAAGTAAGCACTACTTTGATTGGCCCAACTGTGGTGAAAGACAGCCTCCCCGGGGTCCATGTGCGTGAGGAGCGGAAGCCGTGCTCAGCATCGCAGACACCTGGGGGAGCAGCCTGGCCCAAACCTGCACCCAGGCAGCCTGGAGGCCAAATATGGCCCACAGATGTCTTTCATTTGGTCCACATCAAGCCAGGAAAAATTGGGGCCAACATTTAAAAATCTGAAAAAATATATAAAGCTAAACTAGAAGATTCCAAAACTGAGACCATTTGGAAACTCTGACGGTAACAGGTCCCTATGTCCCTGTAGCAGCGACCAACTGGGGTGCGTAGTGGCTGCCCCCTTAGGACAGGGCAGCGCCTCCTGTGTTCATCAGGCGCCGCGGCTGCGTCTCAGCGTGGGCTTCGTCCATTTCTGCCGGGGTCCTCAGCGGGGGCCATCCCACCCTCAGCGGGCAGGCGGCCAGGGCTGGAGATATTTTTGATTGTCACACAGGGATGGGTGGTGGGTGCTACTGACATCTAGTGGGTAGAGGCCAGGGATGCTACTAAATATCCCCAAAAGCACAGCACGGCCCACCACAGCCAAGAGTTACTCTTCCCAAAGCGCCAGCAGTACTGAAGTTCAGGCACCCTGATCCACACTGACTTCCTGGGCCCTGGAAGCATGCGAGTTGACAATTCCAGAAATTTCTCTGAACGGAAGCAAGACTAATATAGCATGTTTACATGCTGGGAGCTGAGCAAAAGCAGGTTCAGAAAAAGCCCAGAGCAAGTTCTGGTTGGCTCAGCTGCGTCCTCCTTAAGCTAAGCAACGCTGTGAGGGTGGGGGAGGTGCCTGGGTTAAGTGTTTAACCCGGGACCTGATGAAGGGGTCAACTCCCCTCACCTCCAGTGCACTGACTCCCCAAAGGAAAACGGGGCTGTTGTTTCCCAGAAGAAGGAGAAAGGATCTGAGCAGGTGCCGATGACAATGCTACAGTTATTCCCATTTTACAGAAAATTGTCTCAGCAAGATGACATCATTTTCACAAGGAGACAAGCTAATTGGTGTAAGAATAAGAATTCAAATCTTGACTTCTTAGCGTTTGGGAGCAATTCAATATTAGGAAAACCTATACTAATAGATCAAAAGAAAAATGGTGATGTCATCATAGATGCTGGAGGGCTTTTGATCAAACTCACTGTGCTTTCTTGATAGATGGTCCATTCCAGCGTTCAACTGGAAAAGGCAAAGGGAAAGATTTTTAAAAGGACGACTTCAAGTTGCTGCTAAAAGGCTTAGAAGACTGTTTAAAAAATAGATATTGGCATGATTTTTATTTTTCATAAGTATATCTATAGAGTTCACATGCTTTCAGTAGAAATACTATTCGTTTTTAAAACTAGAAGATCTAATTCTAAAATTTTAAATAGATAAACAAAAAGAGTTAGGAACATTCTGCAACATACTCTAATAGAAAGAAGTTAAAACCTGGTGGCTCTGGTGCAGAATAAACAGACCAATGGGGACTAGAGGTCAGAAATAGGCAGAAAAATGTATGGGGATGTATTCTATGACAAAAGTGTTATTCAGAAATCAGTTTGGAAAAGATTGATCATCTGATAAACAATGTTAAGGCATCCGAATAGCTACCTGAGAAAAGTGAAATCCTGCCTCACACACTACACAAACCGATTATGCAAGCTGTTCAGGTATTTAAATGTAACTTATTTAAAGGAACCTATTATTTCCCAGAAAATGTGGAATAAGTGTTTTCATGGTCACGGGATAAAAAGACTTTTCTAAAGGAATGATGCAAAATCCAAAAGCCATAAAAGGAAAGTTGAATAAATTGGACTCTATAAATATTGTAATGAATGGGTTCAGCTGCATTCCCCAGAAAGATCTGCCGAAGTCCTAACCCTAAGTATGTATGAAATTAACCTGATTTAGAAAGAATTCTGACAGATGTAACTGAGTTAAACTGAAGTCGTACTGAGTTAGGATGAGCCCTGACCCAATGACTTGTGTCCTTAGGGGAGGAGGGAAATTTGAACCCACAATCAGAGTAGAGGGCCCCGTAAAGACAGAGGTAAGATTGGAGGGATGCTGCCGCAAGCCAAGGACCACCAGGCAGGGACTGCCGCTAACCACCAGAAGCTAGAAGAATCAAGGAACGGTTCTCCCTAGAGGCTTTGGAGGCAGAATGGCCCTACCAACACCTTGATTTTGAACTTCTACCCTCCAGAAGTGGAAGAGGATACATTGTGCAGTTTCAAGCCACCCAATTTGTGATGATTGGTTGCAGCAGCCCTAGAAACTAATACAAATATTTAAAAATTTTTATATTTGAAAAATACCCCCCCCCACCAAAAAAGAAAAAACACAGAAATACAAACGGAAAAAATATTTGCAACTCCATGTGACGACTAACTTCCTGAAGTAAAATATTTCTGTAAACTAGTATTTTTTAAAAAGCCAGTCACACAATAGAAGATGGGCACTGAGTTCCATTATGAAGTTCTTAGAGCTTTGTTGGAAGAACTTAAATAATTTTTGTGTAACTCAAAGACGGTGTGTAGCTAACGAGCAGCCTCCAGTCTCTTCTCTCACCCACTCTGAGACCATACACAAAATCTTACCACATTCTTCCTTACTGCTTTAGTAACTAAGTAGATTTTACTGAAGGCTTTTTAGAGGAGAGAGGGAAGAGGAATTATATCACATATCATGCTGCAAAACATAATCTTAAAAATTTCTTTTCAAATATAAATACACATGTGTTCTTTCCTCCAAGTTCTACTCTGGGCACCAGTGTCTTCTAGTTCTCTCTCTCTCTTTTTCCTTCTGCCCAACCCTGCCTCACCACTATTTTCCATTCCCCTAGTAACTCAGTTCTCAGCTTGCATAACAGCCAGCAAGACAAAAGCCAAGCCATTAGCTGGTCATCCTCAGGAAGCATTCATGGTCCATCCCTAGGAAGCGTTCACGGTCCATCCTTAGGAAGTGATCATGGTCCATCCTTAGGAAGCATTCATGGTCCATCCTTAGGAAGTGTTCATGGTCCATCCTTAGGAAGCGTCCATGGTCCATCCTTAGGAAGTGTTCATGGTCCATCCCTAGGAAGCGTTCATGGTCCACCCTTAGGAAGTGTTCATGGTCCATCCTTAGGAAGCGTCCATGGTCCATCCTTAGGAAGTATTCATGGTCCATCCTTAGGAAGTGTTCACGGTCCATCCTTAGGAAGTGTTCATGGTCCATCCTTAGGAAGTGTTCACGGTCCATCCTTAGGAAGCGTCCATGGTCCATCCTTAGGAAGTGTTCATGGTCCATCCTTAGGAAGTGTTCACGGTCCATCCTTAGGAAGCATTCACGGTCCATCCTTAGGAAGCGTTCACGGTCCATCCTTAGGAAGTGTTCACGGTCCATCCTTAGGAAGCGTTCAAGGTCCATCCTTAGGAAGCGTTCATGGTCCATCCTTAGGAAGCGTCCATGGTCCATCCTTAGGAAACGTTCACGGTCCATCCCTAGGAAGCATCCATGATCCATCCTTAGGAAGCGTTCATAGTCCATCCTTAGGAAGCATTTAGGGACTAAGCATTGAAATTCCTAGGGAGTTTCATCACCCTGGTCACTTTGTCTTTTCTTGGAGCAGGGAAGGGGTGGGGGGGGGGAATCTGCTGCTAAGAAATGAGGTCTTCCCCAGGTGGCCACAGATCAGACTGGCTTCATGACGGGCAACCTGGGCAGGCATCCCGGGCCCGCACTCAGCAAGGCCTCACGACGGCTCAGTGCCCTGTTGTCACTGTCTTAGAACCCCCATCTTTCCCCCTCCCCCTCATCATTTTTGAACAAGCGGCTCCACCCTTTGCCCTGGGCCCCACTGAGTCTATGGCCAGCCCTGACAAAGAAACTATTCAATAAGTGGATATTATTGTCATTACTCAAAGCACAAATGATTTCTCTTCTGAATGGTCCAAGAGACAGAGCATCTCGGAGCTTGATGTTCCAAAAAAAAAAAAAAAAAGATAAATAAAAATAGAAAAGCAAATGGGGAAGAGAGAAAAAAAAATGAGCTGCTTGAACTCCGAAGCCAGGGAAGCTGGCACCATTGCCTTTAGCAAGATGCTATCTGACATCTTTTGGCTGAATGCGTCCTTTCATGGGGTGATTAAACAGCAAATATCTTTGAGTAGCATAATGTTTATTAGACGTTACTCTGTTAGGGCAGCTTGTGTTTTGCCTGTATTCTGTTTCCGTGTTCGAGTGTGTACAATTTGTTGATTTAAATAAAATTTAAAACAAGCCGTGCTGCCTGAAGAGCTGCTGACAGGGCCTCGCGGAAAACTTTGAGGCATTTTTTTATTAGGAAACAATTCTGTTTCTGTGTCATGTTTTTCTGCATCTCGCCTCTCCCCCAGCCCCCCTCCCTGTTCTTAGCAATAGAAAACTACAGCCTAAAAACCAGGCTTTTTACTTTGGGGAAGGTTCACCCAGCTCCCTGAAATGCGGGAGGCAGGGATTCTTAGTCCACCCCTGTCCCCCAGGTTATCAGCAGGGACACAAGGGTCCTCTACATTTAAATACCCGGCAAAATGCATGTTAAGTTTTAGATGTGTTGGGGATGCTGGTCATTTTTTCGTTCACTACTTGGATTTAAAAAATTAATTGATGGTCCAGTGTGGAGAAATGAATACTCTTTCAGCCACTGGACAGAATGCCGATGTCTCTTTAAAACAAAAATATCTGTGGTCGTGACCAAGCCATGTGCTCCTCTGCCTGTGCCCTAAAGAAGCCTTCACATGAGGGCACAAGGGGCCATGTGTAAGGACGTACATCACATTCTTTAGGGACGTGTGACAACTAGAAGCAACCTATGTGTCCGTCAGCAGGGAGCTGGCTCCATAAAGTGTGAAAGAGGAAAATCCGATGGTTCCAAAGAAAAACAAATCCTCAACACACATGTTTGGCGGGGCGGGGAAGCAAGTTGCAGAAATGTAACTCACCACATGCCGCCTTGGTTAACAACCCAAAGGTCCTAAAAACACAAAACAATATTTTGTATGTCCTGTAGGTACATCCCCGTGCCCGCAAATCCTTGGGAAACAGTTCAGAAGAAAACGCAGCAAATCAATACGAAGGTTACCACAGTGGGGGAGGGGCTCCTCGCAGGGGGCGGGGCTCCCCGCAGGGGGCGGGGCTCCTCGCAGGGGGCGGGGCTGAACGGGACTTGCGCTGTAATGTCCTTTCCACTCTACCTAACGCACGAGCCCAGTTTGCCCCACAGCTTTGCCGTTTTCTTACTACTTGGTTTACCTGTTCGTCCTTCTGCTGCCCTGGACGGCCCATGCGGGCAGGGTCCCCGTCCGGACTGCCGCGGGCCCGTCGCCGGCACCCAGCCACATGCTGGGCACAGCGCTCCCTGGCAAACATCCAAAGGTCGAACTGGTATCCGGTAAGTACCACTTTCAGGCAGGGATGAATGAATAAAGCTGAACGGATTCGTGCCCTTCCGTCTCCTGGAGACATTTTACCACCTCCTGTCCTACTAACAGCCTAATGTTTCCAAGAAGAAAGTCATGTAAATAGTTAGAATCGGCACTTATTAAGGGTCCTACTAGGTTCCATTTGCGCCACAGGGTTCTGTTTCGCTAGTTTTCTTTTCCTGCGACTATTGCTGCGTAACAGATCACCCCAGATTCAGGGGCGGTGAAGCAGCCCTTCAGGATGCTCTGGGGGGTAGGGGGTGCTGAGGAGGTCGGGCAGGGCCCAAGGGATGGCGAGCCCCTGCTCCACGAGGTCGGGGGGCTCAGCTGGGAAGGCTGGAGCGTAGGACCCCCTCGATAGCTGGGGGCTGAAATTCTCTGATGCGCCTTCTGTCCCGTGGCTGACAGTTAGTGTGGGCTGTTGACTGGGGCCTCGGCTGGGCTTGGGACAGTGGCACCGCCATGTGCTCTTCCACAGGGCTGCTCAGGCTTCCTCTCGGCATGGCAGCCTCGGGGTACTTGGACTCCTTCCTCGGGGTCCAAGTGAGAATGCCTTATCTCACAGGACAGAAGCTGCGTCTCCTTTTAAGCCCAAGACTCAAAAGACATACAGGCCCTGGCCGGTGTGGCTAGGTTGGTTGGAGTGTCATCCCATATACCAAAGGGTTGCGGGTTCAATTCCCATTCAGAGCATGTATGAGAAGCCACCAATCAATGTTTCTCACATCTCTCTCTCTTTCTCTCTTTCTCTTCTTCTCTCTCTAAAAGCAATAAAAAAATGTTTTCAGGTGAGGATAAAAAAAAAAACAAAGAAACACAGAATCACTTCTGGCATATTCTTTTGGTCACACAGGAGTCATAGACAGCCCAGAGTCAAGGGAAAGAAACTCCGACTCTGCTTCTGAATGAGGTCATGGATACGTTCTAGAAATCATAACGCAGGAGACAGTTTCAGTGCCATCTTTGGAAAACACAACCCACCACGTTGTCATAAGGACCCTGCAGGAGGTGGGAATGACCCGTCGCGCAGACGCGGGAGCAGGTGCAGGCAGCGCAGGATTGGCTCAAAGTGAAAACAGCTGGATGAGAAGCGGCTGAACAAGGATTCAAACTCAGATCTGTTCATCCTCCAAGCCTCCTTTCCCCATCCCACTGCTGCCCCATCAGCAAGAGAGTATATGTAAATGTTTCATCCTTCCTTCATGGCCTAACAGGGAGACATGCCTGGGTCCCACATGTCACCTCAGGTGAGGTTATGTCTTCTTGCAATTTGCAAATGGCATTACCCTTACCGTCACCTGCCCCCTGTAGTTAATAGGCAGGCAGTGAAATGAGTCCCTCCTAAAGGTCCAGAGCAATTGCTATTAAGAAGCCAGAGTTTGAGCAGAGCTTGCAAGTTCAGGACGGCGGCGGATCCAAAGCGATCGTTGACTCCGGTGAAAAATGGCCCTCCGTCTTTGTGACACAATTATTTGAGTATTTACCACAAAGGTCCTTAAGTGGGCCCTTTTCGATCAGAAAATAAGAAATAAGCTGGGGTGGGGGGAGAGCTAAATTTAAATGTAACTGCTCACATTGTTTTGCCCTTAGATGGATGGTAGGTCTTTCTCATTATTCACCAAGCACAGACATGCTACCAAGAGTGATTTGGCAACTTGTGAAGATAAATCACAACCGGGATGGCGGTCGTCACTGTCACTGGGAGAGTGTGGCTCTGGGGGCTGACAGAGTGGGAGCGAGTCCACGCACCCATCCCGCTGGGCAAAGGCAAAAAGGAAAAGGAGGACCCAGAGAAAGGAAAGCAGAAGCAAAAAATAAAAATTCCATGTCTCCCCCCATGTTGTTCCCAAGTGCCATGCTTGTGAGAGAACTAATGTCTCTGTGAGTCCCCAGCAGGTCAGAAAGAAGACAAATGGCAGGTTATGGAAGCAAGAGGGGAGAGAGGTTATGAATTTAACCATCCGGCAGGAAGAAAACAGATACAGTGTGTAGCTCAGGAGAGGAGAAAAGAAAGCATCCAGACACTCTAAAAATCTGAAGGGGGTTGTATTTTTAGATAAAATCTTCTATACACTGTACAAAGCCGAGAGCCTCCCAAATTATCCTTATTTATTCTATTTTTATAACCTGTATTTTTGTGCTGATAAAATCAACATCTAATAATACAAATTTTAACAACTATACAAAAATATATAAAGCTCTATAATCTTTTCATCAAGGAGCAACCAATATAAATATTTTGTTATGTAGTTTGCTGGTGTTTCCTTGTATGTATATACACATAACTATGTATATTGTAAAACTAGGCTCACATGAAACCTAATAATTTGTGATGTACAATTTTCCTTCATCAGTGTCTTGATCTGTCACTAGGTCAACATTTACATAATCACTTTTAATGAATATAAAAGTTTCCATTTTAATATCATTTTAGCAGCCTACTATTCACTGGATATTTATTTAGGGTTGTAAATTTTTTCTTCTTGAACATAATAGCTCAAAAACATCCTTGCATATCGATCTTTGTATATTTGTTGGCTTTGGACACATTTCTCCAAGTGGATTTTTTAAGAAAAGCGAGGTGCACATTATTCAAGAGTTTTATGCATGTTGTGAAATCTTGGTAAGTTGTGCCAAGAGTTGCCTGCAGGCACAGGTAAAAGTTAATGCCATATGCATAATTTTTTCTTTCTCTTTCTTCCCTGTCTGCCCCTCTTGTCTCGCCCCCCGCCTCTTCCTCCCATTAGTCGGGCATCAGTAACAACTGTGGCTGAAGCACTTTGTTGGGCTCATATTGCTTACAGACCAGCGCGGGACTCACCAGCCACGGCTCATGGGGCCCAGCTGACCCACTGCCTGCTCTTCTTCGACCCAGGAGCTCAGAATAGTGTTTATATTTTTAAATGGTTGATTAAAAAACTAAAAATAAGAATACTATATTGTATTACATAAAATTACATGAAATTTAACTATCAGGGCCTATAGATAAAGTTTTATTGAAACACAGCCACTCCCATTTGTTTGTATATTGTCCGTGGCTGCTTCAGCCCTAAAATGGCAGAGCTGAGTAGTTGGGAGAGACTCTATGGCCCACCAAGTAGAAAACTCACTGTCTGGCACATCTACAGAAAAAGTCTATGGACCCCTGGAGTCGTGGAAATAAGGTGTCTAACTCTCCGTGGAAGCTGGGTGCTCCTCGGGGTGGGCCTCATGCTGGTGGTTGAGGGTGGGCAGTCAATAGGCCACCTGGGTTCAAAGTCTAGGTCAGCAGCTTACCAGCCGGGGGTCTTACCCTGGTGGTTGAAACTTTCAATCCTACAGCTTTCTCACTCACAGAACGGGAACACGTAATACACACCATCAGGGCCTGTGTGGACGTTAGGATCGGATAAAACGAGATGGGAAAGTGTTTGGCACGAATCCCTCGGACATAGTAAAGCTGCCGTTGTTAGTTATTTGCTCTTTACTTTTGGAAATTGAACCTACGATTTGTCCCAATGTCTTCACCTTGGGGGGTTTTCATTTCTTCTAACACTCGTTCTATTCTTTGAGGAATTCGGGGTCTCAGACAGGAGAGATGATGATACCAACAGCACCAAGACAAGCTTTGGAGTCTCAGAAGACTTCCTCCCGTTTTTATTTCTCTCCTGTGTTTCAGGTACCTTGTTGTTTGCTTTTTCATACACGAGACATGTTAGAATCACCTGCCCTAAGCTCTCAAAAGAATGAGGAGGCCACTTCCACATCACGATGGAAGGTAGCTGGCCACCTCGAAGAGGCCAGGTGTCGTCAAGAGCCAGGGTTGGAAGAGCTTCTAGTCTGGAAGGCATGTGATCTCGGGCCCAACCAGTGCCCGCGGGAGTCAGCTCGCCATGCTGGGCCCAGCCTCACAGCTTTTTCCCCCATTTACCACATTCTCCCTAGTTTGCAGCTTTGTGCTCAGCCCTGGCCTGGGCGTGGGAAGCGTAGAGGAAGTCATTCTCCCAGGAATAGACAGAAGTCTCTTGAACTCATCCTTTGCAAACTTGACATCAAGCTCACTTGTGTCTACAAAACCTCTGGGTGTCAATTAAACTCACTCCTTCCTGTCCAGAGAAAAAGCATCGAAATGAACATCCCTTAGGCATGTACTGAGCGCCAGACCTGCACCGGCCACAGTGAGGGACAGAGACGCATGTCTGTCCCTTTGCATTCTTGTCTGTCTGTACGCGGTCTGTCTGAGCCTGACTGTCCCCTCTGCACAGAGGTCTCCCTGAACACCCCATCTGAGGGAAGCCTGCTATTACTTTCCAGAACAGCCCTATGTGGTCCTTTCTTAGCACTAAAAATAGGGATTGTTCTTTGGTTCATTTATGTGTTTGTTTATTATCTCTGCGCCACCCCCCCTAAAGTTTAAGCTCCACCAAGGAAGGAACTTGTCATATTCATCAGTGTCCGCAGCATCTGTGCGAGTGTTAGTCCTGACCCTAAAAATACCCACAATGTTGTCCCTCATGAAGGCTAACCTTCTCCCTTTCTCTGCATCCGTCATACTGGGTTCTTACCGCTTCCCTAACACAGACAGATTTTTTTCTCTCTTTCATACAAGCTACATCTTGACTTAAACTCCCTTTATTCTCCCCAGTTCCACCCTAACTTCTTGCCTGACCAGCTCTTGTTCTTCAGGTTTCAGCTTCTGAATTGCTTCCACCAGGAAGCCTGCCATGATACTTTCCCACGCTCCCCCTCAGAGGGGCAGGGTCGCTGCCTTTCCCTCCTGCTCACCCCGCATGGTTATCCTCACCTGCTTAATTGTCTGTTTCCCCCATTAGAACTGGCAGCAAAGCCCTCAACACTGTAGCTGGCACACAGTAGGTTCTTCATCGATACATTTTTTAATCAGTGAATAAACGTCAAAGACATTTTTCTATATTCATAAAAATAGCCCATAGCTTTTGCCACTGAGAACAAAAGATAAGTTACTCGTGAGACAGACTCTGTGCTGCTTTTCCTGATATATAAAGTCCTTCCACTGGAAAAGAGAAGTGGCACCAGAGGCAGGGGCTATGCACAGACAGTTCACAAGAATAAGTGTAGTTTCTAAATACATATATTCCAGGATGCTTAATACCTGACTCGAGAGGAATGCACATTGAAGTTTTTACTGGGAGACCATGGTTCCTTTTACAGTTTGCAAAATCTCTCACTTTGGCAAAACCCTCGGTGAGGGAGAAGATGGGACACAGGCCTCTTGTTTATGAGTGATGACAATGTAAACCCTGTGACCTCCAGGCAGGACAATTTGGCAATATTTGTCCAAGTTAAAAACGCCCTCGCCCTTTGCCCCAGCCGGTCCACGTCTCTGCGTTTCTCCTACAAACGCCCTCCCCCGTGTGTGGAATAGCGTGCCCTCAGGGTCATTCAGAGCGGGTTTGGGGGTCAGAGCCAAAGTTCGGAAATTCCCTAAATGCCTCTAGAACCAGGGGGCTTCATCAATAAATTATGCTCTAGCCACGCATTGGAGTTCATTGCATTTTTGTTTATTAAGAAAAGGCAGAGTTCTTTATTAACTGATATGGAATGATCTCCAAGATTGAAGACTTTAGGTTAAAAAAGCAAGGTGAGAGCGATGTGTGTACTGCAGCACCGTGTGTAGAAAAAGGAGGAAAAGGTGTGTGTGCACACATGCTCAGATGCACGGGCGTCTATTCGTGCAGGCAGAAAAATATCTGATTCTCGAGAGACGAAGAGAACAGTTTCAGGACAGCTGAGTTGGGAGGTGGGAGGAAGGCTTTTTTACTCTGAATAACTTTAAATAATTTTGAGTTTAGAACAACTGTGTGACTATAACATCAATTCAACCATTGGAAAAAAAGGTGAGGAGAAAAGGAAAGGGGAGGGGCAGACAGAGAGAGAGAGAGAGAGAGAGAGGCAGCCTCGGACCGGGTAGAATAAACGAAGCTGCTCATGGTAACAAGACAAAACATCTTAACTTCACATCCGCCGTCTTCCCCGGTGGTTCTCACAAAGTAAGAAAATCAGAGAGACAAGCCCACCTCTCGCCTCGTGCCCAAGTCTCCTGGTTTCTCTGGCGATTCTGCAATAATCAGAGCTGATTCCAGCCTCTCAGCCTCATCTACCTGCTCCCCCAAGGGAGAGGCCCCGCCCTCCCTGCACGACCCTCTAGGAAGACCCCACCAGACCCTCCTTCCTGGCGTGTGGGAAGACGCAGCCCCTGTTCCTGGGGATGGCTCTGTGATGCTGATTGCTCTAGCAGCGCCTGTCATAGCTCCCTTCAGCAGAAAGGATTAGACTGTCCTGAATATGTCAATCAGATATCAAAGATAAATGAAGTTTGAGGAAAAATAAAGCATGCGATTTATTTTTTTTTAAATAGTCTTTGGGAGACACCCAGAATGCACTTTGAAAAATCCAAGGGAAATATGTCATGAAAACACACCCGCACTCTGCTGTCCGGCTCCCATTTTTCACCGATAACACTCGTGCGGGCTGCAGCCGGACCAGTCAATAAAGATCCCCGTCCTCAGTGGGGCTCCCGTTGCCACTGGCCGTGATGGGGGGGCCTGCTCCTCAAGATGCGCTGCCCCCGCGTTTCAGCCCTGCCCACCACCCCTTCCCAGGTGCGCTGGGCACTAACAAACGGGCCCCGCCCTCCAAGCTTCAGCCCAAGGACACCGCAGCCGGGCAGCCCAGGGACAGGGCTTGCCGAGGCCTCCCTACGCAGGCTTGGCATTGCTTGCTGGTTGGGCTTGGTGATGTTTGGGGTTTTAATTCACTTTACTAAAATTGCCTTTCATTCACTCGGTGACAGGTAGTTATTTGTTTTCCGGGTTCCATTTGACATTTATTGTTAGCGCAAAACACTAATAATAATAATTAGCGCCTTTTTAGAGTTGTCTGGGGTTTTCGCACGGCTGCGTTGTTACTATAAAACATCCCGATGCTTTGCGGTATATAAGATAGTATGATGGTATTTAGATGTAACAAAGGGGTTTATTATACGCAGGCCAGATTGCAGTATCTCTGAGGCCCCCTCCCTCATGAGCCAGCTAAGACTTAATATCTTCTAAACTTGTCTGTGATGCTAATACCTATCTTTAAAAAAAAAAAAAAAAAAAAAAAAAAGAACTAGGAGGGAAACCTCACTCAGCCAGCCATATGTGGTTTGGCTTTTTCTTAGAATCAAGCAAGCAAAGCTAGGATTTATTCTCTAAAACGTTGCTGTCCAATGAGGGAGCCACCAGCCACACGTGAGTATTTAAATTTAAACTCTTTGAAGTTAAAAAAAGTATTCAGGTCCGTGTCAAGTGTTGAATAGCCTCAGAGCCCTGGTGGCTGCCATGCTGAACAGTGTGGCTGCAGAATGTGCCCATCACTGCAGAAAGTTCCGTGGGATGGAACTCTCCTACAACGTTGCTACTCAGGATGTGACCCGGGCACCAGCAGCATTGGCTTGACCTGGGAATTTGTTTAGAAATATAGTCTCCTAACCTCCCCACTCCCAGACGTAGTAACAAGATCCCCACGTAATTCACTGCACGTTAAATTTTGAAAAGCACTGAGAATCTGGAACAACGATCAGAAGCTTTCTCCGTAACACGCGAGGTGGTACATCTTTGGAGCCCCACAGTCTTGGTCACCACTACCTTAACCCTAGCATTGTGGTGACAAAGCCACCGTGAACAATGTGTCAACAAACGGGCATGGCCATGTAAAAATTTATTTAAAAAAACAGGTGGCAGGCAATATTTGGCCCGTCCCCCATCATTTGCTGACCCCTGTTCTGAACATTCTTTGGATGTCCCTGTGAGTACTGTTGATATTACTTAATTCACTGCTGGACCTCAAAGCCTAAGCATCTCTGATCAACCTCTAAGCCTGTGATTCTAGAATGTCTCTGTTATTTCTCTGTCCTTTGTTCTAAACAAAGCTGACCAATCTGGGCCAATAGAAGTTAATGATAAAAAGAAAGAGTGCGCTGGACAGGAGAAGAAATCAATAAGGAAAGTAGGAGGGTTGGGCAGCTTTTTTTCTACATCCACCCCAGTTAAATGATATGTGGGCTTTGAGGTAACACCCCAAGGGTTAATGTCGGGGTCCGTTTCCAGTTCAGACACGCACCTTGCCTGTCTGAGAGAGTCAGGAGACCAGTGCAGAGGTGGGCAGGCCCGGCCCCCAAAGCATCGTCAAATCCCCGAAAGACCACTGCCCGTGGCAGTCATTGCTTCCACGCCATGTTTGCCTCCCGTGTTTGACCCTCACTAATCTTCCTGCTTCCTTTCTTGCTCCTCTAACGTCAAGTCTTCACACAAGAACCACACTGAGCTGGTGAAAACCCAGATCAGATGAGGGGGAAAGCCGAACCACGTTCCGTGGCCTGCGGAGCCCCTCGGAATCGGCCTCTGCCTTGTCAGTTAAACAAATTAACTCCGTGTCTTTCTACCCTCCCTCCCCGACCCTGGGTGTCCTGCTTCTCCCTGAGCTCCCAACCTCACTTCCTTCCTGATCGCCTTTGCACTCGCCCTTCGCTCTGCCTGGGTGGTCCTTTTCCTGGCTCTCCACACAGCCTAAGAGCCTTTCTTGTTGCTGTTCTGATGTGCCCTCCTCAGAGAGCCCGTTTGTGGTTAAAATCGCCCTCCATCATCTTCATTCTGTGAAACAATTTTTAGGGACTTATAACTCACTGTTTTTGTTGTACATGTGAAGGTACTTATTATATTTGCTGACTCGGTCTCCGCCACCAGAATGACTCCTTGAAGGCAGCATCTGAGCGGTGTCTCCAGTTCCAGGGCCTAGAAAAGCACCTGCCACAGAAAATCAATACATAGTTTCTTAAATAAACAAATGTAAATCGGTGGTCACACACTTTTGAAAATTGTGGTTATAAGCAGGCAACTGGAATTGTGATTATTTTCTCCTGTCTTTTTAATTGTCTATGTTTTCTGACCTCAGAAGAGCTGAAGTTACTCTTAGAAATATGAAAAGCAATTCAATTTATTTTATATTAAATAATAAGTGAAGAGACCACAATAGACATAACCCTTCCAGCAGCCAGTAAGTACCTTTCACAGAAAGCTTTTCCGGTGGGATCTCAGTTGCTAACAGGTCTTTTTTCCACACTTTAAGTCAATTTTGGACCCTTCCCCTAAAGCTACTGTAACTTGAAGTTTAGAGAAGGACACTAAAGTTAAGTTTAAAAGAGTCAGAGGCATGACTTCTCACGCTGAAGTTCACCAGCAGGACTTGGAAGGAAAATTCAGTCTCTTTGCCTTGCCAGGGTTTGGTATATATTAACCTTTTCTTTTTTTAATCAGAAATTTTTATCTTAAACGTGTTACAGTATAGACGCTGTCTCTCATGGGGCTGTCATTCAAGTCCATTCTTGAAGTTTAAATCTCTGTTTCCCTCCCAAGTAATACTGACTGCAGGAAGAAACCATGACGTTGGCATTCGCAAATACTTCTGGGTGTCTGAGACCTTTCAGGAGGGAGGTATCTGTTGAAGAGCCCTTTGAACATAGCTGGACCTAAAGGAGATTCTTAGAGGAATTCCAAAGCATTTCCAAGGGGGAAGAAATGATAATAGCTTCATTCCCGGCCTTAGGGGCAGTGATTTATCTCAGAACTGTGACCCCAAGTGGGAGAGATCCCCGTGGAAGCTGAGAGTAATTCTGAACTCAGTCTGACCGAAGTCGGAACCAGGGGACACTGAAGTCAAGTCCTGTACTTTACCCATATGACCTCATAGTTTTTTTTTTCAAAAGCATCCAAACTTGTAATGATTAGTGGCAAGTATTCCATCTGCATATCTTCAGAACAAGATGTCAATTTAAGGAAATGTTTTCAGCGAGGTCTGGTGAATATCACCCTCATGAACGATTATGATTCTGCGGAGCCATTTCATGTGGAAAATGGCCAGTTTTATGCAGGCATCTGAAATCATCTTCTACATCCTTTTGAGGATTTTCCAGAAGAAAATATGGGTAACATTCTAACTGACGTGTTGGTGGAAGCACTGTAAACTTTGTGGATGACTTGAACAATATATTTTTAACCTACCTCAGAAATCTCCGCAGCACTAAAGTTAAGGGATGAATTCAAACACTTAAAAAATATTCATTTGTTTTCTCCCCAAGTTTCCTGAAACAGAACGCTCCGATGAAATATTTGACTACAGGAAGCCATTTATTTTGGTAGCATTTTCGCCATTAACCTTAGATCATCTCCTCAAGACAGCCAGGAAAGAAACAAATAAACATACCTCATCCATCACGAAGCACGATAATAGGACGTTTTATAAACAGAGGTTTTTCCATCCAGAAAGACACCGTGTAATTTTACCAAGGCACACAGAGAGGGTTATGCAGCCGACAGCAGAACAGCCGCCTCAAAATATTCACTGATATTATTAATACTATAATTATTTTTAAAAAGGCCGAGACTCTTATCATTGACCCAGAACAGAAGGATGCTTACCTGACTTCTATGATGATTCTTTGGTCCTGAAATTTATCAAAGTCTAAGTGAGAATATTGGACTTGAACAATCCATAAGGCTTAATTGAATACTTAGTCTTTCTAGCCAGTTCTAGGCGATTCAGTTGATGGAAGGACTAGATGTCGTTTCTGTCATTTCCTATCAACATCTAAATTGATCAGAAATAAGGTGAGGGGCTTCATAAACATGTCTCAGGACCCCTCCTCCTTTATTCACGGCCATCTGGCCCCCCGAATGGGTGCGTTCTCTTCTTCCCCCTCTTCACATAGTGTCTTCTCCGTGGGTGAGGAGCTAGGCCAGCCTTCTAAGGTCGGATGCAGACGCTTGTCTCTCTCTCCCCTGCGCTGGTGCCTAACAGGTGTGAGGCAGTCTTCTAGAGCGCTAAGCTGAGTTCCACTAAAAACCCATTTTTCCACTCCGGCTGAATTCTAAGCTGTAGGCTGAGAAGGTATTGAGCATCCAGATTACATTAAAATGTAAGGCACGTGAAGGCAGGGATTTTGTCCTCCTACCTCTGTATTCCCAGGACCTAGAACAAGACCTATCACATAGGAGGTGCTCCGTCATTCCCAGCTGAACAAATTGTCTCTAGGTCCTCAGTACAGGGGATCATACTCGGGTCTTCATGTCTCTGAGTCTAGGGTCAATTTCTTAATTGGTTGTGAGTTTGGTGCAAGGCAGATGTGATTTATTGGCCCCTTAAGTGCCACCATTCTGACTGGGAAACAGACCTTACTGTGAAACCATCATGAGACCAAAAAGTACCATTTTATATAATATTGACCGTTTGTCCAACAGGAATTCAATCAGAAAAGAAAGATGTCCATGAAAACTGCCCAGATCTTGGGCTAAGTTTTGAGATGACTGATGCAGACATTCAGATGGGCAAACATCCCAGATAGCCAAAGATCATTGGCTTATGTCTCACTTCTTGCTGTAGCATAATGTCTAGCATGTAACAGAGTCACTGGATAGGCGTTGAATAAGTGAATGAATGGGTGAACAAATGAATACATGGTGTCGGATGGTAAAATTACGCCGGCCATCTGCGTCTGCGTAGGAAGCATAGAATGGCATGTGAACATAAGCTTCCATACTTACTAGCTTTATAATTTAGGAAAAAGGGGGACTTAACCCTTTGAGTCTCAGTTTCCTGACCTGGAAAATGAGCGTAATGAGAGTACCCTCCGCACAGGAAATTGACAAGAATGGTAATGGTTTGGCTCAGTGGATTGAGCATCGGCCTGCGAGCTAAGTGTCGCTGGTTCGATCTTCCAGTCAGGGCACATCAGAGAAGGAAAACTCTGACTCCAAAAAACCTCCGCTGCCTTGCGGCATACCTCTTCAGGGGAAAGGCTAAGGGAGTAAACCCCGACAGAAAATCCGGAGCCGGAGTCCCTAAGGCGGTTTGACGTTGTAGTCAACACCGGCAACTCCTGCGGTGCACCTGAAGCCAAGCTGTATTGACTCCGTCTTTCCCTTGGACCCTTCAGCTGCGAAGAGAGGGGGGGTCTGCTGCATGGGCAACAGCAGACCCTCCATATCACCCTGCCCAGGCTCTGTAGCTTCAGCTTCACTGGAGAGGACACTCCAGCGTCATCGCAAGATGTCAATTCAACACGGGAGGAGACAGATACCGTGTCACTCCCGAGTCGGACTGCACAGCCATTCTCGGCGGTGCAGATAGACTCTTAAGAAGCTACACCATCGTCTCTCGAGACGGACGGCTGCCGACGACGACGGTAATGGCTGCCATGCTGCCCCACCCAGATTTCTGCTGGGAGCGCTGCCCCCTGCCGGCTCTAGCTCGCCACCCTCTCTGGGAGTTGCCCTCAGCCAGTGTGAAGTGCTCCAACGGGCTCACGCTGGTTCACGAGGACTCACTGCGGGCATCCCTTTCCAACGGAGAGTCAATTGTAGCTTGAAATCAGACATGGTGGGAGGATGTCTAAAAGGGGTCAGCAAGTTTTTCTAAAGGGCCAGAAGGTAAACAGTCCTGATTTTGCAATAGTCTCTGTTGCCTTTACTCGACCCTGCCACTCGAGCACAAAGTCAGTCATAGACGGTCGGTACACAAAGCGGCGGTGGGCCAGCAGCCTGAAGTTGCGCAACCTTGTGTCTACCTACATCAAGGAAGTCAACAAACACGACAGATCAGGCTCTTTCTCTTTTCTCAAGTGGTCAGCTGTTAAACATTTACCAAGTCACCACCAGAAGCCACCCAACCCAAGGTCACACTTCCTTTCTGAGAGCAACTTGAAACAAATGTCTCTTCAATGTAGGAGAATATAGAGCAGACTCCTTGCCCATATTAACTGGGAAGGCTCATTCCCACTGAAGAGCCCACTGTATAATATACCCACTAGAGAGCATCTGTCACGGAAGGGACATTCAACACCGAATAGACGCAGTGCCCCAGCTCTTCGATGTCATCCAGCCTGTCACTGGCCCCACCACGGCCACATGGGCTCATGAGCGGAGTAGCCTTGGTGGCAGGGACGAAGGCCATTCATCATGGCAGCTGTTGGGACTCCCACTCACCAAAGCAGATCTACCTATTTCCACTGCTGAATGGCCAACCTGTCAAGAATAAGGACCAATTCTGGGCCCTGAATGAATATGGCTCCATCTCTTGGAGAGACCAGTCAGTCATTGTGTGGCAAGTTGGCCACATTAGAGTCTTTCTACCGCGCATACCATTTTCCTTTCACTGAGTAGACAGATATTATGGTTGGGGGGTTGTCTTTTCAGCCCACAGGTCCTTAGCTGTTACATCCACTGTACACAATCCTTCCAGAGGACGCAGCCAGAGTCCCTTGAAATTTAAGATTTGGCTTCCATTTGGGCACTTTGAGCTTCTGTGTCAAGGGTCTGACCCACAAGGAGTCACTGTCCTGACCGAGAAGGTCATGGTAATGATAACCAGGAGTTTAGACCCTCAAACGTGAGAATCTGGTCATGATATCCAAGCTGTTACAGATGTTAGCTGAGCGTAAGAAAACCTAAGATTAGATAGGAAACCATGAAGATCAATTGGAACTTTAAAAGCAGCTACAGTGGCAGCCAGTTCATCCCACTAATCTTCCTCTTAGATTTGCCAAGGCACAGTGGCACTGCAGAATCCTACAGCTGCTACTCCCAGAACTTACATAAAGATGCGGCCCGAACTCAAGGGGTAGACTGTAGTGGACACTGTGCTGAGCCACCCAGAACCCCTACTTAGGACCGAAGGACCAATTTCACAGTTTTCATGGAGGGTTGACGCCCAATAGCTCTGAGCTCTCATTGCGAATTGGCCCCAGGCAAAGAGCAAAAGCTCTCCCAACGTTGCACCCCATTTCTGGTGGCAGCCTGAATACAAGAACTGTTCGACAAGGGCATAAAAATCCAGCCCCTCTTGCCCCAACGTAGGACCGCTCTGAAAGGCCATCTCAGTTCAGAGGTTTCTGGGGGATTAGCTGAGGCCATTGTGACTGTATCCAGTTCAAATTCTGTCCAGCCAAACAGACTTCCTTCCCCCTCCCAGAGATGTTAAAGTCAAGAGCACCCCATAGTACACTTTCATACTAATCTCAGTGCAGACGCTGCGTCCCGGGGGGCCTGAAACAAGGTCAAAGGAAATGATGTTTGTAAAGTGCATGGCATCAAAAAGGAGGTTTTCATCGCCTATAAATCTACAAAAAACATAAGTTTCAAGCAACAGTATTAATAACAGCAATAATAACAACACCTATTATAACTAAGTGCTTACCCATTAGTAAACTAAGTGCTTTCCATACATTAACTCATTTTATCTTTTCAACAAGTCCATTATCATGCACATTTTACAGAAACGTAAAGAAAGAAGGCGCGTGGGACTTAATTAACTTCAAGTTCGCGTATGTATCCATTCCGCCGCACCAGCCTTGGTGGGAGGTGGCTGCAAAAGAGACATATTTGTAAGAGACTCTTAAGAATAATCCCGTCGCTTTTTAAGTCCTACCAACCCCAAATCTGAACTTCTTAAACATGGCAAAATATTTTTGCTTTTGTACTTGAACTCTCTCACAGTCCTTGAAAGTTTTCCCTCTGAAATTATTCTGAGAAGGTAAAAGGAGCCAGTCATCTAAAGAAGCCTATTACAAACCAGGCCCAGTGCCCGTGAAGGTTCTCATCCTTGGAACACGCGCGTATCATCGGCATTAAGTGCTCTGGGAAATGAAGTTGTCTGGTGACTTGGCACTGAGCGGAGACCCCACCTTGCATTTCAGTTTGTCCACATGACAGCTGGCAGATGTCTGACCATCACGACTGTGCTTGGCTGAATTTCAGGAATGACGGGAGGATCGATATTTCTACTAGTTCACAGAACTCAGTGTACTGAATCCAGTAGGGGCCTGTCGGTCCCGGGTTTTGTGCTGCCGGGAACCAGATCAATACAAAATGACCCATCCAGTGGTTGCCCAGTGCTGTCGGCTGGACGCTGTACTGGGCACTCCCGTAAGACCACTGGCAGACACGCTATATTCCTCACCGAACTTAGCATCTAAGTACCTGGGTTTCAAGCTTTAATTGTTTCACCATTACTTTCAACATGTTTGCATATTGACATGCTGAGTGTTCTAGAATGTTCTGAACATATTTTCAATCAGCTTCTTTTACTCAAATAAATTTACTTAAGAAGGAAAGTGTATAGTACCTCTGGCAGGAAGGGTTGGTGGGGGGAGCATCTCTTGCCATAAAGAGGAGATGTCCACAAAACAAATATATAACCTATAACGATTAATAGCTTTTGAATAAATGTTTGAAACCTAAAATCACTGTGAATTACACCAGTGATACATGTTCCATATTTGGGAATCACTTGTCTCATAGAAAGAGACTGACAAGGGGAAAAATAAGGAAAATGAATTATTTGATACACCATAATGAACAGGTGAAAAACATGGCGTCTGGAGCCAAATTGATCCCATTCAAATCTTAGTTCGGGCATTTAGCACCTATTAGCTAAGGAAATCAGCTGCAGGGAAATTAGTTAACCTCTCTGGTCCTCAGTTCCTCACCTGTAAATGGGGCTGATATTCACTTCACTGGGTTATTATCAGGATTAAATGAGTTAAATCGTATCGAACTGTGGCAGGCACACCTGTAAGCGCTATAAAGAGGCTAATTGCTATTGTTACTCTTGCAACGTGCCAGGTGGTGGGAGGGGGTGTCTGGGCAGGGCCGTTCTCAGTTCTACCAGAGGGACCGAGGAAACACCTCACAGAAGAGAGGGTCTTAGTGGGTGCGCGTCAGGCACAAGGAGTGGGAGATGATCCTTATTCAGGCAAAGAGCAACCTGAGCAGAACTAACCTTTGTTTCCCCTCTGATACATGATCTGTAGCAGACATCTTTTATGTTTGTCTGCTCCCTTCCCCTGCTGGTAGTGCTTTGACCCTTCTTTGGACAACTATCCTCTGCTCCCTCCTGGCACACAGGCCCAGGGTCAGACTGATTCCATCCCCAGCTCCTGGAGTGGGCATGTGAGTCTGATCTGCCCAGACACCCCCGTGGCCACAGAGATCAAGGTGATCTGAACTGCACCAATTGGAGTGAGTCTCTGGGCACTATGGAACCACTGGAAAGAAGCGTATGTGGGTTTCCCGGCGCTGCTGTAAGAACACGCTGCACACCGAGGGGCTTAAACAACACGGGTGTTTTCTCTCACAGTTCTGGTGGCTAGATGTCAGAAATCAAGATGCTGGCAGGGCCACATTCTCTTGGAAAGTGCTAGAGAAGGGCCTTTTCCAGGCCCCTCTGCTAACTTCTGGTATTTCCCTGGCTTGTGGCAGCAAAACTCCCTCTGTGGAGTTTTTCTTTTTATAAAGATACTGGTCGTACTGAATCAGGGCCCTGCCTATTCCCGAGTGACTTCATCTTAACTACTCACCTCTGCAATGACTTCATTTTCAAATAAGGTCCCAATTCTGACGTACTGAGAGTTAGGATTTCAACCTATGAATTTGGGGGTCAGGGCATAATTCAACCTGTAACGAAGAGGTTCTTACTCCACTGGATTGAATCTTGTCACGGGTGGGTTTAATGCTTATGAGGGTTTCATACGGGAAAGACGTGCCCTTCGGGCATCAAAGCCAATTCAGAGGAAAGAAGAGCTGGGACACAGAGCTCCAAGTCCCCAGGGCGTTATTTGAGCGCCTGGATACAGCTATGCCTGAAGCTTCATGAGGCCATCATGCCCTCATTTTTTCAAGCTAAAGCTAGTTTGCTTTGGGTTTCTATCGCAGGGAAACAAGATATTCCTAATTACAGCGAAACCTCAAGCCATTTAGAATTGTTAAAAAATTGTCGTACATTCTCGGTTCCACAAGGGACGCGGGTGGGTTTGTTAAAGCCGTAGCCACTTTGGAACAGGTTTAAGCCAGTTTCGAGGAGCCGTCCCTTTCATCCAGATGCTTTTATAGCTTGTGTAGTAACTGTTAGTCGTTTGTGACATTTCTAGTCTGTCCTGGGTGTCACCAGTCCCTGATAGGTCAGGCCTGTCACCTCCATGAAAGCAATGAGCATCCGTAGCAGCACACTGTGCGGGATGGAGTCCCTTTGAGAATTACTGGTGTCACAGTGAATCTCCTCAACTGTATTTATTCTCTCTTCATCTCTGTGATATGAGGCTCTTAGAAAAAAAGAAGTCCGATTATTTTTACATGGAGATAGCGTCTCCTTGCTCAAGTGATTTGAAACCTGTTAACCAAAGCTTAGTAGTTCCGGGGGAGCTCATTTGTCCTTACCACAAGGATAATTAAAATGTAAGTCTCTAGGGAGAATACCTGGAAATTAAGGTTATTGTTGACATTATTATTAATTAATAATTATTAAATATTCTCCAAAAAAAAAGATTAACCTTTACCTCTTAATGGTCTCCATTATCCTCATTAGGTGATGGTGAAATAAAGGAGAATGGATTCTGCAGCAGGTGAATTAATGATTCAGGCCGTCCAGAAGAATTCAATATAGATTCGGTATCAGGTGGGTTCCCATGTCAGCTCGTAACACACTCTTGGCTGCTAGATTTTGACTAAGTGTTCAAAGGAAATTAACTCTTAGAGCAGTGATTTCATTGGGAGATAAAGCTCACAAATAAAGGTGCAAAAAGAGAGAGCTGAATTAAATCCTTCCAGCAATAGCCCACTGATGGTCCCCGGAAGATGATAACAGAATCCGATCCACCCCAGCTGGTGTGGCTCAGTGGATTGGCCTGCGAACCAAAGTGAAGCAGGTTCGATTCCCAGTTGGGGCACATGCCTGGGTTGGGGGCCAGGTCCCCAGTTGGGGGCGTGCGAGAGGCAACCGCACATGGACGTTTCTCTTCCTCTCTTTCTCCCTCCTTTTCTCTCTCTCTAAAAACAAATAAATGCTTAAAAAAAGAAAAAAGAAAAAAGAATGTAATCCTAATGAAGTTTCGGAAACAGCCTTTCCTAATTTCATCACATGCAAGAGACTTTTCCAAGGAAGCACCTAATGGTACTGTTAAGAACCGTGTGCTCAGCTCAATGAGGAACCGAGACCTCTTGGTTTAGATTTGGTATGACAGTATTGTGTGTTAAATAAATACCAATACATTATTAAAGCGTATCGGCTGTATTGTCACACAGAGCCTTAACAATGTATTATGTCAGCAGGTACAGCTCTTGCTCAGGGAGATTCCCCATCTCTTTAATTCAAGCACTGACATCTTTTCCCAGCACAAAGCCTTTTCATTTGAGATTGACACATGTCTGAGATGGCTTAGATTTTGTGGCGCGCTCTGAATGCCTGAACCCCGGCAAATGAAAATCTGTGCCGCCGTGCATGAACAATGCCTTGCAAAAGAATTCTTAGCCTGGGGGTTCCACTGGAGAAGCAAAAAGGGCTTTCACTGCTGTTGCTTCAAGTTGGGGGAATGATTACTTTGGGTGAGGGAAAGGGAGGGCCCATTCATTCCCAGCCCCTTGGGAAAGCAGTATGTTCGTTGGCGCTTAAATGAGATCATTGAATTCAAGAAGGGTGTCGTATGTGGGTCCTGGGTCGTGGGGAGGTGCTGGTCATCCTCTGCTGCCCATTCGGGCAGGTCGTTTGCTTCTCCCGTACTGGGACGCGCCTGAATAATTGTGGTGACCCTGATGGACTCTCCTCTCTGTACCGTACACGGGATGACTTCTCTGGTCTGCTTTCCACAAGCATGGCTATGTCTGTGGCTACAAACACAGTTGTATCCTCTTAGGATTTTTCTCAAATAATTGTTCAGTCATCAAACATCGCTTAATGCACTTGAATGTCACCGCGGTGCTGATGAGGATGAGGAGTCTGGCCAAAGCGGGGGCTCCCCGGATGGGTGTGGAAATTGAATCTCATGGGGGGGGGGGTGCTTCCGTGCTTCGGCTTTTAACATCCGATATCCACAGGGACAGCTGTACATTCAGCTTTTAACACAACATTTTTTGTTTCAATCTTGGCTGTTGGGAAGGAAAGAGGAAGAGTTTGATGGAGGTTGCACATCTTTTTAGACAGCGCCCCAGATGCCCGCGTGGGCCAGCCGGGGGGCGAGAGCGTACGGAGCCCGCGTCCGTTAGGAAGGGTTTGCAGCCTTCTCCGCCCTACTCCCAGTGTCCGTCACCCTACCCTCCAATGCACAAAACGGCTGTCGCGTGTCACTTGGCATTTCCCCAATAAGCCGTTCGTCTCTGGCTTCCGTGCGCCCGCCCGCACCTGCTGATTTTGCGCTCTGGAGCGCCTTCCCGTCCACCCAGAACACTCCCACGCATCCCTTTCAGAACCCGCTCCAGAATCTCCGTGAGCTCTTTCCCGGGAAGGATGGCGGAGGCAGGAATCAGCACGCTCACTGGGCTCATCTGACAGCCAGCCCCTTCCAATTGCTTGCCTGTTGTCCCCCCTCCTCAGATGTCTCAGGAGCTGAGGCCGATAGAAACGGGCGTCCTGGAGCTGGGGCTCCATTGCAGGTCCTGGAGATGGACAGGGCTTCCGGCCCCCGTGCCCTTTCTGTGCGCCGGGGCGCGCTCTGCAGGCTGGGCTCCTCCCCATTGCTCAGGTTCGAACCCTGAGACCCTGAGGCGAAGTCGCTTGCTGGTGTCCCATACTGCATACATCATGAATCCAGGACTAACCCCTTGACGCTGACAGGGACTGTGACCCGCTTGATCAATCATTGTTGCTAAAATTTTTATTCTCTCCAAACCTAGTGCCATACTTGATACAGAGTCGATGCGGCGACAGATGAGCAAATGTTTGGATTATAAAGCTGTTGGTTATGCTGTGGCCCCTCTGCACTGGGAGATGAAATGCAAAATGCTCTACAGCACAGTCTGCTGTGATGGAGAGGATATTGAGAAAATAATCGTGATGGTAACACGTTGCGTACCGGGGAATTTAAATGCCTTTTAGAAATGACGAGAATTCTCGCCACCCGTACGCAATGTGGTAATAGCGATGATGGCCAATGTTTTGCATGATTCTCGGCGCCAAGTGCTGGTGCAAACATTGCCTGAGCGCCTGTGTGACGCTCACAGGAGCCACCTGAGGGTCTACTGATGAGGCTCTGGAAAGAAAACAGCCACATGAAGATTAAAGATCAGTGAGAGTGAGGTCAGGTCTCGGACCCCAAAGACTGCAAAGCTAGCACACTGGAAAAGTTCTTGCAGGCACAACTGGAAACAAGCTGCTGAGATATGAGGGGGGGCCCCCAAAACTGGAATTACCTTCTGGAGGGTGGCCCCTTGGAATGCAGGCTTCTCCCGCTAGGGGAGTGTTCTAGGAGCCCATCTGGATCCGTGCACCAGCTGGAGCTGTTGTGAGAGGCTGCCTTCAGCTTCTGTGAATTTCTATTCAGGCTCTTTCAACACATTTGCCCGTTTCAGGCTGGGTGATTTACCAGAGCGCCTGCCCACACCACGCTGAGCGTTCAGCAGTTTTGACCAGAAACAACATAATCCCCATGCCCCGCCCTCCCTATTCACCCAATCTCGCCCTGAGCGACTTTCTTTGTTTCCCTGGATGAAAAAAGCCCTCAAAGGGAAATGTTTTGCTGATGTGGAAGAGGTGAAACTAAAAAGGCAGAAGCACTAAAAGGCATCAAAATCGACGAGTTCAAACACTGTTTTGAGCCGTGGAAAAAATGTCTGCATAGGTGACATCAGATGGAGAGAACTTGGAAGGTGGCTGAAGCTGAAATACATAAGAATACATACACATATTTTTTATAAACACACTCCGGGATTTTGGGGGTGCCCCCTCGTAAACCATTGTGTTCAGTGTGCTTCATTGTGAGGGCACAGAAACAGGGTCCTTGGCCAGCAACGTAGGCGTTTGGGTTTTCACCGCGGCTGTGCCTTGTTCTCAACCCAAGAGGCAGGTGACTTGCGGCAACCACAATTTCCTTGTTTGGCCCTGATTTTCTTACAAATTCCGTTCTGGTCCTGAGAATCAATAAACCCTTAGTAAGTTACGTAACTGTACCCACTTGCGATAGTCACCGGACTGCTTCCTGTTTCTCCCGTACAAGCCATGTATGGCACACGGGCTTGGCAAGCGTGTCTCTCTCTGCCTAGACTGCTCTGCCCTGGCTTCTCCCCTGCTGCCTCACCTGCTGGAGAGGTAGTCCCTGACCTCAAGTTAACCTCTCTGGCACTGTCCCTTCATCCCCAATTCTTTCCTCTCTAGGATTTTTAGAAGGTGAAATGATCATAGTTATTTGTTTGGTTTTTTTCTACTTCCGTCACTAGAACAAGAGGCCACGGGGATGATGCGTTGCCTGTCTTATTCACCTCTGTACACACCTGCCTCCATCAGTAGGAGGCATTTAATAAATATTTTTATTAATGTTTTCAGAGATTCTGAAGAAAATAACTCCAAATTTAGTGCTTCAACCCTCTTGACCAGTTTTTATTTTTCACTTGTACATGTACTTCCAGATACCTTTCATTACCTTTCTGCCCCATCTTATTCCCAGCCCTTAAAACAGTCCTATTACTCCTTCTCAGGGGGAAAAAGGCAAATAGCTGATGGATTAAGCTAATTCTTTCATGAGCAGGTGAGTCACTGCCGATTCAGAAGCTGGGCATTCAGACTGCAAACCACCCAGGCAACTTGGGTCTTGAATATCCTTGCCTAATGTGGTTTAGTGCAAACCTCTGCATGGCTTTTAATTCCCTTTTACAGTGATGCGTGCCATTTAATCAGGGTCCCCTCCCTTCCTATTGTGGGAGCCAGGGGTTGTTTTATAAAACATAAAGGCAGGAAACGGCAGGTGACTCAGGACCTACCAAAGGGTTATGCTCACCCAGCCGGGTCTCCTTTGTTGGGGAACCACGTTGTTTTGTTTCTGTGGTTATATTTAAGGCAGCACACAAAGAAGGGAAAGGGGGGCGGGGAAATGAATGACTTTACAAAAAACATCAGTAAGCCCTGGATGGGTAGGTCAGTCGGTTAGAACGTCAACCCAATATGCAAAGGTTGCAGGTTTGATCCCCGGTCAGGTCACATACAGGAATCAACCAGTGAATGCATGAATATATGGAACAATAAATCAATGCCCCCCCCCTCTCTCTCTCTCTCTTCCCTCCCCCCTCCCCCGCCCTGTCCTATGTCTCTCTAAAGTCAATAAATGCAAACAATGTTGGCAATATAATTAACAAAGCAGAAAGATACCGTGTCAACAAATAGCGATGGAGGAGTGGGGGCTAACTCATCTGAGAAAAGACAGGGAACTCTGCCCTGGGTGGCATCACTACAAGCAATGATGGTGCTTTGCACCCGGCCTCATTCTGTCCCCATGCTCGGCCAAGGGTTCGCAGAGCATTTTCTAGGCTATAGGCAGTTTTCAGAAGAGGACCCACCAGGAATTTTGTTTCATAACTAGAAGGAAGAGTTATTCAAGGATATTCTAGACAAATCCTTTCCTTTCCTTTTTATCACAAAGGTAATAGGTGCTTTGAAAAAAGTAGGAGCTACCATTTATTGAACTGTTCCATCTATTGTACAGGCATGGTTGTAAGTATTTTCATGTAACTCATTTAATTCACACGGCAGCACTTGGCACTAAGTGCTATTGTATTATTATCCCCGTTTTTCAAACAGAAAAAAACGGAGGCACGGAGATAAGACACAATTTTTAAGCAGATGGGGAGGAGCAGAGCTGACCTTTGAGATCCTCACTTTAGCAACCTGACTGTCTTGCCTCTTCGAAACGTCAACCTTTTTAGAATTCACCATGTGCAGTTGCCAATCTTGAGTCATTTTCTACCTACAAAACTGACAGTTTCGTATGATTCAACCTAATACAAACTTACATAAGTAACATATGGAGTTCCTTCGCCCCGATTCCACTATCCAAAAATGTATACTTCTAGCGCTTTCAGAAGCACACACCTACAGCTGCTCACAGACAGATATGTATAATTTCATATTGTGTTGTCTGCGAGACTGGAAAAATACACCCAGAAATGTGTCTTGGACGTCATGGTGCAAGGACCCTGTGCGTTTGTGTTACTGTGTCTGCAGCTGGACGGCCAGCATTACAAGGCTAAGTCATGAACTTGCCCTTAGGAAGTGGCCAGTTCATACACTTCTGCTCACCTTGAGGCATTCGTTCAGATTTCCAGGTGCTAGGTTCATGGTCTGAGTGCCAAGTTCATGGAGCTAATGAACACAGACGCCACGTTGTAAACAGCCAGGGGGGTGACCCAGCCAGACTTTTGAAGACGTTTACCCTAACACCAACCTTCATCAGACCAGGAAGCATAGCTAGCTCAGATTTATGACTTATTATTTCCTGCCTCGAAGAGGCCAGAGATCACTGTGAAGTCCTGGTTTGTTTCTTTAAGCCCACAAAGATATGCTGAAGGGGTGGAGCTGACCTCGAGGGTCTTTGCTGCCCGAGATGAAAGGCCTGTGAAGGTCAGGGACCTTTGTTAAGTCAATATTCCAGTCTGTGCTCTCGTTGGTACTTTGGCCCTTCATGCCTCCACTGCCTGGAGGGTCCCATCCTCTTCAGACTGATCTGATGGTGGCTTTCGGCTGGTGATGTTGCCTTTGACTCAATCTCCTGGTTCTTTTGCCTGGCTGATCTTACTCAGTCAGAGATTGCCACTGACTGACACCCTGAGTCAGTTAGGGGTTTATTTCTGAGACTTGGAGCTGTATTGCCTGGACCTGTGGAGCCCCAGGGTTCCCTGCTCACCGTGGGGACACTTACCAGGGCACCGGCATCAACTTGCACTCCGGCCTTCATTCCACTCAAGGCCGTTCCAACCCAGCAGCAGGTGGTGGCCTCTAAAACACACAGGAAGTTGTGTCCCTGCCCTGCTTAAGTCCCCCCAATGGCTTCTCATAACACTTAATAAAATGCCACCTCTGCCCCATGACCCGTCAGGCCCTTTCTCTGGAACTCCCTTCCCCTTCTCTTCCCACGGATGGCTTCATCTTGCCATCACTGAAATTCTCTCTTGCTCTCTCTCTCTTTTTTTTTTTTTTTTCTGTTTCTCCCCCAAAAAGCATTCAGCCGTAAGAGCAGAGACCCCGCTTGTGTATTCCACCAAAGGGCTTAGAGTGGCAGATGGCACTTCTTCGACGCAAACTCAATGCTTGGTGAGAAAGCTAATGGACACACGGACAGTCCTTGGGTTGTTGCATCCGAAAAGCAGTGGCAGTTACAGAGCAGAGGCCTTCCTGTGGCCCTGACGTCAGCTAGGCTGCATCAAGAGCGGTCCTTTACAGAGGGGAGAAGAGAACGTGGACGGGGGTGTGGGGTGAACAAAGCCGTATGTTGAAAGACATTCATCATCACGTCATAGTCAAGTGAAATACTTGAAAGCTACGTCACTACCGTTCCTAGGGAAAAGCATCTGATTTTGTCCGGCATAGCGGGGAACAGAAGAGCTGATTGCTGTTCACCAGGATAAGGTTACCTAGGGTAACGGACTGACATGGTGATTAAGAGCGTGAGGACAGAAGGAGCTAACTTTGGAACAATATGTTCGGCGTTACAGTGTTTATAATAATAATAATAATAATAAGGAAGAGGAGGAGGAAGTTAAAGAGAAGCAATTTCATCCGTATTAACACTGTGGAACCATGTAGGCAAGAGCTGGTTACCCCGCCAAGGTGAATAACAGAAACCCTTGTATGTTTTTACTTCGGGTATTTATGGGTGTTTGAAATGAACCTGAATTATTTTCATTAAGTAGCTAAAACACTGAAGGGACCCATAAAAAGCCAACACAAGTGCAATCTAAAAAGTAAAAGTAGAGAATGACTATTTCTAAAGCAGGCTGGAACAGTGATTCATAACCTGGGCAGTGATTACAAACCACCACCACCAAGTGGGCTTACGGGTGACAGGCTGTGACCAGACGGTCCCCATCCCTCAGCCCCCAGCTTCCCAGAACAGCCTTGGAGGCTTAAGCGGCGCTCAAGGAACGCTTTCTCAAGCCAGTGTTAAGGCTTCCTTCCAAAAGGAAAGCTGAGCGAACCGATATTTTAACGAAACAGCCGTGGAAAGGCACACAAACTCTGAGATCTTCATTCTGTGTCTCACAGATGCCCCGGGTCAGCCTGCCTGCCTTCCTTGCCCTGCAGGTCTCCCGCGGGACCTGACGCCCACTGCCCCTTTCTGCGTGGCTTCCGGCATCAACCCTGTTCGGATCCCCCCTTGCCCCTGGGTGCTGACTCTTGTCCAGTCTTCCATTCTCAGAATTGGGGGGGCAGGGAGAGAAAGCATCAAAGACACCTAAAATAGGCGGGGGCACTTCTGATGATCAACGCCCCTCTGAGGGGTAAAACCGGACCAACTGAATGGGAAGGCGCAGAAATAAAGGCAGCGCTTACTTGGCTCCTTCACTCGGGTCGTGCTAGTCCCGGCCGGATGGGCAAGAGGAGCCCACATCCACTTCTCATTCATCCGTTCACCCCATAGTTATTAAGACAGCAGAATCTTACAGGTTCTCATCACAAGGAAAAAAATGTAACCATGAGGTGCAGGATGTTAACGGAACACGAAATCATTGGGTGGTATACACAGACATCAAACCCTCGTGTTGCACACCTACACTAATGCAGTGGTGTGTGTCAATTTTACACATTTCAGTAGAACTGGAAGAATATATTACATTTTTAAAAACCGAGTATTGATGGAGCCCAGGATAGGGGTGATGACTTAAAAATTACAGTGCACATATCCAACAGGGAGGCGCCAGCCCTCATGAAGTGGCGCGTCCAGTTGAGGGCGGCTGGCGCCTCTGACTTGTTCAGGAGGCGAAAGGAGGCTTTCTGGATGAGACGCCATTGAGTGGAGGTATGAAGGGTCAATGGGAGTAAGCAAGGCAAAGGCAGAGAAAACGCCACGCGCAGAGGTCCTGGGAGAGTCAGGCACCTGCCACCCGAGGACGGGAGGGAGGCTGTGGTGGCCGCAGCGTTGGGGAGCAGGTGCGGGGTGAGAGGAACCAGGCTTCTTTCTGGTCCTGCAGTGGCGCATGCTCTCAGCTGCAACCGCAGGGTTCTGTCCGGGCGGCAGGGGAAAGCCAGGGTGGCTCCCCACGCTTCCTTCCTTGTCCCTCTATTTGCCCTGTCACTCTCCTAAAAGCCACCTCCGTTCCTTGATTTTCCCCTAGCCTCCCTTCCCAAGAACCTCAGGTTTTCTCAGTCGGACCCACTTGTCCTGACCTGGGACTAAGAAAGAGGACCCTCTGGACTCACCAGAGGGCAGAGAATGTACAGTGCCCACGTTCCCTCCCTAGGCTCGCTCATGCGTGTGACTCGCAGGCACAGCTGTCCGCTGAGCATGGCCTGGGTGTCAGGGGTCCAGCTAGAGCCTGGGACACGTGGCAGGACACACATGGTCCTTGCCTTCACGGAGGCCACTGTCTACATCATGGACCTTCAAACTGGGGTCCCTGGATGCTGCAGCATCAGCAGGCCTGGGGAACGTGTTAGACACGCAACTTCTCAGGCCCCACCCCAGATGTACTGAACGAGAAATGCCAGGGTGGCACCCTGAAATCTGTGATTTTACCAGGCTTCCAGTTAACTCGGGGCTGGCAAAGTTTGAGATCCCCCGGTCCAGTGGATTTTAAGCTAACAAAGGAGTTTCACAGACACCATTTCCTACAACTTTTTGATTTAATTATTTGACTCTTTAAATATGAGCTATCTCAACTGTACAGAAAGTAAGGCACTGATGTACAGCCCCTTCCCAAGTATAATGAATGTTATCACGTTGTCGCATTTTCTTCAGATATCATTTTAGTTTTTGAAAGAAACGACAGCTGTCAGACTCACGTGGAATTCTGCTTCCCATCCCTTTCTCTCGCCACCCTTCCCGGGGGAGCACCGCTACCCTGAGATCTGTCGTCACCACAGCGTGGGCTCCGTTTCCGCAAGCCCATCAAGGCCAAGGTGCACTCACATGTCAGGCATGCGTTTCCAGTTCCCTGCCCCACCCCCCAAGCCCAGGGATCTTTGACAGCCAAGTTCAAAACACTTTGTGATTCAGAACTGAGAGAAGGGTGGGCGGAGGAAGCTGTAGGCTAGAGAGAGTGGGGGGAGACTGAGAGACAGCCGCAGAGACGCAGAGAGGCCGTGCGATTGCGCGTCGGGGACCTGGGCAGAGGTGAAGTCTGGCGAGAAGTGAGGAACAGACGTACAGCCATGGATGATGACAGTCTGAGGGGTTGGGTTTAAACATGCGGTCCATTCTATGTCACCATAAGCAAGCATTTCTTCACGTATGTTAGTGCTGTTCTCCCTCTGCCTTGAGATAGAATTCTCTTTGGAGATATAACCAACCACATCTTTTTAATATTGCACTGGGGGTCAACTATGCCCATAGCTTTCCAGACGAGCACTTATAGACACTCTCTGTTTGCCGTGGACGTGAGTCCTGGGACTTTGTCTCTTCGTGAAAATAATCACACCAGCCACTATTTATTCAGGCTTCATCGTGTGCCCAGTGTTGTGCTAACAATATATGCAGTGCGTTACTACTGTTCCCTGCAATCCCGTGGGACAGAGAAAATGACCTGACTCAACTTTGCAAGAAAGAGACAGAAGGTCAGGGAGGACCAGTCGCACAGCTGAGAGGTGGCTGGGCAAGACAGAGTCCAGGTGTGGTTCCAGAGCCCACACTCTGAAACTGACTCTCTACCTCCTCTTAATTCAAACTACCAAGGGAAACGAAATGTAAAATATTCCTTTCCCCAAATGCCCTTTTATGTAATTTTGGCTCAATTAACTAAGTAAATTGCATGCAAAGAACCAATCTTACTAGACACATTTACCTTCCTTTGTTAAGACAAGGTGCATAGATTAGATAGATATGCAGATATTCTCATACAAACAAGTGCCTATGACTTTCCTAAATACTCAAGAGATTTGTCGTTAGATGGGATGCCCCTCCTTCATTTATGTGTCAGTTTATAGATCTTTACCTATTTAACAGGAAGGTTAGAGCTGGAAGCCACTACTAAGTGATGATCAATCAGAAAGAGATAGAACAACTTCGATAATATAATGGAAGTCAATGGAAAGATGGTGGGATTTGCTAAAATTTGATCGACTTGCAGCTTTTCAGTACGTACATGGCAGAGAATAAGGTACCCCTAGAATAGATCGAGTTTAACCCAAGGTCGCTTCCAGTCGATGTGACTGAGTGAAACAAGACACTTGTAATAGCATTCCTTCTTCGCTCCCTCCGTAAATCCTGCCTTCCATGTTGGTGAGCGATTTTTCCAGGAGTCTCCGCATTAGTCAAAGAACGTACCGTCTTGGAAGCCTGTCTACCTTCATTAAATGGCTTTCAGAGCGCACAATGCAACTGAATAATGTGCATTATTCAAATGGTTTTGAACGCGCGTGAGGGAGAAGGAGCTACGCTCAGATTGGAGTGATTGTAAGTAGCTCATCTGCACCGCAGGAAATTCATTTCTCCTTTGATTCTTATGCCATTTCGCAGGCTGTGTATGTGTTCTGGTCCCTGTGTAATGCTGGGGGGTGGGGTTTCCGCCACCCGAGCCAGAGGCTGGTGAATAGGCATCGCCCTTTGGAAAACACACACCAAGTGCCTTGTCATTTTCCCAGGAACAATACTGTTTGCGCCTCTCCATTCTGACTCAGAGGCACAGTGAGATGTTTCTACTAAGTGGGATTATTTTCTCCCACGTGGAGTCTTAGCCCCTGTGACAAATGTAATGGAATCTGTCAGTCTTTCCAGCCAGTCTTAGAAAACCAGGTGCAGTGTGCCTCTGCCTCATTTGCCAATGTTAGGTGAAAAGGGCGGCGTGAGGGGGCTTTTTAAATGGCTTGGAACTTTGGAGCTTGGATGGAAGGCACATACAGTCTCTAAAGAGACGGGGAGAGAGGAAGCCTTCACAAAAAGAGCCCCCGGAAGCCTCCTTGACAAGCGTTTTGCATGCAGTTAAGTAGACAAATGTATTCTGCTGCCAGGATTTTATAGGATTCATACTTGATGTCTGTCACCAAAATGCTTCTTGGGCACTGGTGGAATGACGAACTATTATGCCTTAGAGCAGTGGTTTTCCAACCTGAGTGTGCATCAGAATCCCCTGGGGCGCTGGTGGCAATGCAGGCTGCCCACTCCACCCCCAGAGTTTCCGATTCAGGAGGTCTGGGTGGGGTCCAGGAGGTGCTAATGCGCCTGCTCTGGGGAGCCCTCCTTGAGGGCCATGGCCTTGGCGTGATCCGCAGGGGTATCGTGAAGGTGATAATAATGCTTACTACCAGCTAAAGGCCGTACCCAAAGACTGTGCCCTTGGGATTGCAATTTATGCCCCAGATGCCACTATCCAACAAACCAGGAAGCCACGTGGCACCGCCAGGCACCTTTCTTTTAGGGAGAAATACAGTGACAACAGTGTTGACTCTCATTTGCCCCGTCTCTGAGCTGTCTGTACGTACCTCATCCGCACCGCTCCTCCTGCTTCGTGTCGGCGGAACTGTGCCCTGGGCAGCTCCCATCTCGCTTTCCATCGGATGGAGGAGTCAGCAGCTCCCAGAAGGCATTCAGTGAGCTGATGCTTTAGGTTAGAGGTACCAGAGGTGATTCAAGTGGATGCACGGAGCCTTCATTTATGACACCTATGCACAGTCTCAACCGATGCAGTCTTCGTGCTGGCGACTATTAACCTTTTCTCAGCATTTCAGGGATTTACACTGGACCCCCAAAGCGAGGCGGCTTTGAGCTCTGCGGGTCCATAACGCACACTGTGTACCGTCGCTAATAAACATTTACAGCGTGGCGTGCGCAGCCCTGGCTCCACAAGGCCCATTTGCGAGGGCCCAGCGACTGAGCCTGTATTTAGGCCAGCATCGCTCCCCATTAAATAGATTGGTTTGTTCTTATTACATTGCATTTGCATCTCCGACAGTCCCCACACCCCGGCGCAATAGTGAGGGACGCTGACGTGGCCGCTGCTTTGCCCAGGCCTCTGGAGAAAAATCTGGAAAGGAGAGCGCCGAGGCCTGCTTTCCCAACCAAGTGAGGGCAGCGGGGCGCACTGTTTCTCTCCATCCGGCCGCGACACTGCGGTCTTCCTGTCCCGCACCTAGAAACAGCTCTTCAGATCCAAGACGCAGGTTCAGTCTTGTCACCCTCCGAGTGGGCGGAGAGCGCTCCCTTGAAATCCTGGCCCGTTCCTATGCGCTCTGCCAAGAATTGGCATTGCTTGGTTTAAATGCTGGCTGTTGTACTTCATGGTACAGAAGCCTCCCTACATATGTAGAAAGGGTGTGTTTATGAATCCACTCCCACTGTGCGTGTGTCTATTTTTATATATGCATATTACATAGCAATAGGGATTTTATGCACCGAAGAAAACTATTTCCCCAATTTCGCCCGGTTTATCATTCTGCTGAATAATTCAGCTACTATATGGACTTCTGCCTGATAAATTCACTACCCGGAGCTTTCCCTTTCATTGGAATTTTTAATCAGATTGAAACCCATCACGTTGAGATCAAAGCTGGGAATAAGGACGTTACCAATCTACGTTTCAGCCAAAGGATGTTCCTTAGAGCGCACGTCCTCAGATCACTTAGTCACTTGCTAAAATGTAAGAGAATTTATGATGCTAAATAAAACTGGGAGAGAGAGAGAGAAAAAAAAAAGATGTTTTAATAAGATGAAAATCCAAATGTTAAAATAATGAGCCATCTGCATGGGTGGCCCTCTCTGGAGAGAGACGCCAAGAGCTCTGCCATCTGTGACACATTCACCAGCTGTTTTCTTCCCTCTTTTGTGAGAACATAAGAAACCCATGCAGTTGGCGTTTCCACACGGTGCATCACAGGGAAGGGGACAGGTCTGCCCGACTTCGGGAGGGCAGGGCTCGCCGAATTGCCCCAATCAGACTCCTGGCAACTGCAGAGGCGTTCCCCCAGTGAGCCGCCCCTCTTCCTGAGCACCCCCCCTTTCTGAGCCTCAACGGGGTGCATGGGGAGATGAGAAGGAAGCAGGATGGGAATAACGTCCCCCAAGGTCATTTAAACGGGGCGTTTGCAGAGAACGTCTGTGCCTTCTGAGGATGTGAGCGGGGTTTGGGCTCTTCCGTTACAGTCTGCCTGACATGGGGGAAGGTGTCTGACGCAGTCCAAATATTTCTGAACGTGTCTTTCCCTTCCCTTTCTCCTCCCTGATCAGTGTTTCACGTAGCTGCCAGTCAGCCACCTCTCCCTGCTGCGTTTGCCCTGACAAGCCCCTTATCTGGCTTGCCTGACTCACGTATGGTCTCAGGATCCGAACAGAGTGCCAGGCGTGAGTGTCACTCTGCAGCCGGCCCCGGTCGGAGGCGGGGTCCCCGGCAATAAAACCCTCGCAACGTGGGGCACGCGGCCCTGCGTGCCTGCCCGGGTTTCGGCTTTGTGCCTCCCTGTGCCATCGCCGGAATCTGACAGAATTTTATTTTTTTTTCCCCAACTGCCATCTTCTCTACTTCATTAACTGTCAAATATATTTCAGGGAACATAACCTAACAAGAAGGTTTAGTTAATGAACGTGAAGTCTCTGAGAGGCTCCCCTCAGGTGTCATTCCTGAGGGTTTGAGGAAAGCTTTAGGTCATTTTTCAAAAAATCATTTTTCTAGGGCCACATGCAGCGACACCGGGTAAGTGGATCTGCAGGCTGCTGCCGTGCCACGCTGGTGCCCCGGTGCCCCGCCAGGCCTTCGGGGGACAGTCAAGACTCACGGCTTCTTCCTGCAAAGCCCAAGAGTCGCAGAGCAGAGCTGACCGCCTTCCCTACAGGGCAATTTCACAGACCAGACTGCAGGGATGTGCGCCGAGAGGATCCCATTTCACAGCAAGTAAGGGCATAACGGAATTTTTCTAGGTCACTCAGCACAGCGAAGTTAACCTCGCTTTCCAGGCCAGGGAAGATCCCCGAGGGCCTTGTCCCCAGTCTCCCATAGCTCTGAACGCTCTGCAGGGAGCACACAGGGCCACCAAAGGGCCGAGACCCTGAAACTACACTTCCCATAATGGCTGACACGTCCCTCCAATCGCTCTCAACCAGGGGCAGTTTTGCCCCCCGATGGGCACCTGGCGATGTCCGGAGATGGCTTTGGTTGTCACGTCTGGGGGAAGTGCTACCAACCTCTTGTGCGGACAGGCTGAAGGTCCTCTAAACATCCCATGAGGAACAGGACAGCCCCCTCCCTGGCCCAACAACAAAGACTCATCCAGCTGCACAGATGAAAGGTGCTGGAGTTGAGAAACCCGTGCCAAGATGGCACCTGAAGGGGGATCAGAGGTGAAAGGGATGGGGAGAGGCCACCCTTGCTGATGGCTGGGCTTGTGGACCCCTGTTTGCACATGGAGTTTGCTGACCCCTGATCTATAGATCTACCAAGGACAGAGGTAAATCAATTAATATTTCTGAATGATTCCTTCACTCGAGTCTTCATAAAAACAGCATAAAGAATTAATTGAGCATAAAATCAAAATTACGTAGAAATGTCTAAACTCTTCACTTAAATGGTACTATATTTAATATGTGCACGTACATTTCCATGACTCTATAAAAAGTATGAAATGAGCTCTGAGAGGAACGTGTAGTTCCTCCTAAGGAAATGGCAAACTCCTTGGGGAGACGTCTTGTCATGTATAAGTCGGGATGTTGTCCAAGCTCCTGCAGCAAAGAGACCCACCATCTTAGTGGCTTCACAAGATAGAAATATATTTCTATCGCCACACTCAACACATGGAGTTCACTTCTGCGTTTCCATCCCCCCATCTGAGGCCAATAGGAAAGGAAAAAGAAGCAAGGGGTAGTCACATCCAATACTTTGGGGGGACATTCAGTGAAAATAGCACACATCACTTCTGCTCACATCCCATTGGCCAGAACTCACTCCCATGGCCAAAACCAGGCAGCTAGGAAATTTGGGACATGGGGTGTCAAGCTGGGCAACTTTGTGCTCCACTAAAATTTGGGCATTTCACTGTCACGCTCTTTCTCTCTCTCTCTCTCTCTCTCTCTCTCTCTCTCTCTCTCTCTCTCTCACACACACACACACACACACACACACACACACTCAGAGGATAGGGGAGAATGTGTAACCGTGAACACCTAGCAGTTCTTTGTCTTCACCATAATGGAAAAGGCCTTGGGCTGTGGAATCGCACGGACCTGGTTTCATATCCTGACTCTATGGCTTCCTAGGTCCGTGTTATTGGGAATACACCTTTCTGAGCCTTAGTTTCTTCCTCTGCAAAATGAGATTCATGATAACATCCACTCTTGACTCCCCATTTTCTAAGTTCTCCTACATCCGGACCACCCTCACTGGGGAGCGAGAGCTAAACAGTAAACTACCTATATTGCTCAAATCCAGGCAAACCTGACCAAGAGCCCCAGGGGAGTACATGTTCCATGTGGCCCCTTCCCAGGCCCCCATCGGTGGTGCCACAGGAGGAACGGAGCACGCAGTGTTATGCCCAACACTGACTTGAATTAGAGTCAACAGGGGAAGCAACAGCTCTATTATGAAGAAGCCTTCTTGAGCACACAGCCTCCAAATTTGCATAAGTAAAATTATTTTCTTTGTGATGTTATCCCTGTCTCTTGCACAAAAACTTTGCCAGACACCTGTGGACCTTTGCCCAATGGGGAACTAACTAGATCACGTGTGGCTCTGTCTCTCATTCCTGCTGTCCTCGTTTGTATGTTTTGTCTTGTGGTGGTGTCATTACCACCGGGGCGTGGCAATGAAGCTGGATGTGGAACAAGAAAGCGTGGCCTTGGTTGAACTCTGAGCTCCATTCAATCATACTTTTTCCTTCGGCTCAAACCATTTCGCAATCACTGGAACATAAATCTTGTAGTTTCTCCCTCTTGCTTTGTCTTTCTCTCTGTACAGCCTTGGTGACCTCAGATAGTCTCCTTTTACTCATCAGACCGAATACCTTCTCCCAAACAAGAGATTTCCTCCTCCGATCACTACCTTCCATTCAACACCTGCCTTTGCAAGTTGTTGCAAGGACTTAATGAGGTGATGCATGTCAAGTTCTTACGACAGAGCCTAATGTACATTAACTGATGCCATAAAAGTTGGCAATCCCACAAACAACACAGACTGGGTGCTGATGTTAACTTCCAACCCCTACCCCCACCTAGAAATGGGTCAGACCACGATCCAAGTGTAGCTAATGGAATTAGCTCCGGAGTTTGACTTAAATTCCCTGTTACCCCGTCACCCTGCTCCCAGGCCGGCGCAGTCTGCACCGAAACAACAGGAGACCCGTCGTTGATGTCAGGGACAGCTCTGGCTGCAGTTGCTGAGAGGACATACCTTCGAGTCCACAGCAGCTGTACAACCAGAGACATAGGCATCCCGTGACATGCCAGGTACCACGCCCACCGCTGCTTCCTTCTCACGTATGAGGAGCTGCGTCATCTCTCTGCTCAACTGCCTCCTCTATGGCAGCCAAAGGGAACTGTCTCACCAGCTCTTTTTTTATATATAAAATTTATTTATTTATTTATTTTATTATTTTTAGAGAGAGGGGAAAGGAGAAAGAGAGGGAGAGAAACATCGCTGTATGGTTGCCTCCCACTCACGCCCCCAACTGGGGACCTGACGTGCAACCGAGTCACGTGCCCTGACTGGGAATCGAACCACCAACACTTGGCTCACAGGCTGACGCTCAATCCACTGAGCCACAGCAGCCAGCGCCCTAGCCAGCTCTTTTTAGTATAAAGAAACTTCCAGGTTGAGAGTGCCCCCACTGGGCAAGACCACAAGCATGGCGCCTCAGCCACCAATGTAGGGGATGTGCTCCCTGCCTTTGCCCATCTCTGGCGCGCTATGATTCCACATTGGATGCGTAACAGTGAACAGGCTGCGTTATAACATGCAGAGCACTGATACGAACATTAGGAAGAGTCACTGTCAATGTTTAGGTGTTTTTATCCAACAATCCTCATCTCTTACCAACTTGTTGGGCCTCCTCCAGGGTAGACAGCTTCATCGTGGTGTCTTTTCCCTCCATGGTCACTCATGGGTTCATTCCTTCAGCCCTGTAATTAAGTGCTATTGTGTCCTGGTCCCCGTGTGATTTGCGTGACGATAAAAGGAGCAGGAAGGTAAACAAAGCCTTTTCTTTGTTGATTTAAAATGTGTCTTCGGCATCCTGGACTTCTGCTGCTTCTCTGTGTCCACGTTCCGTGCAGAACGCTGCTCCCCACCTACGCAGTCCTTCCACTTCCTTATTCCCCGTGCTGGCTCCTCAAATTATTACAGCCCAGAGGGAGCAGATAACCCTTCTTATCTCATGCCTAAGTCGACTAAAAATTTCAAGGTTATAGGTTTACACACAGCAGAAACCAATTTGGAGTGTCTTAGATTTTTTTTTTAAAAATCACTTATTTGAGGTTTATCAGGAAGACCCAAAATGGCAGAGTGGTTGGAGGGCGGGTTAGAACCATAGCAACTCAGAGGCAGCCAGAAGGCAAGGGTCCTAAGGCTCTCCTTTTAACAGGAACAGTCAGCCCAGGTAATGCGTGACGGGTGCCATTGGCTGAGACCCCCCAGGGCAGCTACTGTGAGGCCCATACTGCAGGGCTGCGCCCAGCCCGTGGGCCAGACTTCTGCTTCCACCCTGGGAGCTGAGGGCATCGCCTCCTACACAAGCTACGTGCCATGGAGGGTCCCTCCAAAACAGGAAGGGAAATGAGAAGCTCGGCCATCAAAAAATGACAAGATCCCCTACAGCAGTCATGACTAGGTTGCCGTACCTTTTCAAGATTATTGTATTTGCGCTGTTTATGTTCTATAAGTGGATTTAGGATTTGTGGCCAGTTTTCTCCCCCCAATTAAGGGCCTTCAGGAGAACTCATGTTACTCCGTATACACAGCTTCAGCGTATCTAGCGCCCAGCAGGTGATTGGGAGGTAATTTATAGCCTAATAACTGTGGGGTGTTTATCTTATTGACCGTTTTTCCAATATTTAGTGCTACCCATAGTGGAGCATTTGAGACCCGGGAAGGAAATTTCAAGACGTTTTGTAATTATTTAAAATTATATCTACTTGATAACATACTCTGTGTTTACTTTCCAACAGTAGGACTGTGCTTATAATTAGAAATAACAGAACAATTCGGTATTAAGTCTTACATCTGCTGTTTAGCCACTTGAGGGGAAACAGTTTTTTAACAAAACTGGTCAAGAAAGCTATGAAATTTAGGACAGTTCTCGCAGAAAATAACTTATTAGTTGCTAAGCTACCAGTCAGTCCTAGAAGGAACTCAATTAGAACAGACAAGAAAGCTTTGCCAGACCCACTGCCTTGGAGAGTAGGAAGTTGCAGCTGTCAGGTGATTCTGTTGGATGTGTGGCAGGCAAAGTGATTGACAGACTGGTCTTTGCTTGGCATGAAACTTGGCTTTGATTTAGTGCATGACTGACAGGCCCGTGTCGTTGGAAAATGCGGATTGTGCGTTTGAGGGGCTATTTTGCAACAAAGTGATTGACACGTGAACGGAAATCGTCCCAGAGATGGAGAAAGCCAAAGAGAGATTTGTTTTGACACGCATTTCCTTTTTACCTGCTGATTCTGTATATGGAGAAGGGGGGAGGGGAGCCCTGGCAGGTGCTGACTGATGTATCCAGTCTATATCAGAATGGCAATGGCCACGTGGACGTGGGGACAGAGCCCTGGAGGGCGGGGAGGCGGGCGGCAGGTGCTCCAGTCCCGAGTTCACCCAGGACTGTCTGGAGAAGTTAAATAAGCTCTTTAGATTCCACTTTTGCATTTGCTAAGTGAGCAGCTTGAACTAAGATTATTTCTATAGTCTATTTCAACCATATTTAACTCTATGTAATTTTTTTTCTCCGACAAATCTTCATTGTCATCCCACAGGCCATGCCTGATCCATCAAATCATTCCTTTTCCCAAGCCGCCCCAGTGATGGTTCATGGATGTGCATAGAACTCAGAAAGTTCCAATGGCGGGGGGGGGGGGGGGGGGGCCTGGAACAGCTGGCTGACTTGAGTCAGGTGTTCCTTGTGCTCCATCCAATCAAGGACAAATGTACATAATACCAGCATAGCTACTGAGGTCCCATCCCTGTGGATTACAGCCCATGCCTCAAGTTCGGAGAACTTCTGTGAGTTCCCAATGTGCATGTTATTAAGTTATTATTTCTCAGCTCCGAATCCCTCTTCCATGCTCTGTGAGGAAGGGTTGGGGGTGGGCGTAGTTCCATGGCCAACTTGACATGAAAGCTCATCTAAAACAGAATTCCAGCTGAAGCCAGCCTGGCTGAACTTGGCTGTGAGAACCAGATTGGTAGTTCAGAGGCCTAGCACCAAGAATGCTATATGGTCCTTTGACGTTCATGTCCAAACAGGAGTCCAAGTGTCTATCTGCTGGCTATTAAGGATCAATGAAATAAGAAAGAAAAAAAAAAAAACTTTTAAACTTTTTCAAAGAAATCTATAAGGGCGAGCTCTTAAAGTCATCTGGAAGTGTCTGTAGGGTGTCCACATTGGAAGGCTTTTATTTCAGAACACTCCCATGGACTGCATTTTCTTGGACCGTAAAGGAAGCAGAGGGACAGCTGTGTCTGCTGGTTCAAGTGCTGTAGGAGTTGAAATAAGGTAGAGCAGGTCACAGTCCAAAGGCCTGTGGAGCAGAGGTCCCAGGTGTGGACCTCTCGGTGCCACTCCCTAGCCCCGTGACCTTGAACACCTACCACAGCCTTGGCATATCTGTTTGTTCATCAGCAAAGTTAGGCTGGTGAGCGGAGCGGCCACGCGCAGTTGTGAAGGTTGGATGAGGTGGTTCATTGAAGATGTGACCCTTCTTGGCTGGCCAAGTCTTAAGGCCTGGACTCAAGGAAGCCCCCCATGAACACGCACGTTATTGCCTATTTATTCTGGATGGTCTTGGGGGTCCTCGGGTCTGAGAGCCCAGGGGGAGCCATGAGAAGGAATTAAGTGCACCTCTGCCACATTCCGTCTGCGCACCGAGGGACTAGAAGCCAGAGAAAAGAGAGAACATGTGAGCTGAGCCTGGAGCCTAACAAAGTACGATGACTTTGTCATAGTGCTGCTTTATGGCCGTCTGTAAAGCTGCCCGTCAAAGTCTCCCGACAGGTGACCCGCAGTAATGAGAGCAGGAGGGGGCGGCCCTGCAGAACGTTCTACCTGTCAGGGACACAGATCACGGCAAGGACGTTCCCCTAAAGCACAGGGCATCTCCCTGTTCCTTCCCCCTTCGTACGCCCCGGCCTGGCCCCTCAGCTTGTGGCCTTGCCTCTCCGTCTCCAGCTCTCATTCATTTTTTTCCGTTGAATCGTAGTTTAATTTACTCGTGGATTCGTTCAACCATCTATTCATCAATTTTTAATTACTCGTATAGCAAATATTTATTAGGCTAATAACTGCAGATTAGATTTCTTGGGCTCCTTCTACATGGTGGAATCTTTGATAAGTATGATAACACTAACAACGACTGCATCAGCATTTACCGAGCATGTGTTCTGTGTCAGGCGTCATGATAAGTGTTGTATGGGAGCTACTCATCTTATCTTCACCAAAGTTGTCTGAGATAAGATGCTATTAATATTAATAACAGTATTCGTGCAGGTTGGGAGAAGTGTCCTAGAGAGTTTAGGTGAGCCGTCCAAGGTCGCATCACTAGTAAGTTTTGGGACCACGTTTCAAAATCATGCCTGTCTCATGTAGCACGTGTGCTGTTAACCACCCCTTGGGGGCAGCCTCAGCAGATCTTAAAACCCAGTACCTATAAGCTCGTTCAGCAATGAGTTCCCAGGGAAGGTAGTACTTGAACTGTGTTCTAACACGCGCACAAGGTGCCCAGGAAGAGAATGGTCCAAGAAGGTATTTGTTCCCATTGAAAACAGCACGCTAAACAGAACAGGGAAGCAGACACCCACACGGTGGCCCCATTTTTCAGACCTAACTCATCGGGAGGGTGTTAATATGTCATCATCCTTGTGACAAAGTCAAATGGTGAGTTAGAGATCTTTCCATTGAGAGTGACAGGAACCCTGACAACGCTGGGAGGTCATGGAATATAGGAACCTGCATCACTGAAAAGGCAGGGGCAGGACTGGCTTCAGGGACAGTCTGATCTGGTGTCATCAAGGGGGAGCTTTGCTCCTTCCCGTGTTCCCCCTCTGCCTCTCACAGCGTCGGCTCTGCCTTCAGGCCTCCAGTGCGTTTCCATGGTCAGTTCTCCGGTGTCCTTCGTGTTACCAGTGAAGACGCTGTTTAATCCTCTTATCTTCGTGCCACATAGGCCACAGAAGCTGAGTCTCTCAAGAAGCACAGACACCCTTCTTCTGTTCCCAGAAGCCCGAGAAATTTCCTCCACCGGTTTTGTTGGCGCTGCCATCCCGAATCAAATCCCTGTGGCCACAGGGATGGCAGAGGGTAGGATTATCAGCTCTGGCCAGTCCGGGTGCGCTCCCTAAAGCTAGGGGAAGGGTCAGTACCACCATCACGGCATGGCTCATCATGGCAGAGATTGCCACCCCCGGTGGTGTCATCCGGAAGAGGGGGATGAGCAGAAGTTAGACAGCGGGAACAGGTGGGGCCCGCTACCCCGAATAATTCTTGTTGGACTATTTCTCGCCCTCGAGTATCTTCCTGAAACAAAGCAGCTCAGTGTAGCACTGCAGCACGTTGGAAATCTTACCTTCTTCGTTATCATCTTGGAAGCATTTTCTACACTAAATGCAACAACATTTTTTTTTTTAACCTGAGTAAATGTAGTAGTTTTTTTCCTTCCCAAAGTGCCTGAGAGGTCCCAACTTTCAAAATGTCTCCACTGGGGTTTTTGTCACTACCCTCCTTTATATAAGCTTTGTTTCCTGTCTACACCAAAGACTTCAACTGGCAACATTTCAATTACATGAGATTTAATACTGTGGTTCTCTACCGGGGCGGTGTTTCTATTGCGATTCTTTCTGCGTTGCTTATTCGACAAACGGGTTTGGCATGTGTAAAGTGTTGTGATCACTTTTCTTTGTGTGACATTTTGGGAAGGGGAAGAAACTGCACAGCTCAGTGGATGACACAGTTTGCTACAATATAAAAATTTGAAATTCTTAAACGATTTAGCATTTCCCCTTCCAGCCACATTATCTATCACAGGGAAGTGATATTCTAGGGGACTCAAGCCAATCATAGGAGAGGAGTGTAATTTTTCCAAAACAAGTGTATGTATAAATTATCACTCTCTTCTCTTCTCTCCATAAATAGCGACGCTAATAGATCCCTAGCATGAGATACGGGAAGGGGTGCCATGTTCTACAACAATTCATCTTGTCTGGGGAAGGCAGAGTTGAGAAATCTGATCAGTTAAGATACACAGCTATACTTCAGCCTTGTCCAGCTTCTCCTGACTATAGTGGTTAAAAGTAGGTGTGTTTCTTGTCTGGAAGAGGGAGCATGTGTGTGTGTGTGTGTGTGTAACAGAGAGAAAAGACAAAATCAATGGCATGATTGAGCCACAGGTAAATTTTACCGATTTTCACAAAATTTATATACAATTGGAAACTTTTTACATCAAAGTTGAGATTACCGTCTTCTTCTAAGGCTCTAGAGATCTTTTCTAAAAGGAAAAACAAAGTCATAAAGCAGTTGTGTATAGAGGTTGCTGCCTTTAGACAGGACGCAAGCTCTCCAGTATGCCTCAGTCTCCACCATTCCCTGTTGTCTCATATCTAATCCATTCCATTTTGTTGTTAACTTCCTGGACATAATATTCAGCTGAGTCTGTGGGCCTTAATCTAATGAGGGTCACGTGGACTAATAATCCAGGGACTCTTTAATCCAAGATCTTTAAAAAAAAATTGTCCAAGGTATAGTTAGTGACAGTGAAGAGAATCTGGTGTTCCTTTAATTTCTTTTTTCAGAATCAGAATTCCTGTACAATTGACTTTCATTGGTTGAAACAGAGTTGATAGTCTTTAAAAAGAAGTAAGACAAAATGTTTCCAACTTTTCTGCAGTTTTCATTTCTCTCTGGCATTCTTTTGTGACTTTTCTGAACCAGGCCACTTCTTGGGAGGTATATTAGAAGGTTTAATATTCACAATATAAATCACTTCCCTTGTAAATCACAGCACACTCCACATTATGTGGTTCTGGAATTTCTGCTAACCACAACTGCCATCTCTGCGCTGACTACGAATGCCATGTATGTTAGTCACAAACATCCTCAGCAAAAATATTCCAGGGCTGACAAATGTTATTTTGTATGTCTTTGCCTGCGTCACTTTACTGTGGTCTGTTTTGTCATCAGAGAAGGGCAAAAGTACATTTTCCCATCTTCTTCGGGGAGTGTTGCTAAGCTCATTAGAGGTTGGTACCCCGGGCAGCTGACCGGCTGACTCACCCCTCAACTCCCTTCTGTGGGAAACTGGGAAAGTGTGACAGTGGGATCACTGAGTCACAGAATGTGTGCGCTTCATGACTTGGCATTGGGAAATTCGTAGAGCAGAACATTGAGAAGTCGACCATAGTTTAGTACGTGTCTACAAACCAGTCTTAATTGCCTGTTTTTACTGCACTCATATATGTGTCTAATTCAGGAGTCAGCGAACTCCGGCCTGCGGGCCGGTCTAGCCAGCAGCCTGGTCTAGTAAATAACATTTTATTGGAATACAGCCACCCCCACTCCTTTACATATTATTTACGGCTTCTTTTGCACACGACAGCAGAGTTGGATAATTCTAACGGTGTCCAATATGACCTGCAAAGGTGAAATATTTACTGTGTGGTCCTTTAAGAAGCATTTTGCTAACCTCTGGCCTAATTCTCAAACATGGTAGAAAATGTTAGTTTTGGGTTGTTACAGGCGTTCCTTTGAATGATTAGTTTCCCTTGATAGAATTTCCTGTGTTTCCTCTTCAGGACACGTAGACAGTTGTCATTGTCTATTCTGTGCACAGCTTTATACTGGAAGCTGCTTGGGGAACCCCTGTTGGATCTGACGGTCCCCATTAGGAATGCTTTTAACTGCAAGTAACCAACGTGTACCTGCGGCTTTAACAAGTAAGCCCGGATGCCTGGCAGTCTGGCTTTGATATGGAGGCCCCAGGATTGTGCCAGCTGCCCTGGCCCCAGGCTCTGCCTGTCCCTCCTGTGTCACCAAGACCAGCTTGCTGACTCTTCGTGTGTGTCCCCTCACCGTTGCAATTTTTTACCCCAGTTCCAGACGTCACAACCTCACCTCAACGTTTCCAGCCGAGCGGAAGGGGTGTGAGCGTGAAGTGTTTTCCTGCTTCATCCTGCCCCCTTCACTTTACAGATGGGGAAAGTGGGGCACAAAAGTAGAAAGTTAGATATTGTGTTGCCTTTGTGGGGTCTCTGATTGTCCAGCCTCCATACCCCACCCTGGTGGTAACTCCTTCATTGTTTTTAATCACATGCCTTCTTACACGTATCAAAAATCATACTGAACCTGAGTGCTGGGTTGCAAAAAAGGATTTCGTTTTCACACCTGCATGTAGTCTTTGCCCAGGGATTAAACAAAAGCAAACACAAGTGCTAATTAACTCCTTAGTTTTCCTTTGAAGAAGCAACTCTCTCAAACAAATGTGATTGTAATGAGGCCGGTGGCAGCCCCGCTCAGAGACAGAGCTTCTGTCCCAGAAAGAGCGTTCCAAGTTCGCAGGTGCTCCCAGGAAAAGGAGCGCGGACCTGAGGTTGCTGGTGGCCAGTGTGGGAAGAGCCAGGCTGAGAGGCAAGCCCACAGAGAGGGGACCCTGGGGAGGAGTGAGGAGAGGTCTGGGAGGCCATCATGAGCACCCGGGTATAGCAGGTCCTGAACTAGGTGTTTCATCTCAATGACCCATTCTATTTTAAATAATTAAACAAAACAAAACAAAACAAAACTCCAATGGTTCTAAGCCATAAAGGGGACTGTTTTTGACTCTTTTAACTGCAAGTCTAGAAGTAGGGAAACTTTGCTCAGGAGTGTGTTTATCCAGGGGATGGATCGTGCTATCAAGAGCCTAGGTTTGAGGTTGTTTTTATCTTTTCTTTCCTTTTTTTCCCCATCTCTCATCTATACATCATTCTAAGTCAGGCCTCATCCTCATGAGTATGAGAAGGCTGCTCGCTATAACCCTCCCGTCCTGCTTCAGTAAATAAAAGATCTCAAGCAGGATTTTTGAGATTCAGCTTCATCGGACCTCTGTGGACCGAAGGACCAAGCACCGTGATCAGGAAGCGATGGGACCTGCCGACGGGCTTTCGCTCTGGCGCTGCTGGGAGATGATGGGTCTGCTTACTGGGAAATAGACGACTCAGAAAGGGAAGAGGGAGAGACTTGGGTGGAACGGAGTGAATGCCGGGAGGAAGAACAACTGGTCGCTCCTGCACGTGTGCGGTATGTGCCGCCAACAGTCTTTCCTGTATCCTTAGACCAGTTTGACGTCCTGTTCTGTCCTTGCTACCAAAGGGCCCTTGCTGTTGGGGAGGGACACAGCCGGCCTTCCAACCACACTGCCTGGCCACACACGTCCACCATCCTTCTTCCTTTCCTCCACGACACCGCTCGCCTCCGACTCCCCTCGGTTATTATTTGTTTCCTATTCTGTCCTGCTCTGCTCGTTAGAGAGCGTGGGCTCTGGTCCCCTGAGAGTGCCTCTTTCCTCCTGTGCGCTCAGCACATATTTCCGGAGGACGAAATACCACCTCCCTGGGTCAGAAGAGGGATGGTCCTCAAAGATCTGCAGACCCACGCTCTGCAGAGAGCATTGGAATCCCGGGCTCCTGATACCAGGTCTGCTGTGGGCTCTCTTCCTTCATCCCGCGGGGTGGCAACAGACATTCCCAATCTCCCACCCACCAGCTTCTGCCTCTCTCCCCGGCCTGCTCATTTCCTTCAGCTCATCTATTTTCTTCAAGTCCTTGAGTGTTTACATTCCTCGATGAGAATCTTGCCTGTGTACTTGAATTCCTGTTGCTTTCATTTGCAACGGCATGAGAAGACGTCAGTGACCCTTTACTGGATTTCTTTGCTCCCCAAGGGACTTGGGCTTTGTATCTTGGCTCCACTTCTGCGTCCTCTGTCGCCATTCCCTAGCCACCAGGCCTCCTCCTAAATCTCAAGCCCTACAAAGCGAGCCGTCGGAGAGCACTTACTCTGGACCAGAGGCGGCACCAGCGGCCCCCTGGGCGGACGGGCTGCAAGAGGCTCACATGGGCAGTGGAAAAGCCTGGATCTTAGATGTTCAGTGAAAACATCCCCAGGGCCCTTGAATGTCCAGGTGGGCTGTGTTGGAGACCGAGGAGACACTGTGCCGTCAGGCGCAGATGGGACCCAGGTGTGGTCTGCTCAGCTGGGTTCCATTTTCGAGCTCCTAAGGGATTCCCAGCTGGGGCTGGTCACAGACCTTGCAGGAAGGCGGAGGATCCATCTCCACCATGGGGATGAGATAAGTACTCAGGGCCCCCTCTGAAAATGTTCCTGAAATCCTGACCATCTAGGGAATCACCAACAGGCTTGTGCCATGAAGGCCAGCAGAGAACAGGACATTGAATTCAAACAAGTCGCTGTCCAAACTGTTGTGCTCCGTGAATTCAACCCCCGACTTTTAACTGACAACTTGGATGGTAGGAAGGTTGATGTAACGTAGGTATGTGTTAAAAGTATATTTTAGAATTTTTATTCAAATTTTGAGATTTGAAAACTCACTCTTCCACTTACTACTGAAACCATTGACTCAAATGCGGTCCCCAGATCAGCAGCAACGCCCCCACGGGACTTGTTAAAATGAAAATTCCGGGTCCCCACCCCAGACCTACTGAGTCAGAGACTCTGGGGAAAGGACTCAGCCGTCTGCTTTAACAAGCCTTCCACGGGATTCTGATGATAGTTTGAGAACCGCGGGCTTAAACGACCCAATCTGTGTTTCCTTATATGTAAAATGGGAGTTACACTACCCGGCCTCTTAAATTCACGGTGCGGATTAAATTCAAAAGATTTTGCATGGGAAGCATTTTGCACAGTGTCTGGCACCCAGTATGCACTCGCGCTATGACAGCTACAATTAATGTTAGTATTATTATTGGATTTCTTTTCTTGGGTGGCCCATGGATCGGTCCATGTCTCTGCATGTCTATCTGTGAAATAACTGTAAAGAGAGAGGATATTTTAACATTAATCATTATAACAATAGCTAATTTATTGAGCTCTGTGCCAGGCACTTGGCAAATCACTCCATGAACATTGCCTTCGATTCTTATTTTTAAAAAATGCTAAGTGAATGGTGCTATGATTATCCACCTTTTACAGGTGAGAAAACAGCTTAAGGAACTTACCCAGAATAACACAGGTAGTGAGCGGATGAACCAGGAAAAGAATCCAGAGACTGAGCCTCCAAAGCCCAATCAGTTAAACACATCCCCAAATGGCCATTCCAACGTGGTTTGCAAAAGCGACTACAGGTGGCTGTTTTCCTACCTATAGTGCTGTTTCAAAAATCAGACATTCACTATAACATATGCATAATATCACAGCTACTGAGTAATTACAGAAGAAGTGTCTAGACCAAGTTTTTGCTTGAAATTAGTTTTGTTTTTTAAGATGCCAGGGGCAAAGGAAACCCGATAGCTGCCCTCCAGGAAGTCCTCCAGGATTCTCAATTTTGCCAAAGCACATTGGCCATGTGGCCACTGTGGGGGATGATCTGCTGATGGGAGGACTGAAGACATCCCAGCAGCTGCACCGCTATTTGGGGCACTGATTACCTGAGCCCAGCGGTCACCTGCAGGTGTTCATTAGGTAAGAGAGCCAACCAGGAAAAAACAAAACAAAACAAAACTGCTTCCTTTGCCTGCAAAAGGTAAATCTTCAGGCAAGGATTAGAAAGAGGAAATGTGGAAATGCGACCTGTAATTAGCGTTAAGTCTGCGTTAGCAGTTGTACTTATTAATGCAAGTTTGGGGCCCAGTGACAAATGCCAAATTGATGTCATTTTTCAATGCAACCAAAAATGCCGGCACATAAAATACCAGTGACATCCTATCAAACAACTTATACATGGGCAAATTTGTATGTATGCCCAAGGAATTTCTGAATAGGCAGCTGAATTTGTAAGATCAATATATTTAAACACCCAACAAAATGATGTTTCAGGGTCAAATACACGTTCATTCAGTGCCCTGGTCACTTTGTCCTGGAGAACTTTTAAGGGTACAGAAGGTGAGGAACAAAACCCTGCAGGTTTTCTTTCTGGAGTGAAGCTCCTATGTTGGTCTATTTGAGAGTTTCTGCCTAAATCCTCGAAGCTGGACCTCAGAAATAGTACAAGATGTTCAGTTCAGGGGAAAACATCCCTGTGTCCCTAAAATGACAGGATCGACAAGAGCCCTGCCGAGCCAACGCGGGTCTGAGCTTCTGCCTTTTCTTTTATTTTTATTTTTTCTCTCTTTTTAGCTCCACCCCAGCTAGCTCTTGAGAGACCTTCTGTTCTGTCAGCCATAATGACATCTGCCGGCGGAGACAGGAAGTCATAAATCTGTAGGTCCCCTCTCAACCAAACCTTGTTAATGCTGCCATTTATCACGGGGGCTGGGGTGCCATCTCTGGAGGGCTGGACGCAGAGTGCATTTTCTCCCATACCCTCTCCCCGGAGAGCAACCATTTTAAAAACGGCCCCTTTTTCATCTCGCGCTCGCAGACCTGAAAGTCAGGCAGATGCAGACCCGCTGTCAGTGTGCAGCTCTTGGAAGGGAGCCACGGTTCCGGGCAACAATAGACGCGGCTGAAGCGAGGCGGCGCTGCCCGAGCTCTGTCCTGCCTCTCGCTGCTCCCAGGACGGAAAGGAAGATCTCTGTGCCCCAAGCCCTTCGGTCTCAGTGTGCTTCTCAGGGGGCAAAATGGGCCACAGACCACAGGGGGTGGGGGGAGAGGGTTGTTGAAGCTCAGAGTGGCTGTTGTTCTGCCGAAGGGGTTCCCGGTGTCCCAAGCCTCGATCCAAGCCCCGTGCAGGGCCGAGTCCCACTTTTGGGGCTCCGAGCATGCTCTCGGGGTCAGAAGCGGCAGCAGCATCTGTTTGAGCTTGTTGGAAATTTGGCATCTCGGGCGCCGCTGCAGGCCCGCGTGGTCAGAATCCCCATCTGAGACGAGGTCCGCAGACGCTTCCTCTGCAGTAAAGTTCATAGCTCCCAAGGCCGGTGCTCCACCTCTGACCTTGGGAGCGGGGCCCTGCTGTCTGCAGGGGCCTTTTCTGGGTGATGGATGTTTAACAGCATCCCTGGCCTCTACCCACGAGATGCCAGGGGCACCCCCTGAGCTGTGACCATCAGAAATGTCTTCTGACACACGGTCAAGTGTCCCCGGGGAGAAAATATAACCCCCGTTGGAACCCGAGCGACACCCAGTGAGGTCTGTGGGCCTGCAACATCGGTGCTTCCTGGGAGCTTGTTACAAACACACAGTCTGGGACCCCCCCCCCCCCCCCAGGCCTGCTAAAGCAGGATCTCTTGAGAGGAGGCCCAGGAATCTGCGTTAACTCCCTAGGGGCTAACACGCCAGGCTGCGGAGCATGAACAGGGCAAAGCAAGGCGTCAGTAGACAGTTTTGATCTAGAAGTCCCTGTGGCCACAGGCATTTCTGTGACAGAGTGAGGCACTGTGGGGGAGGACAGGGGCCACAGCCATACCGGGAGGGTCTGAATCCAGGCTTCCCCGCTTGCTGTCCCCATCACCATGGGTCACTTTCCGGACCTGTCTGTGCCTCCACTGTCTAACACGCCAAGTGGGCACACACACAACAAAGCGCTTCACCTCATCGAATTGCTTTAGAATATGAGCTCACATTTTAAAGTGTTGGGCAAGTGCTTCATAAATATTGGCCACTATTGCCGTCGTTACGATAATTTCCCCATCTCTCCTAGATTTTTGCGTTCCTGGAGAGCCAGGCAGGTGCCTTATTTCCTGCTGCTCCTTCCCGGCACCCAGCCCCGTGCCTGGCAGGGAGCAGGTGCTTAATGAACAGCAGTGGGGAAAAGGGCGCTGGCAGGAGCCCACTGTCACCAGCGGCTCGGATGAGTGCTGTGCTGCCTGTGTGGCTCCTGTGTGAGGCTCCAGGCTTCCCGATCAGCTTCTAGAAATCGGCGCCCTTGCCGGTGTCAGGGACTGAGCTGGTGTCCGTTTGACCGCTCAGTGTGGACCAGATACAGCTGAAAATACTGTTAACCACAATTGACAAATGCTTGTGAAATACTGAAAAAGCTAAAAATGAGGGGGTGCTTCCTATGTGTAGGTGCTGTGCTGTTTTATGGGAGCTCATTCAGTCCTCTCTGTGCCGCCCACGGGACTGGTGGTGGTGTTCTTCCCATTTCACGGATGGGAACGCTGAGGCCCAGAGAGGCGAACCAGCTTGCCCGAGGTCATAGTCTTAGTAAGCAGTGAAAGTACCTTTTCAGTTCAGGTCTGTCTGATTCCAAACCTATACTTACCTTTCTTCCCTGGTCTGCACGCAGTGAACCTATGACCCAGGATTTCTGGGGAAGCCCTAATTTCAAATATTCTGCACCCACTTTATGCCTACGGACACACTCGTCCGTATCCCCGCCCAGGTCTTCCCTCTTGCTTAAACGCTCGAGCTATGATAATAACAAGAGCTGTGCTCTGTACCCCTACCAGAGATGTGACGGGCAAGAGGAGAGAGACCCCTAAACTCAAGTGGGGTGGGGACAGAGGAGACTGACAAAATCAGCGACTAAAGGAAGTCTTGTAAGCGAATGCTGACTACATGATTACGAACAAAGAGTGAAGTAGAGATAGCATCTGAAGGAGGCGTGGCGTGGAGCGTGGCATGCCCGGGTGCATTCCGTAGACGGCTATCAGAGGGCACCATGCGGAGACGTGGGCTCGCTGCGGTGAGCTCCAGCCTCGGTCCTCGCCCCTGTGAAGCTCACTGTTTGGGGGTGTCAATGGAGTAGACTTTGCCTGGAGCCCTGCCCACTCTTCACACCCCAATTTAACTGTCAGCACCCGGGCGGCCCTCAGGAGGCAGTGGATAAATACCCCACTCTCGCCCCACTAAGGGAGTCTCTCGGAAGTGCATCGTCTTCGCTGAGTCCCAGCGTTCCCCACGGTGATAACCTGCTTCGGAACGGACCCGGAACCAGCTGCCTCCCCTTCCCTCGCTCACGTTCTGACTCCCCTCCTGCAGCCGTCTAGGGCGACTCCCCACATGGCCTACTTGCTCTCAGATCTTTGTCTTGGGAGAACCAGAAGCAGAACATACAAAAGAGGATTTGCAAGTCTCGGACTGTTTGACCGTTTTCAGCCCGTGGGTCCCTTAGCCGCGTGGGCCTTCCCAGCAACACGTAAGGAGAAAAGACAAGTTGTATTGATGGGTGAGAACAGCATCCAGGACAAGTCACTTTGACATAATTCTAGCAAGCAGGGGTAGAATCTCATGAAATTTTCAGGACAATAGACGCTTAATGCCTAATCATAATAGATAAGACATGCTCCGGATAAGACAGAAAGGTGTTCTCAGAGCGAATTATATCATTCTCCATTTGCTTCTGAGAGTTGAGGGCACCTTTGGGCACACAGTTCTAATGAGTCCAGGAAGGCAAGCTTGATGCACAGTCAAGGTGGCATAAAATATACCGGAGCCCAGAACTTAAAGGCTGCTCGTCACATGGTTTTCAGGCTGTTCCGGTCCTTACGTTCACTTAATGTCTTCCTGTGGTTAATGAAGTTGAGCAATGGATTACTGGGCCAGTGACTTGGTCTGGATTCTTCAGCAGCAGCAAAACACTGGCACCGACTGCAAGTAATCAAGTCCAAGGGAGAAATGTGATATATGTTAAATCGAACAGCTCCCACATCCCCAGCCTGACCGCGCCGCAATCGCCCCTTTAAAAATATACATAACACTTAGTTGCGGTGGCAAAATTCTACACCTAGCCCCATTGAAATAGTCTTTTTTTTTTAAACAAAAAAAAGAGCCCAACAACTTTTGGAGGATTTATTCTTGGAAGCAAGCTTGCCCATGCCCAAATGTCCCCCAACAGTATTATCATTTACCTTCACTGTTTTCAGAGAGCAACCTCCCACCAGGTAGAATAAGACATATTCTCTTGTGTGTTGGTTGAGCAAACCCACTCGGATGGACAAGGTGTTTTCAGGTGGTAAAGAAGTAGATTAGCGTGTATCAGCACTGGAAAGAATAAAAGTGAACCCCAGGATTTAGGCCGACGACGTAACCTGTGATCCAGCCCTGGCCCCCTCGCCTGCGTCTCTCTGCTCCCCTCTCCCTGGCTGGCTCCGTCCTCCTGGGCCTGACAGCTGCGTCCTGTATGTTCCAGAAGCACCAACGTCTTGCAGTTTCAGGCCTTAGCTCCTGGTTGGCTGCGTCATGTCTTCCAGATCGCCACTTATATGTTACCAGAAAGGCTTCTCATAGCCTCCGCCCTAAAACCAGCCCAGCCTCTCCCCCGCCCCCCAACTCTGTAGCCCAACACCCACCTGATTTTCTTCCTATCAGTCTCCATGATCGATCTGGGATTTCCTCCTGTCTGGTCCTTCTCCCCAACACGATGCTGTCCCAGGTATCATGAGAAGGGAGAAAATAACCAGAGATTCAAGTTTTCCCAAAACAGTGACTGGGAAGAGGAATATCCTGAACGAGTTAAATGACATAGGAGGAAGGCAATGAATTAGATCCTCGGTGACAAAATGGTTTGGTTTACTGGCTCTCAAACTTGGCCACATATTGGAATCATCTGGGGGCTTTAAAAACTATTGATGGCTAGGTCCCGCCCCCACAAGCTGGTGTGATGAGTTTGGGTATGACCTGAGCGTTGGGATTTTTAAATCACCTCTGCTGATTAAGATATGCAGCGAAGTTTGAGAACACTGCCTTTTTAAATTAAAGCATTATGTACATATATAGACGCACCCAAATCACAAGCATGCAGGTGAATTCGCTTTCACAGACAGAGCACTCTGGAGTCACCAGCACCCCAGTTAAGAACGACACCAGGCCCCCGGTAGCCTCCCCATGCGCACTTTCAAAGGGAACAAACACCTGTTACCCGAGCATAGTTTTGTTCTGCCTGCTTGTACACGCGTGCATTTGGACTCATACTCTACAATAAGTCTCTTTGTTTCAAGAAGATAGAGACTAGAGAAGTTTGAACCACAGGGGATCCACCCAGGAAGACTTCCTGAAAGAGGCAGTATTGAAGGCAGGCTTTGAAGGAGGCAATAGACAAGAGAAAGGAAAGGGAGAAAAGGGGGGCATGGGGGGATGGCATCGGTGGAAAGAGGTACACGGGCTGAAATGCTATTTACACATCTAATGAGTCCCTGTTTATGGTGGACCTAAGATATATATATCTTTTTAATTTTTATTTGTTGATTTTAGAGAAAAGGAGAGAGCAAGGGAACAAGAAACACTGATTTGTCGTTCCACTTATTGATGCATTCAATCCCCTGATTCTTGCTTGGGCCCTGATGGGCACTCTCACAGCAACCTTGGTGTATCAGGACGATGCCCTAATCAACTGAACTACCCAGCTGGGGCCAAGATATTTTTTAAGTACATCCTTTTTTGCCCGTGTGCTCACTTGGTATTCAATCATTCCACAAATTGTCGATAGATTCTTAGAAGCTGAAACTTGAAGCAAACAGTTGGATAATAAAACCAACATTCCCATAGGCCAGTTGATAAAAGCAAAAGTTCCTAGGGCCTATTTCTGGTCACAAAAACATCACCAAACTTCTAAATAAAGACCCAGATATTTTTTTTTAAAGTGAGTTTTCCATACATTTTTTTTTTTAAGATTAATAAAAACAAGTAAGCGTAGTATCTCCTAACTCGGCGATTCCAGTTCCGGGTCGTGGGAGCCTCTTTTGGCTGTCGTGGCGCCGGCAGGAACCCAGGATGGACGAGCCGCCTCCCACGGCAGGTGCAGGTGCAGGTGCGGGCGCAGACGCGATCTCGTGCAGCCGTGGATACTCAGCGCACCTGTGAGGCGTGGGAGGCAACCAGAGGGCCCGGAGAAGGCCCATGCAGACATGGGGACAACACGCAAACTCCTCCCCGACCGTGGCCCTGGCTGGAATCCATTTAATTTTTTTTTTCTCTTTTATGTCCTAAACGAGACAACATCGAACAAAACCCCGTTATTCCAGGGCCTGCTGACCGCGCGGGACTTGGCGGCAATAGAGGTAAATGTAAGTTACGTTTGAATTAGGAGAGATGGATAATAGAAAGGCAAATATACAGGAAAACGATCCTCACAGATGGTTGTAACAGCCAGGAAGGACGGGAGAGAGAATGGGGCCGATAGTGAAGGCAAAAGGAGATAACACTGGAGTTTGGAGCGAGGAGGAAAAACAGATCTGAGGGGCAGGAATCTGGCTGGACGGGGGGGAAATGCAAAAGTACTGAAACCTACGGCATACAGGGGGCATTCCAGTCACCGGGACATGTGCCCTAAAGCTCCAGAATGTCACAGGCTGCCCCAATGTCCAGTAATAAGGGCAGTGGCTCCTACAAGGTAGACACGAGGCAAATATTTGTTTTAATTGCACTGGGTTGGAGTCCAATGCTAAGGTGGGCAAACTAATCCTCCCCACCCCCTTCTTCAGCCCCCCCCAAATCAATATGATAGGCATGTGCTTTAAGGGGGCATTCAGAAGCTTCTCAACCGCGCTTCAGAGTGAATCCAACGGCAGCTGCCCTGGTTTTTCCTTGAAAACAGAAACTCCTCACTTGGTTCACTTGTTACAGAATTCAGCTTTTTGCCCAAGAAAGGCTCTCGTGCCTGCCCCCTTATTAGACTCACCTGGGAACTTCTAAAATGTCAGATTTTTCTGGCCCGACCCTGAGATCTAATTTAGGAATCCTGGGGTGGGTGGGGCCTGTGCCTCTATTAAAAAAAAAAAAAAAAAAATCCCCAGGGGATTCCAGGGTAGCACCGGTGTGGGAATAAGTGCTCTGGAAATGCAGTTGGGTCATTCCAATCCGTTCATGCCTCCACACATCCCAAGGTTTGTGTGAGGGATTCTTGGATGCTGAATTCCCTGAAGACCCAAACGGCATTCTTCCAAACCATCAACTCTTGGAAGAAGCATCTAAAAGAGCTCGAGTCCATGGCTGAGCAAGAGAGGTAACCATAGACTGAATTTAATTTAAAAAAAAAAAAATTTTATTTTTTTAAGTCTAGCCAGGTACTCCCATCTCTCCCCAGCTTCTAAGCCTGTGATCTGTGGTTTCTTGGTTGAAAAATAAAAGGTAGCAGTTGTTCAGCATAACAGACACACTCGCACCAAACGGAGACTTTCTCAGATTAAAAGGCGAGAACCTTTCACTATGTGGTTCCGTGTTTTTCAATGTCACGTCTACACCGCTCAGCAGAGTCTGGGTCCTGGTGTGTTTGTTACACATCCCGCTGGAGTAGCCAAAATCTTCTTTGTTGATAACCAAGTTAAATATTCTACAACTGGAGCAGTAAAAAAATCATTCAGATTAATGAAAGAACACTCCAAAAGCGTGGGTCCAAGAATATGTCGGTAGCCAGCTGAAAGATAGGTTCAGAAGAAGTATTATACGTCCCCCACCCCGTTATATAACCAGCTGTTGAGAAAGAGGAGCGACTAGGGGTAAAAATTTGGAGAAGAATCCTGGAGAGAGGCTAGGAGAGATTCTGTAGCCCAGACTCAACGCTTCCTGTCCATTTGCATCCTGATTCTGCCCAAGACTGCCTCCGGCTCCCGAATTCCCTCTTTCCTAGTTCTCAGTCTGCTGGGTGGCACTTTCACAAGCTTTTTGAAGGCGAGGATCCCGTCGTATGCATTTCAGCATCTCCTGTGCTTGGGGCAGTGCCTGGCACCCAACGAATATAGTAGATGTTTGCTAAATGATTGAATGTAACATAAACACCGAATCCACAGGCTCAGGGCTTCTCTGGCGTAAGGAGGGTTTCCCGTGAGCTGACTGCCCTCTCAGTCTTACGGCTGTTCAGGCCTTAAGCCTGTACCCGCCGATCCTAGAACTGGGGTTCCTTGGCACCAGGACTGTGGGGTTTTCCTCCATCAGCTATGGTCCCTAGCACAGCGCTCTGCAAAGTTATATTGGGTAATTAGATTTAATTACCAATATTGTCAACTATGGAGTAGTGCTTTCTCTGCTGCAATTGCTTAAGGACTAGGCTGGGGTTGGGTGGGGCTGCTCTTGGGTGGAGGCCTGCCGCTTGGGGGATTTTAGGTGAGTTAATTTGTACCACGTACATGCGAAGGAGAAAGGAGCACTTGCTTCCCATGTGGGGATGTTTAAAATGATGAAAGAGCACTTTGCAAACAGTGACAATAACCTACTGGGGCTGACTGGTAAGATGGGAAAGTTACCTTTCCTACTGAGCCAAAGAACGGTTAAGAAAAATATTTGTGGAATGAGTCACCCTTGGTAATTCCCCTCGAGTGAGGACGAAGGTGGCAGGTGGGTGGTCTGTAGGTAGGAGGTGTCCCAGATCACACTGGTCAGGCCTCGTTTCCAGTGGGTGCACGGTGGGGGTGGGTAGTGAGGACCCACACAGGTGAAACGCCCTAACAGTGACCATAGTAACAGTGTCCCTCCTTGAACTCCTAAATTATATTAATATCTAAGCCTGAGTTGGCTTTATTATAGTTACAATGTTGGGTGTGTCTGATTCTAAAAGAACAAAGGCATTTTTAGCGGAAGTTCTCAAACTGGAGTGAGCAGGAGATTCACTTGTGAGGGCGGGGATTGCCTGTTCAAAAAGCAGGTTCCTAAGCCCTCATCCAGAAGTTTCTGATTCGGAAGGTCTAAGGCAGTAGTGCTCATCCAGAGGCAATTTTGCCCCGCAGGGGACATTGGGTAATGTCTAGAAACGATTTTGTTTGACACACTGGGGTCAAAGGATCTGGCATCTAGTGGGCGGAGGCCGGGGATGCTGCTAAACATCCTATGTTGCCCGGAACAGCCTCCACAACCAAAAACTATGGCCCAAAATGCTGATAGTGCCAGAGGTAGGACATCTTTTCTAGGGTAAAGCCTAGGAATGTGCATCTGGGGGCTGCTGGGGTTTCAATGCAGGAAGCAGAAACCCCAGCCTTGGCTGCCTGTTAGACTAGTGACTGAGGTCTCTGTCTTAGAGCCCCCCTTGCGCTTCCAACCGCCATGTTTAGGGCTCAATTTCAACATGACTCTCCCCTGGAAGCCCTGCCCAGTAACCATCCTCCCTGCCTCCACGTCCAGGTGCACTACGCCTCCTCACTGCCCCTCCTGTTCCAGCACGCATCACCTGCCCCTCTCATTGTTAGGCCGTCCCACTGGAACGAGAGTTTCCAGAGGGCAGGGTCTAGGTTCAGACCCATCCCCAGCACCTCGAAAGTGCCTGGCCCAGAGCAGAGCTCAGTGACCCCACGGTGGCTTGAATGCGTGTCTGTTTGCACGACGCCTCCTGTGTTGAGTCCAGAGCTCCCCGCCTCCCCCAAGACACTGTTGCGGAACCCGATTTCAACATCTTCACGGAGCTCACTGGTCTGAAGTTACCTTGTTTATTTGTTTGCTTTTCATTCTTCCAACAGCCATCTTATTGGGAATTTCCTCTAGGTCTTGTTCTCTGCCATCATTGGGGGTGCACCTGTAAACAAAATGGGAAAAACAGAGAAATGGAGTGGCGAGGGAGGGGATGACATTTTAAGTAAGGAAGGCCTCGGGGAGAAAGTGACATTGATGCAATGACTGGGTACCTAAGGATGACTGGTCTGCTCCCCCATTAAAATATAAACACTAAGAGGACTAGGGTCTTCCCTTTCTCTATGGCTGCTGTGTCTCCAGAACAGGCACATAGTAGGTGCTCAATAAATACCACTTAAACAAAACAAAGGGGGGAAATATGCGATTAAACTCTCCAGAAGGCTGGTGCAAGATTTTTGTCCTTATGACCATCCCCTGAGTGACAAGAAGGTGGGAGGGACAGGGGCGTTATTAAACTTCGAGGGGTGGGGAGGGCATCTCTGTGGTCCGATTTAGAGGCTTAGTGGATGGAGGTCATTACCGGATGAAGTGCCCTCTCTTCCCTGTTCAAAGCAAATCCAAGTTCTCACCCTCCTAGTATTGTGAATGGTCCCTGCTGGTCAGCTAGCCCGGCCCCCCGCGGCTCCCTCCCCAGCTCTGAGTTTAGCCACCACCCTGCCCCCTTTCTCCCACATCCCCTCCCTTCTCAACTGCTCTCCCAGGGGGTCCCCCGCGCCGGGTGGGCACATCCTCACGGTGGAGAAGAGGGCCCACGGAGAAGCAGGGGCAGGGTGGCACACCCGGTCCCCGCCCCCAGCCCCTCTCCCCGGCGGGACACTGTCCCTTTAATAGACTCCCTCTGCCTGGCGCTCTGCGGCTGGGGAGTAAATTTCTCCCTGTCATCAGGTCGCGGGGAGAGGAGGAGGAGTTTGTTAATGTTCAGTTTGTTCAGCGGGATCGATGTTTGCTGGCATCGCCTCGCCCTGTCTTGTGTGTGTGTGAGTGTGTGTGTGCATATGTGGGGGGTGTGAGTGTGTGTGAGAGGAAGCGAGAGTGCGTGCGTGTGTGAGTGTGTGTCTGTGTCTGTGTGTGTGAGTGTGTGAGTGAGTGAATTCCAGATTTTCTGTCTTTCCCAAACCCTCTCCTGTCCTCGCGCATATCACTCACAGACGGGATCTGACAGCGGCCACAAACCTACAGTGAGTGATCTCTCTCTCCCCCCAGCACGCATCCGCCATAGAGATCGGCCAGGAGGAGGAAGAGGAGGAGGGAAAGAGGAGAAGGAGGAAGAAGAAAAAGAAGAAGAAACCACTACCTTCCCAGGATTGCCTTTTTTTTTTCTCTCTTATCTTTACGCGCGCGCGTGCGTTCGGCGCGTGTGCGCCCCTCGTCCCTTCCACCCGAATCCGGTCTTGGATGTTTAATAAAGAAATCAAGTGTCTCAACAGTCACCAAAAAACAAACAAACAAACAAATAAATTCCAAAAAAAGCAAAAACAAAACGAGAGAGAGAAAGAGAGGAAAAAATTCAAAACAAACCAGCCGGCACAAGCCAGCCGTGTCTGCCATCCAGAGAGGGGGGTCTCTGACCCGTGGTGGAGCAGTTGCAGGGGGGATCGTCAGGGGGACAGAGGCCGAGAGACGCCCCAGGAGCCACCGGGCAGGAGGCGGAGGAGACCCAGACAGGCGAGCGAGACCGCGGGCCCCCGCGCGCGGCTCGGGGCTGGGGCGCCAGAAGTGGGACTGGAGCGAAGTTAAGCGATGCCAAGGAGGAAACAGCAGGCACCCAAGCGGGCGGCAGGTAAGAGAACCGGCTCCGTTTCGGGGCTGCCCCTCCGGCTGCTCCGTGCACTGAGCCCCTCGCCTGCCCTTCTTGCCCCCGGTGCCCCAGGATGCTGCCCCCAAGCTTTCGGGGGAGTCGTTCCAGGTGTCCCTCTCTGCCCTGATGATAACCCACCCCATCCTCACTTGCCGCCTCCGATCTCCCAAATCCTCCTGTCTCCAGGCTCTGGATGGGTGGGGGTAGCTATCCCAGGAAGCCTTCCCTCCTTAAACTTTTTTTCCCTCTACCCCACCCCTAACTTTCTCCCGTTCTGTTTCTTGCTTCTCGGGCCAAAGTTGGGTTGAGGATTTGGGGTGCGAAGTAGGGAGATAGCCCTTTCACCTCTTCATCCCTCCGTGTGGTCAGGGCCAGTGGCTTCTGGCCTGGAGTGACAGTGTCTCCTCTCGCTGGGGTTTGGGGCGCTGAAGTGGGAGCTCTGCCCAAGCCCAGGCTGCAGGCTGGCTTTGGGGCGAGCCATGGGAGTTCAGCTTTGATCGCCGCCGAGGTGGAAAAAAACCACTTCAGGAAATGCGTGAACCTTTGAATACGGTTGCTAAAAGGATCCACTAAAAGGATCCACGGTTGGAAATCTAATCAACACTCTCTCTTCTCTTAAAAAAAAGGAGGGGGGGGGCAGGGGAATGCCCCGCAGAACATTGAAACAGCCCTAGTTTTTCTTTGCCCAGAGAGAGTTGCAAACTTTGTAAATTGATTTATATGCTAAAAACTGTCCCATCTGAACCCTCACTTACCACCACCTCCCCCCAAAAAGAGAGGAACAGGTTAATGGATCAGTACAATAGACCTTCTCAAGGATTCCTTTTTTCTTTTGGGTTGCTTAATTGCTTTTTTAATAGTATGCTGGGGTTCTGTTTCTCGGAAGTGTGATATGAAAGTTCATTTTTCTCCTGCCAGACCCACCCACTGAAAAATCAGCTTTCCACTTGATTGCTAGTTTTGATTTGACATTTGATTGATCACCTGTCATCTCACTGCCTTTGATCTATTCATTCTTGATATATATCAATAAATCACTCACCATGGTAACTCAGAGTGCCGGTGACGCAAGCCTTGCCCTCTGGATCCAGAGCCAGACATGCACAATTATTATCTTGTTTGGCTTTTAATGTGGGCGTTTTTATTTCTTTGTGTCCTTTCGTTGAATCAGGGCTTTAGCAAAAAAGCTGAAGTTGTTTTTCTTCCCCCTCTCCGTCCCTACCCTCCTGCTTGAGTTTGAGGCAGCACCCCTCAGGGCTGGTCTTGGGCAGACCCCCTACCACATTTCCTTCTGTTTCAACTCAGGCAGAAGTTCTGTGGAGCACTTCCATAAACTTTGCCATGCCTCCCTCAGCGCAAATCCAAAGTTAGTTACAAATCTGGGCGAAGTGGGTGTTTGTGTCTGAACAGGCTGGACCACCAAGCTCAGCCTCCATCGTGGCCCGGTTCCAGCCGGAATGGCCGTACATGTGCTTTGAAATATCCACAATTATCTTCCCCTCTGAGTGCAGAAGTGCTTCCGTAAACCGCGTAGAGATGGCTTGAAATCGCAGGCGGAAATATCATGTATAAAGCTTGGATTTGTGTATTTCCCAATTGTTTCCCCTTAGAGCAAAATAATTAAAATATTTTTAGTGCCATATGTACTTAGAACTTGCCTAGTCAGCAAGGTGTCCTTTTTACAGCTCTACCTCTTTTTGAAACCGATGTCTCCCTCCTACCCCTGTCTCTTTCTACATGTAATGCGCTTATTTAAAAAAAAAAAAACAAAAACCTAGATTGCTTTGCAATCTGACAGCTTTGGGGTGCACCCTGGCCTTCTAGACTCTGGAAGAGGAAGCCTGCTCTGTCTAGTTCTGGCAATACAAGTATGAGTGTAGCTAGATTATTAGAGATAACGTCCTCATTATTGTTGTCCCGAAAGCAAGTCCTGGGCAACAGTCCAGCAAGAAGTGATACTGCCCTGAAATTACTCTTTTTTTTTTTTTTTTTCCCCTTGGTGTTCCGGTAAAGGCCCTCAACAACTAGGCAGTAATTTAAATTACCAGAATGACTGGACATGTCTCCTTTGGTAAGCTCATTAAAAAAAGTGCGTTGCTCAGAATGGCACTACTTTGATTATAATTATTTTCTGATCAATGAGGATCCAGGTGTATGGAACATAATGCTATATCACATTATTTAAATCAGATCCTTCTCATTAAGCTGATATCTCTTAGTGCTGACTTGTCTGTTTACTGTAGTGTGTGTGTGTGTGTGTGTGTGAGAGAGAGAGAGAGAGAGAGAGAAAGTTGGGACTGTAGTTTCAGTTTTCTAATCTATTGTATCCCTCGCGTATTTATATGTTTACTTTCATGGCTTTTATTGTTTTCACCAAAGAAGTGGAAACCCTTGTCCAGCTGAAAGGGAATAATTCATTTTGTACACAGTGAGGCCCCTCGTACGTATTTATTTGCTCATGTAGTAATAAAGCGGGTATTTTTGCATGCCACGTTTCTTTCCTCTGAAATCATCGATGCCATGCTCTGGGTTAAGCCAAGGGGGTTAGCCCAAGGAAAGTTAGCTACTTTGGGATTCTTTAGCCAGTTACCATCCAGGGAAGCGCCCGAGGTGGGTGCTAGGAGTGTGGCCATCTGAACTTCTACCGTGGCTTAAAATTAAACACCATGCACAACTGTAAGTAATTACCCCCATGGATTGATGCTGAAAGCTTGTTTCTGGCTTGATTAATGAATAATGTAAGATAGAAAAAGCCTGTGAGTGAATCAGAGCTGAGACTATCTTTCCCAAGAACTGTTCGAGGCAATTTGATTCCTTGGCGTTATTAGTTTTAAGTTCCATGTTTCAAGGAATCAATTAGAGAAGTTTCGAATAAAGCAGTTGCCCAGATATAATGAGCGAGAGGAGATTATGAGTGATGGGGAATTTCAGCCTTGATGTGTTATATTTCTCCCCCCTGGAAGAGCAGAAATGTGAAGCAGGCAGTTCTCTTCGCGGAAACAGCTAAGTCAGAACATTTCCCTCCCCGATGTCCTTCTTCCTGGCTTTCTGAAGCTGTGCTATTCTACCATACTATTACTTCGGGCGAGGAAAAAAAAAGTTTAGAAAGCAGCGTACGGTACCCGAGGGGTTTGTGAAAATATTGCAGAATTCTATACCAGCATCTTCCCCCTATCCATTTTAGGGACAATAGAAAAGATGGCAGAAGGGTAAAAGAAAACAGAACAGGATTTTGATTTGTTTGTCTTACAGGCTACAGAGTAGTTACAAATTTTTAATTGGAGGCTTACATGCTGTACCACTTCTGTGTTCTGCAATCCATCGCGGCCCCTGTACACACACGTGTGGTACATATTTTATGTCACCATCCTGAACTGTTGTTTTTATACAATGCCAGCCAATTGCGATGCCACGCAAAATCTTTTGGGATCATCTCCACGTGAATATCTAATGTGCGTATAAATGATAGGAGCCTGCTCCTGCTCACCCAAAGAGATGAAATGTTTCCTTCTTGCTGATTCTCAAAAGCTATCTGACAACCCAGATCTCAGAAAAGTCTTGCAGGAAAGAACAGCTCCCTCCATGTATTTTGTTGATTTAATATGGAGATGAATAATGCAGATTTTGTTTGCATGAGTGTCCTTGTGTGGCAGTAAACATTAGACTATTAGCAATCATTACTTAAAAGTTACAATTTGCACCTTAATAGCCCAGGTTATTTACATGGGAAACCTATTCAGCAGGGACAATTCGGAGTACTGCAATGGAGTGTAGAGGTGACCAGAGCATCTGCCTTTCAACCTCATGGTGGCCCTGACTGCATTAACCAGGGAGGTCTCCGGGCGGGGAGGGGCAGACAGCTCAGGGTGAAGTTTACCTTTAATTTACGGGCAAGTGGGATGAGGTTCAAGAGAACAGAAATTGGGGTTGGATGGAGAAGGGAGCCTGGACCTCTCACTTTGTTTAAACATGAACTTCAGAAAGACAAGTTCACGTCTTGGAGATTTAAATACCACATGCTATAGACCCCTTCACTTACCCAAACAGTATGATTTTTAACAGATGAAGGGAAATAATAAACACACACACAGGGGATCAGCAGCATGAACTGTTCTGGCTATTCTGGTTATTTTAGGCAGATCCCTGAAAAAGTGAAGGACAGATACCTTAAAAATGCATCCTCCACCCAGTGGTTTGGATGGAAATTGATTACTTAAGTGGTCTTCTTCCCCAGTCCCCCCTTGATTTCCTTCTTCCACCTCTCACCTCACCCTTAAGGACTCAGATTGAATGGGACATTTCAAAAGCCCATTTGTTTTAGGCATTTATTGATTTCATTTTTAATCTGCCATATCAGGACACAATACATTAACCCTAATCAGCAGATTGCAAGTGACAGGGAGTTGGAGTGGAAGCGAGGTAAGGGGGTGGGGGCCTCTCAGAAACTTCTGGACGATGCCACTCTCCTTTAGTCTTGGCAGCTGGACCTGGGAGCCTACCTGGGAGGGGGGTAGAAGCATGCCTCAGAAATGCTATGCATTTATTTTTCTGCCAGCCTTCGGGATTGTACTGCTGCTGTCCGGGCAACTCTGACACCCAACAAATATCTCCTAAGCCTCTGGAGCAGCTCTGTCCCTTGAAGTGTCTTGCCCTTTGTCACATTCTCCCACAGAGGGGTATGCTTTCATTTCATCCCCGCTGTTTTCTCCCTCGTCTGAAGGCATCTCTCCCACTGGATGTTACCTGGGATGATCCATGTCTCTTCTCAGTGGTGTGGGGCTTGTCCTCACAGTGGAGCGGGCCTTCCTGAAAGGGGCCCTGGGCCTCGCATTATTTCAGGCCATTGATAGGACGCGCTTCTGCCCATCACCGTGGCTGAGCTCAGGGACAGTCAGCCAGGAAGAGAACTAGGCCCGGTCCACGTCAGTGCCGGCTCTGTAAACAGCTCCCACGGCCCGAGTTAAATGTCCGGAGTGCAGCTTCCTTCCCATCGCTGCGTTTGTACCATCAATTTTATTTAGGTATGCCGTGGTCTGGGAAGACGCAGCCGCTATTTCAAAGGCCATGCCTGTATCCCCCCAAGTCGCCTTTCAAAAGCACAGGATTGCCTCGCAATTTCTATATTAAGACCAGGCATACACAGAGTATCGTTTTCATTCGATGCAAAGTCAGTTGGAAATACATTAAACTAACAGTTAGAAAGTGTCTTGCGTTGCTTCCCTGAAGCCGTGCTTTTCATTACCTCTTTAATTACAATCAAATTGAGCAACTTTTATAAAGAAAAAAAATCACAGCGGTATTAAAAGAAGCTTGGCACACAAATAATCTCATTGCTTCGTGAGCGGAGAACGCTGTTATATTTTTATTTCTCTGGGAGAAAATGCGTTCTCGTTTTCTAATATTGTGATAGCTCCCGAAATGTCTTTTCTGTAGTCTGTACGGGAGAGATGTCCCCTACTTCCTTCCTGCAGCCTGCTTGTCCTGGGACAGGCTTTCCCCTCCATTTTTCAGCAATTTGCAAATTTGCAACAGCTTGCATTTTAAAAAATCATTTAAGTTTTGTAAGTTCCATTTCAAGTTAGAAATTCTCCCGTTCCTTGGAGTGACCTTTGGCAATCAGCTCGTCGGTCGTTAAGGAGCTCAGTCATTCTGACCACAGACGAAATAGCCTCATTGAGGTTGATTACCTGGCTAGTGCAGTGAGGAAAAACATGTGGCTTTACCGGCCTTTATCATCCAACACTGTTTTCACGGGGTTTACCATTCCTTTTTTTTTCCCCCAGTACTGATTCGTCAGGCATTTGCTTTAGGAACTTTTTCAGGGGAAAAAAAAAAAAAGGCGTAGGAATGGCATTTAAGGTGGGTGTTAAGCTATTCTGGGTCTTTCGGAAGGGATAATAAAAATGAGAGACTAGCAGCTCCACTAGCCACTTCTGGAACTGTGTCTGCAAAGTCACAGGCAGGCGTCTGCTCAGACACGTGGTTTCCAATCGCACCTGGACATGAATGAGTATCTCCAGCCCTGAGGCTGCTGTCCTGTGGCTCATCTGGCCAGAGACGCCCTCACAGAGGTCTCAGACTCTGGTCCTTGCTGAAGACACCGTGTACATGGGCAGACACACAGAACAGAAATCTGACATGCAAGTGGGAATCGCTGATGTATTTGTTTTCAAAGCAAACTCCATGGGCGAGATGATTAAATAATTTGGAGGGATTTGAAAATCATTAAAACAGCCATGTGGAATTTCCAGTGGCTGCGTCGTCTCTCAACCTTTTTGCATTCCCCCTACAAAAAAAAAAAAAAAAGATTCTCTGGGCGTCCTCAAATATTTTGTGATGCCTAACATTGTTTAAAATGTTAGAAATTAAAATTCAGGAGGCATGGCTAGAAAATCCTATTATTAATATATCAGTGTTATTTAGCTATACTTAACAACATGGAAATGCAGAATGCAAAAGTTTTAGAGATAATTTGCTTAGAGGAATCACATGGGGAGAAAAAAATACCTGACTCATATTTGAAAGCACTTGTCGTGAATTTTGCTCTTCGAACTGAGAGCTACCTTTTCATCTGTGTTGAAATGCTACTCAGCAATAAAATAATTTTTTTAAAAAGGAAAAACTATTGATACATGCAGCAACCTGGATGCATCTCAAGGGCATTATGCTGATTTTAAAAAGTCAGTTCCAAAAGGTATCATATGTAATATGATACAATTCCTTTTATATAAGATTTTGAAATGACAGAGGTATAGAGAATTAGAACAGATTGCCAAAAGTTGCCAGGCTGTCAGAGGCTGGGGACTCGGGCCCACCTACCCTCTGAGTGAGGAGGGACGGATAGTGGCCCGGGAGGAAGGTGGGCGTGGCTCTAAAGGGCCAAAAGGACTCACTGTTGTGCATCTTGACTTGTGATGGATACATACCCACACCTACACATGGAACTCAAAGCACACACGGGTGTGTGCACACACGTGTAAAACCAGTGAATGCTGAGTCCCATGAGTGGACTGCCTGCCTCAATGTTAATTTCTTCCCTGTGATGTCACACTGTAGATCTGTACCCACTTAGGGGAAACTGGTTGGGGAGGACATGGGATGTCTGTGAATTATTTCCTACCCCTGTGTGTGAATCTGCAATTATCTCAAAGTAGAATGTTTAATTAAAAGGAACTGGGGGAGGGGAGGTGGGCAGCTGCAGATCATGGCTGGCTTTTGCGATTGGATTCTCCGCGTGCCGGATGCCACGGGAGGGGTGCGAGGGGGAAGCCGTGTCATCTCCTTGGGTCATTAGCGGAATGTGGGCACTTGCTGTGTTTCGAGGGTGGTGTGGACTTGGGCGTGTTGGCCCAGCCAGCTGACATACCCGGCCCCTCGGGGATGGTGAGGGGGGTGGCACCTGGAGACAGGAACACCTGCGCAGGTCCTGGCCGGTAGCTGAGTGGGTTAGAGTGTCGCCCCGATGTGCCAAGGTTGCGGGTTCTCCCCCGGGTGAGGACACGTACAAGAATCAACCAATGAATGCATGAATGAGTGAAACAACGAATCTCTCCATCTCTCTCTCAGATCAGTCCGTCAGTCAGGGTGCGTGCCCAGCCTTTCGGGAGGAATGACGGGTGCTCGGGCTGTGGAAGGGTGAACGTGAGGTCCAGTTGCATCCCCCCCCCACCCCCAGTGGCGTTCCTTGTGCGCCTTGGTGTCCCCATCTGTCAGATGGGGACAGGACCGCTCACCTCACATTGCGGTGTGGCAATGAGATGATGGGATGTCAGTGAAGGCCTTGGTGCATCCCTGGCATCCACACTGCATCTTTTTCTAAAGAAGAAAAGAAAGAAAAAAACGGTTTTATTCTTTTTCCTTTTTTTCTCTGTTTGTATCTTCTCTGTAGGAATTCTGGGAGAAATCTCAGCACCACAATTAGTCCTTGATACATATTAGGCACTAAATAAATATTTCCTGATGAATGAATAAATGAGGCTGTAAATAAGTGAATGAATAAATACTTTAATTACTGTATTACTTTGTGTACTAATTAATTACTTCCGAGCATACAGATCTCTTTTGCACATCTCCCGTGTTCTGGCAGACCTCCGCACCAGTCGTGATCAGAACCGCACTTTGAGTATTGATCAACTGAGGAGATATTAATGACAAAGCCTCTGCTTTTAGTCGTAAACTTGTGTTTTCTTCATCATGACGTCATCTGCCTTCAGCCGAAGCAGTGACTCACCTTTTTGCAGTAAACAGTGTTTCTTCATCTCGGAGACAGTGCTTGCTGAAGAGTGAATTCGTAGACTTCCTGGTGAAGCTGGGAGCTGGGATGGAGCCTTGCTGACCCCGGAGGTCAGAGGTCAGAGGTCGCCCTGGCCCTCCCCCTCTCTGCAGGTGCTCAGCCTTCCTGCCCCAAGCCTCCAGCGCTCCCAGCCTCCCCGGGGCTTGGCGCCTCTCCCCCTCCCCCACCTGCAAACCCGGGCTCATCCCCTGAGGCCCCGCCACCGCACAGCTTAGGGGTTGTTAAGCTAATGGGAGAGGGCTACAGGCTGTTTCCTGGTGTCGCCTTCTTCACTTTTTAATTGTCACCTTCAGATGAGTGCCTGGGAGCGGGAAGCACAAAGAGATCTGCCATCTCAGGGAGCATGCGGGAATTTTTACTGCCTGCCTTAGATAACCTGTATTTAACCAACATTCCCGAGGCTCCCCCGTGCAGCCCGCGCTGTGGGGGTGCTGGAGCTACAGCCGTGCGCAGAACGGGCGCAATGCCTGCCTTCTGGAAGCTTGCAGTTAGTGTGGCCGGCGGGTCACATGCAAGCGGACATGTATGTTACAGCATGCCAGGGCGTGGTCCGTGCACGAGAAAAGTTACGAGGGTAAGGGGGACAAGTCCGATTCTCAGCAGAGGGCAGTTTCAGGCCTGTCTGCCAATGCAGGGCTGGGGCCCTTGGGGTGCGCGCACAGGAGGAGCCGCGGGAGGCCAGACCTCCAGGTCGTCTGGAGCTGAGGGAGGGAGGGTGATGGGTGAGAACACCAGGACAGCCACCAGAGTAAGGAGTTGAGGTCCCAGCAGAACCTGGGAGCCTGGGAGGACAGCAGAGCAGAGACACACAGGATTGACATAGGTTTGTACAGGGCCGTTCTGGCCGCCATATTATTTATCAGGAACCAAGCAGGCAGGCCGCTTAGGTAGTTCAAGCACCTACCCACTCCCACGCGGGTGGTGCCTTGGGCCAGGCTGGCAGTGGAAGAGATGGGAGGCGTGGTCCAGAGGCGGGAGGCGTGGTCCAGAGGTGGGAGGCGTGGTCACGAGGGGGGAGGCGTGGTCACGAGGTGGGAGGCGTGGTCCAGAGGTAGACAAGATGTGCTGAAAATCGCAGGTGCTGTGAGTGGAAAGAGAGTAAGCTATAAAATTGTTAAAATCTATGTTTATTCTATTAATATTTTCTCTCGTTCTTTCTTTTCCTTCTCTCCTCTTGTTATATATCAAGGGGTTACTGCGAATTGTCAGTCTGTGGTTTCTGAGCCAATGTAGAAATCAGGGACAGTGTTTGGAGTTGCGTTTATTCTAGACTTGACTATCCAGGGGACGAGGCCTGTCTTTTCAGAGCACGGTTTCTAGGGGCCTGGCATCACCTCTTCACCCACCTCCCCTCGGCGCCACACAATGCGGTGCCAGGGCCCTGTTTCTCTCCCATGTTCATGCTGTGCGACACTACACAGCCTTCCTCCCAGACTCCCAAGGTCCTCCTGGCAAAACAGACCCTCCAGAATGGTGGGTTTCTACTTCTCCTTGGGTTTTTACAAGGATTCGTTGAGATAAGACAGAAAACACGCTTAGCACAGTGCCTGGTACCTGGTAAGTGGCCAATATATTTCAGTTAAGATATTAACAAGTTAGTAATCGTCCCCATGTCTTCATTTCCTTATCAGTAAACTAAGAATACTAAAAGCTCCCTCGGGTCCTTGGGAGGAGCAAATTATCAGCACCAGCAAAACACGTAGGACAGTGTCCTGTACACAGTAAGTGCTCAATAAATGTTAAATTACTAAAATCATCACCGTGACTGAACTTGGAACCCTGACGGGTTCTCAGGTCTTACTTGCTTTCTGTCCACAAAGTCCGTCGCACGGTTGGTGCCTATTACGTGTTGTTTGATAGAATGAATGATGGTGCCATGGTTATTGGGAGTTAACGCGAGAAAACCAGGGAGGCGAAGGTGCGTGTCTGGGAGGAAGGATTAGAGGTCACTCACAGGGTCCCCCATGGCAGCCCCTGGGGTTCACTCCTCTACCCCAGCCTGCCAGACCCCTGTGCAGCATTTCCATTAGGAAGGCAAGCCCAGCCCTTAGCACTGGGAAAGCCACAGTTAGTTTTAAGTAGCGCCAATTCAGGCCCAAGGTGAAAACAATGTCCCCTTTCGAACATGGCTCAGTCTCTCTGATTTAATCAGTAAGAAAATCTCCCGGGGTGTCAGCCTGTCTTAAACACCTCTCTTCTTGTGCTTGTTTGTCCGAAAAGAGCAGACCTCAGATTCAGAGACTTTAGCAGACAGTATCCAGCGAAAACTAAAATGCTAACACTTGGATTTTCATTGTCCAGTTACCATCCATTATGGCAAATGATGCTGATTTTCCACTGACCGTAGTGGCATACATTTTCATTTTAAAATCAAAAATGTGTAAGTAGATAAAAGAGGGAGTCGTTACGAGGAAATGTATAAAGAAAGTGATAGTTGGGGGGAGGGCTGTTGCACAAACCACGAGAACGGGGCAGGATGACTCAATGGGAGGATGCTGTGGACACCCAGGGCCTGAGCGGGGCAGGGGCGGGTGAAGCAGCTGTGTGCAAGGCCTGCCAAGTCACACTCAGGTCAGAGACGCCCGCCCGGAAAGCAGAGGCTGTCATTAAAACTTCAAAAACCGTTGGAAATGAGAAGGAACTTCCCCTCCCAGGATATCGGAGGGAAACTCTGGAAAGTCTTCACTGGCCCAGGAAAGTTTGCAAATATGGAAGGACTGGAAATAATGTTCTGGTTCTGCATCTGGAATAAACCAGTGATTCTCATCCTTCCTCTGGTCTGCTCGTCATGTGGAGAGCATGTTAAAGTGCAAATGTGCGGATTCCCAGGCCAGAGCCTAGGAGTCCCGAGTCCCTAGGATGGGGGTGAGGCCCGGAACTTGCATTTTAAGTACCCACTATGGCTTTGAATTACAGTATTTATGGGGGGAATCTAAGTTCTTTCCTCTTCTTCCCACTCCTCCCACTCCTCCTCTCTCTGTGCCCCCCCCCCACCAATGCCAAAGTACTTAAATATTTCAAAAACTACTTGAGAAGTCCATTTTCATTTTTTGCTTTTAGTCAACATTAAAAAATGTAAGTAGTCTCTCTCTTCATGTGCACTCTCTCACGGCAATCACCTCTGTTTGTAGAAATGGCGGGGACTGCTTTCTCTAATGCATTACAACCGAGAAAAGCACCCATTTATGCACTTACCCACCTAGTGACAGCCCCGATCGTGAGAGCCCAGGGAACCCCTCTGTGACGGGGAAAGACGAGCAACCCAGCAAGCGTGTAACAGGGCCTCTGTCAGGTAAGGAGCCAGCTAGCACCCTAGGGACTGGAGTCGGGAGACAAGAAATTAACAAAAGCGACCCCCTAGGTCTGGTTCTTTATTTGTTACACTCTGTAACATTCTGGAAACTCTGTTAGATGAAAACCTGGCTGGCTTCTTTGGAACCACGTCCGCGCTCTTGTTATCCTTTTCATATTTTCTCATACTTCAGTGCTTTCTTTTCTTTCTTTCTCTTTTTTCTTCATTAATTCCCTCTCTTTCCTGATTGTTTCCAGTAATAGGACTTCCAAGCCTTTTTTCTGTCGAGCATCTGTGCCTCCACGGGCGCATATGATGAAAATGATGATTATAATGATCATTGTCATGATGGCTACTGTTTATTGACCTGGATAACAGTAAACCAAGAAGTATACACTGAGTAGTTAATATTTGCCATTCATTGGCTACAGATAAGTCGTTTACATCAAGTCTCCCTACAGCATTGTAAAGGGCGGATATTATTATTATTGGCCAATTGACTACACAAGGAAATTAAGTTTGGGGAACTTCAGGTAGCTTGAAGATTGCACAAGCTTTGCATTAGGATATTGAAACCTGAGTCTGCCTATCAAGAGGCCAAGTACTCAGACAGTGTGTTCTGTTTCTTCTCTCAATATTTAATGCTCAACAGCAAAGAGTCACATAAATAAATGCTCACAGTCTAGTACAGATACGTGGAAGCCACGGGCATGAACTGAAATTTAGCATTTCTTTCGAGTAAAAGTAGGTCAGTTGTGTCAAAGGGAAAAAAAAAAAAAATAAGAGGCTCATCCTGCTTATCTAAATTCCTAAACGGCATCTTTAAACTTTGAGTCTATAGAGATTTAAAAAACTAAATAGGATTTTCAAACCTCTTGCGTTTCCCACAGTGGCGTTGTTCATAAGTGCATGCCTGTTTTATTAAACAAAAGTGGGAGAAAGAAAAAGCAGGCTAAGCCCCAACACCGCCCATCTGGGGTGTCTCAGCCAGCAGTCGCACTCACCCACTTCCTACAGCATCTTTGCGGACGTGTTGTGGAGTCGGACGCTGCTCATCTGTTCCCCATAAATCCCGTGTAGGCTCGTGGCTCTTCCTGGCCATCAGAAACATGGGCCGCATACAATGGCAACATCCTGTTATTTTTTCTAGCAATGAAAAACGACCTTACAGATGTCCGCTTTAGAATCTCTTAAAATATTTATGGCCAGGGTCTGTAAAGGTGTTTCTTACTTGTAAGTATTTAATTATGGGTAACATTTCAATGGGTACCCTGAGTAATACGAAGAAAATAAATAAAAAGATGACCTCAAAATTTAAGAGGTCATATCTCAGAGGGAAAACGTTGCTTACAACAGAAATCATGAAAGGATCTTTCATGATAAAATCAACAATAGTTTCTAGTTGGCGGTATGGAGGAGGAGGTTGTTGTTTTTTTGTTATTTTAAAATATAGGTAGCATTTTTTTAAATTAATGTATAATCACATATAATATCCTATTAGTTACAAATGTACATCACAGTGATCTGATATATATATATATACATATATGTATATAAAACAAAATGGTCCCCACAATAAGTCTAGTTATCTATCATCTGTCACCATACAGTTATTAAAATATTATTGACTATATTTGCTTTGCTGTACATTGTGTCCTGGTGACTTATTTTATAATTACAAATTTGTACCTCTTAAGCTCCTCACCTGTTTTGCTCACCCCTGAAGCTCTCCCCTCCCTAGGAACCATCAATTGTGTCCTGTATCTATGCATCTGCTTGTTTTGTTTTTTAAATGCCATATATGTGAAATCATGCCATGTTTGTCTTTCTGTGGCTGACCTATTACAGTTAGCGTGATAGCCACCGGGTCCATGCATGTTGCTGCGAATGGCAAGATTTTGCTATTTTTAATGGCTGAGTAATGTTCAGTTGTATATACTGAAGGAAAACTCTGATTCCAAAAAGCCTCCGCTGCCTTGCGGCATACCTCTTCAGGGGAAAGGCTAAGGGAGTAAACCCCGACAGAAAATCCGGAGCCGGAGTCCCTAAGGCGGTTTGACGTTGTAGTCAACACCGGCAACTCCTGCGGCGCACCTGAAGCCAAGCTGTATTGACTCCGTCTTTCCCTTGGACCCTTCAGCTGCGAAGAGAGGGGGGGTCTGCTGCATGGGCAACAGCAGACCCTCCATATCACCCTGCCCAGGCTCTGTAGCTTCAGCTTCACTGGAGAGGACACTCCAGCGTCATCACAAGATGTCGATTCAACACGGGAGGAGACAGATACCGTGTCACTCCCGAGTCGGACTGCACAGCCATTCTCGGCGGTGCAGATAGACTCTTAAGAAGCTACACCATCGTCTCTCGAGACGGACGGCTGCCGACGACGACGACGACGACGATACGCACCATATCTTTACCTATTTATCTGTCAGTAGACACTTAGGTCGCTTCCATATCTTGGCTACTGTAAACATTGCTGCAGTGAACACAGTAGTCCCTCTATATTGCGGTTCACTTAACGCGGCCTCACTGTATCACGGGATTTTTAAAAATATTATATTTAATTATTGATCGCGGATTTTTTGCTATATCACGGGATTTTGCGGCACTGTATACGTATGTTGTTAAAGTGACGTAGGTTTAAGAGTGTAGAATATGTTTAAGAACATAAGTAGTGTTTATAAAAGTGTGGGAAAGGTTAGTAAGGGAGTGGGAAAGGTTAATAAGGGACTGGGAGCGGTTTATAAGTGTGCAGGAAGGGTTTCTAAAGCCTTAAAATATATAAATACTGAAATAAATGTAAGGTTCCTACTTCGCGGATTTTCACCTATCGTGGGGGGGGGGGGTCTAGAACGTAATACCCGCGATAAATGAGGGAATGCTGTATAGGGATACATAATGTCTTCGAATTAGTGTTCTCGTTTCCAGAAGTGGAATTGCTGGATCATAGTTTTATTTTTAATTTTTTGAGGAAGCTCCATACTGTTTTCCATAGTGGCTAGACCATTTTACATTCCCATAACATAAGTGGCCTTTTGAAACAAATCTTTGTAATAATACAAAGTTTGGCAAACTGCCTAGCTATCTGATTTGAGGTTATTTTAATGAGAAATGGAATGAAATTATCATCCTATTTTATTGTCTTTAACATAAATCTTTTCTTTATTAATATTGGATGAAAATAGTCAATTGGATAGAATAGAAGAAAGAACTATAATAAGATGAGCTTATTTCACTTGATCAGTAAATTTCAGATATAAAGGAATTAAACTTTGCAGATCAAGTTCAGTCCTCTTTAAACACCAGACTTAAAATCTCTAGGCCTCAGTCCTGTGAAACAGAAATAAGGAGAGTGATTACTTTCAAGCACTAGTACAAGGATTTAAAAATGGATACTTATTAAATACTTAGAATATTGCTTAGTGCATAGTAAGTGTTCAGCAAGTATTATTATTTTCCCCATCACTCTCTCCCCAGAGATATGCACTATTAAGAATTTGGTCTGTATATCTCCCATTATTTATAGTTTTACCTGCATATGGAAATGTAGCTGGGAGCATTATACTTTTATATATGTTTTAAAATTTTTTATGTAAATAGTTTCACACTATATTTTACAAATTGGCTAGCACTCTATGTAAGTAAATAGGTAGGGAGGTAAAGAAAGAAAAAGAGAAGAGAGATTTTTTTTAAATAGAGCTAATTCACTTTATATGCTTTATATCAATAATATCTCGCCATAAGCGTGCCCATTTTTTGCTCATCTATCATTTCCTTTGTTAATAGGCATTTAGCATATTCTAAAGTTTTTACTATGACACATAATTCTATACTGCATATTCTTGGGAAAATTTACAATTGTCATATAAGTAATTTACATAGAGAAGAACACTTGTGAGATTTTACTGCAGTTAGCAAGAGAATCAGTTGAGAAAAATAAACAACATTTGAAGAGCTAATATCTCATACTTTGAATGCCACGGTGCCTTTGCTGAGATGTACACTCCCCTAACTAACAACGTAACTGGCTCATCTGCACCTAGTAGGCACTTGCTACATGTCTGCTTGAAGTAAGTAAATGCAACATGAGTAAAATATGTCAGTAATCCCAGTAATGAGTGTGGCTCAGCCAGCCACCGACATGCCTCGACTGCAAGAACAGCAGGAAAACTGTTGCTCGCTGCTGTGGGGTGGGGTGGACGACAAAGACAACCAGAAAGAAAAGCAAGAATAAGAGAAAAGAAAGTATGTCTGTCCTCAGAGTTTGTAACGGATGGAACTTCTTAGCTGGAGAGCTGGCGCCTTCTGGGTGCTGGAACTCCGGGGGTGTCAAGTGTGAGCGGGCGGGGTGAGGAAAGAATTTTGCTTGGCCACGTTTCAAGGTGAATCATGCACAGGGAGCCCTGAAGTTGGATGCGTCCAATAGTTGCCGGGCACTTTAGCAAACACGTTTGTGGGGGGGCGGGGGGGGCGCTGCCTGGTCCTGGGGGTGAACTGTTGATAAGGCAGCACCCCGTGGTTCAGAGGGTCTGTGTGGCCCCAGGGCCTTTTCACAGCCAAGGCCAGCGTCACCCCCAGAACGCGCGCGCACACTGTGGTTCTGTTTCATTGAGGCTCTGAGCTGGGAACACGCACGTATTGTGTGTGCGGTGGATGCGAATATGGTTCGCGCACGGCTTGATTAGATGTGTTGTGAGTGTGCCTACGTGCGCCCGGGGCGGGCGAGTGTAAAAAGCTTCCCCACGTGAATGCTGTGTTTGCGGGGGCCGTGGTCTGGGCGTACGTTCGTGCCGAGGCTGAGGTGCTCATGGTGACCTCGAAGGCGATGCCTAGTGTGTTTCCCCAGGGAGCCTCCGGGCGCCGCCCCTGCCCCTGCCCCCCTAATGATGGCCACCACTGGACACGCGCCACACACCGAGGTGACCTGCACAGAAAATGAGCACTGGATGGGGAGGTTGTCGGTGACAGATGCTAATACCAGGGAGCGGGCTCTACACCCTGCCGTAATTTCCGTTTCCTTTTCCACGTCCAGGACTCAGCTTTCAAACGCTGGGGCCGTTTTATGTGCCGTACCCGGGACGCAGGAGCTGTTTTGGTTGAATAACGCACATGAAGGAGTGCGTGCGTGAATGAATGAATGAACAAATGAATAAATGAAAAGCGGTTATTTATGCTTCCTGGGGCCTGTGGCACATTTAGATCCCCGGTCAGGTGTGCCCACAGGGCTGAGTATGGTAGGTTCTGAGTGAATGTTGCTGGGTGGCTGAGTGTGTGCACGCGCGTTCACATGTGAACATGTGTGCTTATCTGAGAAGCAGGCTCGCAATCCTAAGAAAACAGTTCCCTGGTGGGGTTTTTATTCTTCCTCTGCGATCCCGCAGGAGCACCTTGTCTGCTGTCCCTTTGGTTTAATTATTGTTCTTTGAGAACAGCATGGCAGCCCTTCTGTTTACTGTCAAACCACAGCCACAAACGGAGAAATAGAGAATCCAGGGGGAAGTCTCTATTATCCAGGTACGGGAACTTCCCCGAAGATATTTCTCTTGCAAAGACGTGAAAGGAAGGTGGAAAAGTTGGGGATCTGAGTTTCCAAAGTTGCCAAAGACATAAAACCAACAAAATTGGGTTGCTCCTCCCATAAATGTTTAATAAGTTTTATCATCTTGTGACTAAGGTTAAACAAATGTGAGTCCTTTGAGGAATTATTTACTGGAAGCAGAGTTATAGCATCAACATCTGTGTTTCCAATCATTTAGATGAAGAATAGATCAGATAAATCATGAGAAAGTTCAACAAAATAACTTCTGTATTATCATCCCTGGAAAAGAATACTGTAAGTAACTCCATTAGGTGCTTTCTCGGTTGGAATTTAGGCTTTTTGTGGGGGAGGGGTTGGATTTCTCTTTTTAATCCATTTCATTATCTTCAAAGAATATGTCTTTACTTTTTTGTGTGGAAAGTTACCATAAAAACATCAACAATAGAAGGACTTAGAAATTTCTCTCAGGGAACCTGGCTCCTTCAGCCAACATTCTCATTTGGGAACGGGCTAACAGTTCCAATATATAACATCCATATAATTTAACCTCATAAATTTCTCTTTTTCACAGTGATGTAATGGGGAGACTGACCTGGAGTTTGTAAATGTTCCCTGCTCAGTGCATTCCCCTGGGCAACATAACATTCTAGACAGTGTTTTATGTGCCCTGATTAAAATATAACGTATTCTTGCATTTCCTGTGGACCGACCCGTTAGGACTCTTAGAAGGACGTTGAAGGAACGGGGAGGTATTTTCAAATGTATAACAATGCTCTGTGTGAGGTATTGTTGTTTTTTTCCCTCACTCTCTCTCTCTCTCTTTTTTTAAAGTGATCTAATTTTCATTTTAGACCACAGTCCCCTGAGCTCCTTGCTCAGGAAAAGTTTTGTGCTTTGGTTTAACTTCTGATGCTGCCCCTGCACCCCGATAAATAAACAGGAATACTTGTTTGTGACTCTCATTTGAATTCTTGGGCCCGGACTTGAGCTGCTCCCCTGCCACGGAGGGAAGGGATTGAGCAAGCTCACGAGAGTCACCCCGGCTAAAACCGTAGCGGGGGAAACGCACAACCTCCTTTATCAAAAGAAAAAAGAGATTAATGAGAATGAGGGGAAGAGCTTCCTATAATTCTTGCATCATGAAAACGACAGCCAAGACAAACGCAGGGCTGAGGAGAAGTCGGTTTACAGTTGTTTGTATGGAAAATAATGTAATAATTAATAAGTAACAATACAAGGATCAGCTGTGCTTTGTGTGGCCACAACTGTAAACAGTTTGCCCCACCCCAGCAAACCCATTTGTGGATGGAGCTGTTTTAATGTTCTATGAAAAAAAAAGCAGAATAAAAAATGAGAGGCAGCCCTTACTTCCAAAGGAGCAAAGGAAAATTTACATGGTGAGGGCCTGAGCTTGAGACTTGGCTGGGCCGGCACCAATGCTGCCCGATAGATTTTCCAGGGTACAAAGCTCACTCCAGGAATAACATGAAGGAGGCATGGAAACTGTGTGAGAGAGGGAGGGTGGATGGATCAAACGGATTCGTGGGAGATAAGTTCCTTGAAAGGAGTGTATATATTTGAGAGTCAATCTTTTTATTCATTCAACAAGTGCTTGTTAATTTCAGAGGTTAGTAATGGAGTACCTAGAATGAAACCAAGGAAGGAGAGAAAGATGGATAGAAGTGTGGGTGGATCGATGGATGGATGGATGGTTGGATGGATAGATGGACAGATGGATGGATGGTTGGGTGGGTGGATGGATGGGTAGATGGATGGATGGATGGATGGATGGATGGATGGATGGATGGATGGACGGATGGATAGATGGACAGATGGATGGATGGTTGGGTGGGTGGATGGATGGATAGATGGATGGATGGAAGGATGGATGGATGGATGGATGGATGGATGGATGGATGGATGGATGGATGGATGGACAGATGGATGGATGGTTGGATAGATGGTTGGATGAATGGATGGTTGGATGGGTGGATGGAAAGATGGATGGATGGACAAATAAATGATTGGATGGAGGGATGGAGGGATGGATGGGTGGAAAGATGGATGGATGGACAAATAAATGATTGGATGGAGGGAGGGAGGGAGGGAGGGATGGATGGATGAAGATGATCTATGATTCACTAAGGAACTCAAACTCATTTCTATTTGTATGTTTGTTTGGTTCTGGATCTAATGGTTCATCTGCCCTGATTTTATCCCAGGCAGCCCCCAACATGTTCATTAGTGATAGTTCCCTGATTTCTCTTCTGACTGATCCTTCCTGAACCCAGGTCCCTCCTTTCCTGCACGATAGCCCTGCTCAGCTCTTACGAGCAATAATTGGTGTGGAGGTGTCCAGACTTTCCCCTGATTGGCCACTCTGCGGCTTTTTTTTTCACCTCTCGCTACAACCCTGCATGGGATCAACCTTTCCTCTCTTTTGTTCCCTGAAATAATGATAATCAGACGTGCTGACATTTCCCCAGCATCCACTCCACCCCAGGCCCTGTCCCACATGCTTTACGTGCACCTGACATCATTTAACCTTCCCCTCCACTGAGGGGACAGACACGTGCTGATATCCCCCTTTTCCAGGTGAGGAAACAGAGGCACAGAGCTGTTCCGTGATTTGCTCCCGTAGCAGATGTAGAGAGAAACCAGGACTTAAACCCAGGTGTGTTTGACTCCCCAGCCACACTCAGTACATAACTCTAGAGCCCGTTTTTTATTTTGATGAGCACGCTGCAGCCTGTCACAAATCATACATCATCTGTGTGACTCAGGTGAGCGCCAGCTCCGGCACATGTGGTTTCGTAGACCAGAGGGTTGGGGCTGGGACGGGTCTCCGCCTCTGACTCTGCCTTCCTTCCTTCTCAATTGGAGTCCCCACACATGGCGAGTGCAGTGGTCACCTAGCAGCACCTGGCTCTGCGATTCTGGCAGAAGAGAGCACTCCTTCCAAGGCTCTCCAGCCACTGTCCTGGGTCTACATTGGCCCGCACGGGTTTGCCCAGCAGATTATATAGATTGCGTATATAGTGTGCCTAATGCATGCCTGGCACATAGTAAGTGCTCAATAAATGTTACTGTGGTGGTTGTGAACTTCTAGAATAGCAGCATTTAACACCTCTGGAGAAAGAGATACATTCTTTTGAGGGTTCGTTTATGTTTCTGGGCACATAGCTTAATAAACAGGTTCCCATGAAGTGGAAGTCGGGGGGAAGCACAACTCCTGGAAGGAACCGGCAGGGTTCAAAGAACCACATGCGCTGAGTCTAGCTCACTGTGGCTGCTTTTTGGTTAGGGCCGCAAGTTCTTGGCAACTTTCATTCCTTTTCAGGCTTTGATTTATTTATTAATTAGGCAAAATGGGAATTGACGAGCCTGAAATGATAAAGATGCTCATGACTTAAAAAAAAAAAAATGTTTTTGTATGTCAGGAATGAAGGATGTGGCGAGGTTGAACGGGAGAGAAATTACTGTGTCAAAGTTAACCCGCGTGGTGTCCCGCCCCTGCTTTTCCCAGGGCAGGAAAGGTGGTAACATACGGGCTTTCGTGGCTGTTGAGGAAGTTGGGCGTTTGTCTGACGTCTTTGCTTGTACGTGGCGCTTGATCAGAAACTAACTGGTTGGATGACAATGTGCTTTCTTGCTGAAAAACTGACTTAATAACACGTATTGTGCATGGGAGGTTTAGAGAAGGCTTTTCTCTTATAGTTTATTCTTCTGCATGGCGTTGTGTGCTCCTAGGCTGCTGACATATGCGAAGGAAACAATGTGTTTACGTGTGTGTGTGTGTGTGTGTGTGTGTGCATGTGTATGTGTGTGCAGCACTCCACCTGCCGCATACCTTTGCCGGTGGCTGAGTTATGTGTGGATCTGAGGCTCTGGGTCCTGGCGGCTCTTAATTCAGTCCAAGGCATACCTAATGCTCTGCAGAATCCATTCCCGGTTAGTAGCCCCTCACTTAGTGTGTTATACAAGCTGCTGGCAAAGGTAATTATACTTAATAGGAGCCACCTTTGATTTAGAGCTGCAGAGGTGAGTAATTAAATTGAGCTGCAGGCATGGGGGGTGGCGTGCAACCTTTGATTGGGGACGTTCGTAGGGAGCAGCTGGGATTGCTTACAAGGGCAGTGCTTCTCGGACCCGTATTTGTCACCCAGACTGTCTTAGAAAGACAGTCAGGAGTCCTGGGAGAGAGGCACTGAAGGCATTGTGCAGGCAGCGGCAGGATGGGGGGACTCCCCTCCCCGCAATGGTGCCTCCCAGCGCGGGTTCTGCACCTCCTTGCTCACCAGCTTATTACAGATCACCTCCATGGACAGTCACAACCCCTACGGGACTGGTCCCGCCTGGCAGACTGGCAGTCCTGAGATGTCTGACCCCTCCGGACACAGAAGCCTGGGTCTGCTCAGGCACCCGTAGCAACAACAAAAGCTTCCCAGTTTCCCCAATCCCTTAATGGTGGGCTTTGAGATGGTCTGGTATCTGTAAGGTTTCATTTCAGTCCTGTGTGTGGCTATTACTGCATCTGAAAGAGAATTCATATACATGTGTATATGTACGTAAATACAAAGATGTATTTCTTTTTTGCAAGCCTAGCTTGATTTTGAAAAATATGCATGGGCTGTCCTTTTCCAGTTTCTGAATTCCAACACCCAAGCGAAAGAGTTTCTGTGGGACAGAAGCAGCCTGTTTGGTGACAATGTCACCTAGAACTGGGACCAGCCCAAGTGTCAGCAGACATACTCAGTAGGAAAAAGTATCGACTCCAGCGGAAACTTAGAGGCTTCCAAAGGATTCCCAAGCTGCAAGATGGGCTGCCCAGTCCAGACAAATCTTAGGAAAATCCCTCATTGCCTCCCCCCACCCCCAGAGGGGAAGTCATGGCCTGACACCTTCAAGCTCACACTGTGGTCTGTGGACTGGCACCCTGGGCATCTCCGTGGAGCTCGTTAAAAATGTAGACTCTCAGGCCCTGCCCCAGGCCCACTGAGTCAGAATCGGCTCATTGATGAGACGCCCAGAGGATTCCTGTGCACGTTACACTGCCGAGGAGTTAGCCCGCAGGCCCCTGCGTGGTTGGGTCTCACCTGCCTTTCCGCCCCGACATCCCCATCCTGTTCTCTCCTCCTGCGCTCGCTTGGCTTTGTTCTGGCCTCATCACCAGCATGCCCACCCAGCTGTCCCTTCCTCTTGCTCTAGCCAACACCTTCACCTCATTCTGGTCTTGCTCCAGGAAACCTTTCTGACTCTTTAGACTATGTCAGATCCAGCCCCGCCCCCAGCATTGGCCTGAAAGTAGCGTGTACATTGCTGCTTTGCCCTTTTCAGGGCTGATGGTTTATGATTCGTGGGCTGTTTGATTCCCATCCATCTCTCCCTGCCCCTGTCCCCGCAGATAGTGAGTTCCCTGAGGTCGGGAGTTGTGGCTGGTTCTGTCACTCCCATGTCCCGAGGCCCTGGGATGGTGTCCAGCACGTACATGGTAGAAGCTCCAGAGAGACTCATCCAACAAGCAGATGCATACGACCAGGCTACATAATGAGGCCTCTTATTATTACTTGCTACTCAGTTTATCCCTTTAGGAATTGCCAGGAAGTTTCCAGATCTTCTCTTTATTTAATTCCAGGTGACAAGAAAACTCACACAACAGAGCTACTACTTACCATTGTCCACACGTTGAGCATTCTCCTATTTAAGGTTCACATTATATAAATTTTATTAAGGAATGAAGGAATACACTGAGTCTTAAAGCAGTAATTTCAGCTCGAACATTAGAAGACATGCTCCATTTTGAACTGTGACACCAAGGAGGGTGGTGACATGCTCTGCCTGGGGCTGGCCTTCAGCTTGGCTCTCTAAGAGGTGCAGAGTTCCCTAGCCACCCCATTAGGATGAATCTTGATTGAATGCACCTACTGTGTGCTAAGCGCTATTGCAGGCTCTGGGAACTACAATGAGCAAAAGGCACCAGGCTGCTGCTCTCATGGAGCAGAGGCAACGTCCATTTAAGACGCAAGGTGATGGGAAGGGCCAAGAAGAGAAATCCAGGCTGGCAAAGGGAAGGAAGGTGAGGAAGAGGGACTGTCCTAGTGTAGGGCCTCTGCTTCCATCCCTGCTCTGTCCCCAGCACTCAGCTCAAGGTCTGGCATGTAATAGGTGCTCATTTAACATCTGTTGTTGATGGACCTCACTATTTACAAAGGGGTCTGAGCACTCTCTGTGTTGTATGTGACCATAAAACAGAGCAGGGAAATGGGCCCATCTGGGGATAGGATTTCTGACTCTGCTGTCCAGATTATGCTTGTTCTAAGCCACAGATTCATGGTTAGAATCATCAGAATCACCTCCAGAACTTTCAAAAAAAACCCCACAAGTGTTGAGCTTATTCCTTAGGGGAATTTCAGAATTAGGATTTCCAGAGGTGGGACACAGCATGAGTTTTTTAAAATAATTCCACAGTTAGGCCTGACCTGTATAGTTTGAGATTGCACTGCCCCACCCAGTTGAAATAACACCGTCTGTCACTTATGGCGTGCCTACTGTGTGTCCTGCCAAGTACTCACCCAGAGAGAAGATGATGATGATGATGATGACGAAAACAACCGTTAATATTTACTGTGTAATTGCTTTGCACCAACTATTTCATCTTCATAACCATCCTATATTTATATACATATGTATTTTTCATGTCTCACTATGGAAATTTCAGTCAGTTCCAATGAATATCAGATATGTGATTCTGAGCAGGGATTGACAGATCACGGCCCAGGAGCCAAATTCAGGACACCTCTTGTTTTTGTATGACTTGTGAATCAGAAAGGCTTTTACAGTTTTAATGTTTGGAGAAAAGCATGTGGCAGTCTGTTTTCTTCCATGTTACATAAGTACCTACACCATGTCCTTGATTCTGCCTTCGGCCTTGCAAAGTCTAAAATATTTACTATTTGTCCCCTGGAGGAAAAGTTGGCTGCCCCTCACTCCAGAGCGTTATTTTCCAACTCGCTGCATGCATAAGGTAGTCGTATGTAAGATCATTTCAGGTGGTACAAGCATGATTTTTTAAATAGTTGTGGTTTTAATTTGTTGTACATCAGAAAGGAGAAAGTATAACTGGCACATTAAAACCATGATTTCACGGGTATTATTGCTGAATCCAGTGTAAAGAAAAAAAGAAAACGAACCCATTTGAAGTCAATGTGGAGAAAGCAATAACTCAAAGTACAGGTAGTCTTGAGATCAAACAAAAACCATGAAGATGAGAGAGAAAACATCCACACTGGTTTTCAGGGCCAGAAAGTTCTTTCCATGTTTAATATTCTGTGGGTCTGAGCTCTTAGAACCCCTGCTTTTTAGGGCTTTTCGATCTTGCGTGGCCTCTTCCAGCACTCGGATTCCACAGAAAGTTTCCTCCAGAGACCCTGGCCCAAGCTGGGGGGTGTCCAGGATCCGTCACAGCTCAGAGCACAGTCTTCCTGTGTTTTCCTGCTGCTGACTGAGGAAGACAGATGAGTGACCCGCTGGTGGGTTCAGAGGTTGGGTGGGAAGTCTCCAAGGCTCTCCCGTTTGGGCAGGAGCGGGGCGGGGCGGGGCGGGGGGGGGGGCAGGATTTGATAATAACTCTTGCTATTCTGAGACTCAGACAGCAGAGATTGGGGACAGCAGGATGGAAAGTCACCTTAAGGCAGCTAAGAT